>NW_020955325.1:865758-962880 GCF_003031625.1 Empidonax traillii | reverse complement strand
TTCCGCGCACACTGTGTCTCACCTAAAAAATCCAATGCGCAGGCTGGAAGGTGGAAAGACCTTCCCCGGTTCTTCGTTCGCGAAGAGACTGGCCATTCATATTTTGGCCAGGTGAACTGCGTGATACAAATAGCAAACAGGTTTTCTGTGTGTACTCATGTCTCTCTCTAGTGGAAAGCCCTCATCACTACACAAATACAGATAAGAGGCATGGGATCTTCAGTTCAACCACAGGAGACCTGCACCCTACTGAATTCCTATATCTTAGGGGCTGATGCTGCTCCATGGTTGGGGCAGAGCTTTTCTGCCTTGCACAAGAACCCATTCCTTTGCCCCCAGGCAGGGCTATGCTGTGGTTTAACCTAACCTCAGTATTTTGGAGAGGGGGAAACATTCGTGTCACACCCAGAGCTAAATCAGTACCAAAAAAGTCTTGGCATTTAGGGATCCGTTTGCACTGCAAAGAAGGACAACAATAAAGAAATCTTCAAATGTTTTGTTAAATGCATTTCCAGGTAGGAGCTACCCCACAGAAAGAGGGAGGTATCATCCAAATTCTTGTAGCAAACCCTTGGAAAAGCAGCCAAACACCTGTCAGCTACCAGCCCACTCTGTCCAACTCCCTCTAACTCCCTAACCTAAAGGAACAGGCAGGAGATGTGCCCTTCCAGAGCCCACTGGCTTCAACTTTCCAGTCCCTGCTCACATCCCTACGCAGCCTTGGAATCTTCCCTTTAGGCTCAGATGCAGCAGTTCTGAGCTTGCTGGCGGGAGGCACATGCACCCCTGTCCCTTCTTGCGCTGCAGCCAGTGCTTCTGCAAGGCCCCCAGGGTGAGCACCGTGGGGTCCAGCAAACGGTGCTGTGCTGCATGCTGGCAGTGGCAGCCCCCGCTGAGCAGATGTTGTGCTTGCACATGGCTGAGTTTTCCTTTCCGTGGTGACAAATAAGCACCATTCAACTGGAGCTGAAAAGCACAGAGAGGGTGGATCATGTTTCGCCCTCTCCCTTTACAGAGCTGGGGGAAGCCAGACTCTCTGCTTGCCAGGGAGTTACTCTCTACCTTGACAGACCCAGCTCAAACATTGCTGCCCCCATTTATTCACAAAGGGGGAAAACAGCCCCGTGTTGCATTTTCACAAGATGACTGTGGGGAATTATTAATCTGGAAGCTGCAGAGCCAGCACAAGCAATCCAGGGGCCCTGTGGGCAGCCTACATTTAGACTGGCCGCAGACTGCTTTTCAACACACAGGGACCTTATCAATGGCAGCACTGGCATCCATCCCTGTGTTCTGCTGGCCTGAGAGCATTGCACTGGAGAAATTATGGGATGTCTGGAGGCTGCAGAAAACCACAAGGACTGACTTAGCCACGAAGCTGGGGTGAGCAGCCTGTGATGGCACAGAAGGTTTTCTTAGGAGTACCAAGTTGCCCAAGGCTTCCCTGCTGCCATGGAGTGTGAAGAGGTTATTCTGGCCTGTGGGCTTCCCACTAAGCTGTTTATCCCCTGCAGCATTGCCTCCATTTGACAAAGGTGGAAACTGAGACACACTGAAAGTAGAAAGCCTCCATTATAACTGCAAGATGCCTAACTGCTGGCTGGCTTGATGAGCAGATGTGCAGAGCCTTGCTAGGTCCTGCTGATGGAAGGGCATCTGCAGGTGCTCCACACTCGGGTTAGCACTAATGAGGCACTCCAAATAACTGGGCACTTCTGAAAAAATCTGGTATAAATGATGTGCCTGGGGTGGCAAAGTGCGTGTGGGAGGAGCAGCAGTCTTCAGGCAGTTTCCCAGGCCGAAACACTAAGCTTTCTTTTCCTGTGAACCCACCTTTGACTGAATACCTTGTTATTACTGGCTTCCATGCTTACACTAACCTCTGTTTTAATTCAGTATAAATATATTAACGTAGATTCCATGGTAGAGATCAGTATTGCATTTCTAAGTAATTGTATGTATTTCTAAGTATTTAATTTCTGTCAGGAGAAGGGCAGTGCGTGCAAATGGGTGTGGGCACCGAGGCCCTTGAGCTAAGCAGCACCCACAGTGTTCTCTGCTTATGCTCAGCAAAGCTGAAGACTGTAATATGCTTTACTTGGGAGAGATGACTATGACATGTCAAACATGAGCTTTGAATCAGGGATTAATGGGCATAAAGCTATTTACTCATTTCATTAGCAATACAATATCAAGAGACTACTCAAAACAAAATAAAAGTATTTCAGAGAAGTCTTGAAACTCCCCTTGTTTCGCCTGTTAAAAATTGGCTGAAAGTGATACCTTTGATTGCCTAATTTGTAATATGTATCTAAGCTAGGATGACAGCAGTGATTCTCAAAGCAAGTGCCTCCTTTTTTGGAATGCAATATTTATCTTTTACTAATAGGCTGATTGATTGAGCTTGGCTGTTGGAAGTCCTGAGTTTTGTCCACAATGAAACCAATATATGTTTAATACCCATCAGCTAGAGGTCAAAAATGAAAGGTATTTTATCGTCTTCCCAGTCAGAACAATTTTGAAGTGATGGGTTTAAGGGCCCACATCAATTTTGTTTCCTAAACAATCGTTTCCCCGCTTTCTTTCAGTTACACTTTATCTCCAGCAGGATCTAAGCAGCAGCTATTGAGCCTGACTGTAAATCTTGTGGAGCCCTAGCTATCCCTGTGGCCACAGAGGGAAATATTTAGTGCCAGCCTCTCTGCCGCTTCACCTCCTGACACAATATTATTTCATCGTAACCTGTCCAGTGAGCAAATTGCCTCTTTGGCCCCCTTGCTGTCTCTGCACAAGGGCTGGGCTATTGATTGTGAAAGTGTGCCAGTGCACACGGGGTGATTCCTGGAGAGGAGGGATCGATGGGAGCATAATTGCTACCTCATTTTCAGCAAATGGGGAAGAGGAGCTGGAGCAACTCAGCTCAGCGGCAGAAAAAAGCTGACACTGCGTCCTTCTGGCTGTGGGGTGCCTCACCATGGGGAAGGGGATGCAGCCTTTCTACTGCCAGGGGAGCAGGCAGTGCTTATTCCCAGGGAAGTGGTTTTGCAGCCACTTATGAAGAAGTAGAGATGGATGAAGACTTTGCATCTAGAAGGGAGCTCCGAAGTGAAGGGTTGGTGGAGCGAGTGCCATGGCACTGCAGGTTAGTTATACCTCCAAGGTACCATGTGCATTGCAATCATAGAAAAAGGGTCAATAAGGAAGACTTCAAAGGGTATATAATCCAACCCCCTTCCCCAAGACATGACTGACTATACATACACCATTGCAAGGCTGCAACCCTGGCTCAGAGCAGCACACAATGCTGTAGAATGGACCAGAAAGCAGCACTGTCAACTTGAACACAAGACAGTAATCTTCAAAATCTGTAGCGTACAGAGAGACCAAAATCATGACAACATATTACATGTCGGAGGGGTCCATTTTTTAGGCAGCACCCCTGCATTAAAGTACCTTGGTGGAATATTTTTCAAACTGTCTCAGAGAAAGGTGTAAGCCCAGGGGAGCTTCCACTGGAACAATGGGCTAGATTGCACCCACTTTCTCCTCTGTTTTAATTCCCTTACAATGTCACAAATTAATTTCTGCCACACTGATGATGCAGAATTATAGCATTAGCAGCTTTCAAATCTGTGTGGAAAAATATGTCTTCAAACTTCAACAGTGATCTCATGCCAGGAAGCAGACATTTTGCCGGCCCAGGGTCTGAGGTGACAGCCCTTTTTGCTTCCAATGCACATTCCTGTTTTTCTCACGAGTACCATCCCAACTTATCACAGCTTCATGTATTGCAAAAGATAATATTTGCTTTAAATATTGCCTTTGTGTTCCTGGCAGGGACTGGATGGGAAAGAGCCAACACACTGCTGGTATCTCCATCTCCACCTGGAAATGGCAGCACCAGAAGTCATGCCATGGAGCATCAGGCTTGGCAGAGAGCAGGGAAACAACATTGGGCTCTAAGCCACTATGGCAGGAGACACACAATAAGCTAAGCAAGGAAGGCCAGTATTGAAACAGCAGCAATGGGATGAAGGAAAGCACCAGAACTCAAGTCTCAGCAGCCCAGCTTTTTTCTAACCTAGTATGCAGCAAGCACAAAAGAAACAGGACTGAGCCAAAACCTGAGATCTTCCATTCCTCTGCTGGAATGCCTGTCTGCAGTACAACTCACTTCACAAAGAAAGAAATTGCATGAGGTTCAGGTATCTTTTGTCTCTTCACTCGTTATGTCACACCATCCTAGGGTTTGGCACAGTATATCCCCACATGTGGAGATAGAGATGCAAAGTCACTTACTAAAAAAGATTTGTTAACTCCCCAACTTCCCCAAGCTTCATCCAAATCTGGCACAGACAGCAGCAGGGAGGGGAAGGAAGCAGGCATGTTTTGATCAAAGATTCAAGTTTGTTATTGATTCATCCAAGCCAATTTACCTCCCTCTCACCCCTGAATTCTTCCCAGCATCACTGGTTCTGTCTCTGGTACTTAAATGAAGTCAAAGAATTTCCTCCTCAAGACTGCTCTGTGGGAAAGCAAAGGCAATGTATCACTCTGAGAAACTCCATCTTTTCCATCACACACTGGCCTCCTGCCTTCAGGCTCAGTTTACAGCAGAGAATAACTTTGTCATCACTTGTAAACGAAGTGCTTTAATGTGGATATCACCAAGGGAGAATAAACACAAACCACAGTGCTGTTTCATATAGTTACTTCTCCGACGTTCCCAACAGTATGTAGTGCTTACCTGGTGCTTTGTCTCCTAAGATCTCAAGGCAGCAGACTTGCTGTCAACTTGATCGGGAAAAGGGCTTCTCTCCACACCTCAGTCCCAGAATGAGATCAACAGATTCGAACAGACTTCAGAAAACAGCAATCAATGCTCGTGGGACTAAAGGAGCTGATGTATAAGTAAAAATAAAATTAGCTTGAAATAGCTGTAAAGTTCAGTAGGTGTACCTATGTTTCTGATAGCAATTAACATATTACCATTAAGTAACCACTCTGCTCTGCACTGGTGCAGCCTCACCTTAAGCACTATGTGCAGTTTGGGGCACCACAATATAAGAAGGATATAAAGCTATTAGAGAGCATCTAAAACAGGGCTACAAAGATGGTGAAGGGTCTAGAGAGGAAGGCATACAAGGAGAAGCTGATGTCACTCGATTTATTCAGCCTGGGGAACAGAAGACTGAGGGAGACCTCATTGCAGTCTACAACTTCCTTGTGAGGGGAAGTGGAGGGGCAGGCACTGATCTCTTCTCTGTGGTGACCAGTGATGACCCAAGGGAATGGCCTGAAGTTATGTCAGGGAAGGTTTAGTTTGAATATTAGGAAAAGTTCTTCACCCAGAGGGTGACTAAGCACTGGAACAGGGTCCCCAGGAAAGTGGCGATGGTACCAAGGCTGGTGGAGTTCAAGAAGCGTTTGGACAACGCTTTCAGGCACACGATGTGACTCTTGGGGCTGTCCTATGCCGAGCCAGGAGCTGGACTTTCAGAGAAACACAAAATCACAGAATATGCTGAGTTGGAAGGGACCCACAAGGATCATTGAGTCCAATTCCTGGCCCTGAACAGGACCATCCCCAAGAGTTACACCATGTCCCTGAGAGTATCATCCAAACGCTTCTTGAACTCTGTCAGGCTCGGTGCTGTGACCACTTCCCTGGGGAGCCTGTTCTAGTGCCCGGTCCCTGTGAGTCCCTTCCAACTCAGGATATTCTGTGATTTTATGATTATATATATATAGTCATGTGATAGCAGAATAAAAAGGCAATTGTTTCCAAGTATTGTCAGACTCTATGAAGAAGAGTTACCATGTTATAGGAGGGTAAATCTAATGGAAAAGAACAAAAAGAAGGAAATAAAATAAACCTAGGATGAGTATTAGTATACATTCATAGGAATTTCATCTAGTACAGGACCCAGAACTGGAGCACTTATTTCCTTTACTTGCTACAAGTTGTTCCAGTTTCTGAGACTAAATGCAGAGGAAGATGTCCATGAAGAAACAACTGCCCAGGCTGGAGGGGACTGTATGCTTCACCTATTAATGGGGTAACAAATCTGCATTAGTCTTCCAGCCAAATCAAGCATAATTCTTTATGGAGATTTGGCAGTGGTCTCATACTCAATATCACATAGTGTTTAGAGAAAAAATCCAAATCGATTGCTATTCATACATCAGATGGGCAAACAGACACCAGCTGCAGTGTCGCCCACTTACTCTGAATTAGCAACGACTGTATTGCAATTCAGGCTTTGAGCTTTTTTAAAATACAAGCAGGGAGAGACCATGATAATGTCTGTGATAATGACTGGGTGTGTGGATCGTGGAGCTGAAAATTATTTCTCCTAAACTCCTCTCTTAGAAGAGGACATGTGTTCAGATTTGGCTGGTTTGTTTGAAACTATGCCTGTGTTCATTCAGCTCTGCTACACATCCAGTTTGTGCACTGGGACATATCACCACACTGATTTTAGTTCAACAATGTAATTTTAAAGAGATAAAAAGCACACAACAACCTTAAACTAACCTTCCACTGCTACATTACTTAATAATTTAATAACAATTATAATCTTGAAATTACAATTATACCATAACAAAGCTTGGAGTGCCAATTTGGCTGCACACTCAAAATATCTTCACTTTTCAGGAACACAAGCTTCTCTTGTAGATTCACATCATAGGCTGAGCCCTCACCTAGCATTAACCAGCAACACCGCTGGGCTGTACCAGTTTATATCTATGGCAGAAGATGTAGCCCAGTGAATTCAAAGTAATCAGATCAGCAACCCCAACTGCAGCAATAAGAAGAGCCATACACAGGTATATATTACACATACCCACTCACTGTGGGTTATGTTTCTATAGAGCAAGCTCACTGAAAGGAGTTAAAACTGTGCACTGTGATGCATTCAGTCCTTTGATGTTGAGCAACAGAGGTGATGGCATTGTTGTATTGGAATCGGATATGAAGGCATGAGCGTGCAGACATGGCTAAGTATGACAGCTGTGCTAATACTTGGAGACTCACATAGTGCAGGATGTACGAGAATTTGTGATTTTCTTGCACTGAAAAAAGACTTTCATCAGCCTCAGCTAAAGGCTGTTGAGGGCAAGGGAGGACATATGCATCCTTCCTTTCAAACTGCACCTGGATGTAGTAGGAAGAAGACTGCTACCGTGTCCCCATTACTTTATGGTCTAAAGCAGCAGTTTTAACACATGCCGAGTCAGATGAAAAGGATCACCCTGGCCTTTCACATTCAGGACGGAGCATTAGGTCAGCAACCTTGTCTCACAGGAAAGCTACAGGCAGAGCAGGAGGTCACCTTTCCTTGATGCAACTAGACAAAATGAGCAAGAGAAGTCCAAGTTTGCATCAGCAGAGCATACCTTGGCTCCAGCTCTTAGGCAGCCTCCCACTCTCCCTTCCCATCCCACACAAGCAGTCTGGCACCTACAAATACCTGCATGGGCAAAAGCCCAGCTTGCAGCATTTATGCAGGCTACCTGACCCAGGTCCTCCACAAGCATGAGCAGGTACAATCACGAGTGCTGAGCACTGAGAGTATAGCTTTGCCTTTACATCTCATTAGCAATGCAAAGTTGCACCCGCAGCAGAGCCTGCGTAACGTACAAAATAAACGTGGCCTATTTTTTAATGCTCTTATTAGCGCTAAATACTTTCCCTCTCTACCCAGACACATGGCTGAGAGAGCAAGAGACAAGGGTTCTATCCTTTGTGCATAATCAGGCGGGCCAAGCTATCTGACCCACACTTGCCTCCACCTCCCCCCTTCCAGTTAGTGCTTTCGTCATGTTGAGCTCCTGCGCTGTGGTTTTCAGGCGAATTTCCACTCCGTGCTCAGAGAGCTGAAACCTTTAGATTAATCCCAGATCTGTCAGCCTCCATCATTTTCAAGCAGGGCTGTGAGCTCCAGGGCACTCTGTTACTTTCTCTAGCACTGAGGAGCCTTAAGCCTCTTGCTCTCACTCTCCTGGAGAGTGGGCAGCCCCATTTCTCTCCCTCCCCAACCTGAGATGACCTGAGTCTGTGGCCAGTGTGGTTGCAGCAGAATTCTCTGTGAATCAGATGATTAAATTGTTTCCTCTTTCTCAGTGAAATTTTTCTTGATCTGCAAAGTTCCAAGTCAAGTAGAAGCCAAACATTGCCAGCAATCCCCTTGCTCCCTTACAGTACATGGTTGCCCCAGCCCCTAAACTGCAGCTACTCTGACTGGCAACATAATCCCACTTGTTTACTGCAGTTGTGGAAATGAGCCTAAATACCCCACACAGAAACTCTTAAGCCATTTCTTTGAAAGCTCGATGCTCCTTCTAGGCTAAACTTGAGATTTTGCTCAGATCTGTTTTGGTTACACTGAACCTGCCTGATTCGTCTCTTGGTGATCAACTGCCAGGGAAATTTCTTTGTATCCTTTCCTCCTGCTTACCTTTGTGTAGTGGGTTGACCCTGCCTGGACACCAGGTACCCACCAAAGCCAATCTCTCACTCCCCTCTGCAACTGGACAGGGAAGAGAAAATATAATGTAGGGTTCATGAATTGAGATAAGGATAAGGATAAGGAGAGATTACTCACTGATTACAGTCATGGGCAAAACAGACCCAAAGTGGCAATATTAATTAAATTTATTACTAATAGAATCAGAGCAGGACACTGAGAAGTTAAATAAATCTTAAAAACACCTTCCTCCCACCCCTCTCTCCTTCCAAGTTCTACCTCCCATCCCCTAGCAGCGCACGTAGACGGGGAGTGAGGGTCAGTTGTTGTTTCTGCCACTGCTCAGAGAGGAGTCCTTCCCCTGCTCCCCGTGGGGTCCCTCCCATGGAGACAGTCCTTCATGAACTTCTCCAGCATGAGTCCATCCCACAGGCAACAGTTCTTCACAATCTGCTGCAACATGGGCCACTTTTCCATGGGGTGCACTCCTTCAATGTGTGACAGGCCTGTGCTTTGCCCCTACCAATGACAGGGGAATGTTGGGCAAAGACAAAAGCACAATTGAGGGGGCATGAAATGAAGTAGAAATAAAACAGCAAGTTGTTGAAAGGTCTATCCCTGAGAAAAAACATTGCATACATTCAGAAAGCCAAACAGTGTGAGCAGAGCAGTGCTGGTAGCCACTGCCCAGAACTCCAGGACTTTTTCTGGGGTCTTTCACTTTACACAGGTGCTCCAAGATGGGCTAAAGAAACCTGAGAGAGGCCCCATGTGCTGAGCACCGTGGCTTGATTTCAACAGGGACTATCTGAAGCTTCAGGTACAACCCAGGAAGCAAAGCCCCATACACACTAACTGGGATGCTGAGAAAACCACGATTTACTCCAACCCCAGAGGAGCAGGTGATTACGTAGCTCTGGAAAGAGGTTTCCCAGCCCATAGCCCCTACAAGCCAGCCATGGGCAGCTGCGATCCTGCCCTCCAAAGCCCTGCTGAGCGGGGACAGGAGAGCTCCTTGAAGTGCCAGACTCACTGCTCCAATAATTATCCTTTCTGTGGATACCTCCTCCTTGTGTGCAGAAAGGGGAGATACTCTGGTACTGGGTGCTGTGGGAAGAGTTTAACCCTTCAGCACATAACAAATAAATCCCATTGTTCCAGCTCCCTGGCTAGTGCTCCCTCCAGCCTGTGCCTCCTGAATCCCTCTAGAGAGCAGCTGAATCAATGTTTGACTTGTACAAACAGCTGCCTGACTGCAATTTGGAAGGGATTCAGATGGGGATTACGGCAAGGCAGTGGATAAAAATCTATTACATGGCAGTATTTATTTTAGATCCCTATGGCACTCAGTGTGAACTCTGGCAGCATCTCCTGTTCCTCATTCAGTGGCACATGTGCTGGGGATTGAGAAGAATCACTTCTGGGAGAGCGTGCTGCAGAGCAGTAGGAGCAGCAGGAGGAAAGGACAGGGATCCAAATGGAATATATTGGAAATGTATACGTTTCCAAGCTGACTTGGCTCTACAGTGGATCCTCCCAGAGGGTGGGAACATCTTTAGTTTTCAGGAGAATTTGATATTGGTAAAATTGTATTGCTTTGATAGCCCTAGGGCCTGCGCCAGCTCTGGTTTACCAAAGACCGATGTTTCTGGCTCAGTGCAGCTGCATCTGAGATCTAAATCTGATCCTATCTTCTCTCTTTGGGCACAGAAATGATCCAAGCCCCGAGTTAGCAGTAGGACCTGCCTGGGAGGAGGAAGCCTGCCTGATCTCAGACCACAGGAGCAACACAGCAGCAAGCCCAACTTTGCTGCTCTCTACTGATAGCCTAGGAACAAAGGGAGCAGTTCAGGCAAGGGATGAGTGGGGCTGTAGGTGGCAATCTCTGAGATAAAGTGTACCAGGAACAGGACTGCAAACAACTCACTCAGTGCCCACAGGGGTCACCACCAAACCCCCGCTGCTGGCCCAGCCTGGCCGAACTAGTCAGGAACAGTCTCCTGGGACAGGCATGAGTACCCTCAGTCCTTTTCCAGTGTACACGCACACAGACTGCTGGCAGGAGGGAGCATGGGGAGCGCCAGGGCAGTGCTACGAGATGCTGCTGACTTAACAGGCTGTGACAGGGCTGTCCAGCAGCAAAGGGAGGCAGAGAAGCCGCCACTCTCAAAAAAGAAATAGAGATAGGGGAAAGGTCTAAAGGAACTGAATTACCCATCCCCAGCTTTGTCTTTTCTTGTATTGAAAGTACGAAATTTTCATCTGCTGGAGGTTCATCACATGTTGAGGGAGACAGACATCTCTGCACCAGTGCTGCAATATTTTCTCTGCAGGGTGATAATGCTAAGAGCAAAATGAGCACTGGCCAAGGCTGCCACCGACAAGGCAGCACATGTAGGCGCCCAGATCCCTGGCAGCAGCATTTCTGGGCTGAGCGATGCAGAGATGACAGGAACAAATGGACTGGAGAAGGGCTAGAGGAGCCAGAGCTAGTTTGGGCAGCCCTGGTGATGAGGGACCTGCCCTGAGCACAGCCACGTACTTCAAAGCCTAAAGTGGCTCTGTCCTAAACACTTAACAGCTCCCTCTGGGGACTGCTCACGTGGCTGGATCTGTGCTGGAGTCAACCCCACACCAGTGAATGAGGTTCTCCCTTGAGGTACCTGCACAAACTCAAGGTAGCAGAGCCTCTTCTTCCTCAGGTCTTCCCTCTGCAAAAGTCACTGCCCCTCCTGTGTAGCTGTACGGGTGACTGCCTTGATGGATAGGCTTTAAATTAACCAGCATTGCCGGGGTCTGGGATGCTGGATCATTTTCTCAGTTTAGCAATTTGAACTCTTAGTTTAAATTTTACTCTCTGTAATCAAGAGGTAAGCCTGACCTACAAAGATGCTGGGAAACTTAATGAATGCACTATGCTTTAAGATCACCAGGAAGAAGATACAAGAGATCAGCAAAATATTGCAATAGATGTAACATTTTGTCAGATTATATTTTAAAGTACTTAATGCACCAATCTTTATATATAAAAATGTGCTCTATCATACATGATTTCTTACAGGACCCATGCTGCATTAAGAAGAACTAAACTTCTGGAAGGATTCTACAAAGATGTCATAACTCAGATTTCTGTCTCCTAGACTCATTTCCCTGCACTTCCTCTTTCACTACAATCCACATTTCTGCTATCCCCTGTTTCACCCTGTCTTCCTCTCTCTGCTGTTGTGAAGTTATTGCTCACTGGGTTTTGTTTTCATGCAGAAGCCAAAAAGCGTAAGAAATAACATGGAGCCCCAGAGGCAACCACACCGGGATGGCAGCATTCACTTCTTTTCCTCCGGATGCTCTGACTGCCTTCAGGAGTTGAGACAGGATTAGGAATCTGAGACTCTCCCCGCTTTATGTGTTGCTTCTGTGGCTGCACAGACTTTCTCCAAGGACCCGGCTGAAGTCCCTGTGAAGGAGAGCTTCACTTTTGTGTCATGGAAGATCCTCCATCCTTGTGAGTGTAATTTGGTCCACTCCAGTCGCCAGAGACCCTGCCTTACCTGAGCAAGCCCAGCTCCTCTGCCCAAAGGGAGACAGTCAGGCATTACGTTATATTACTGCTAATGAAGTTGCTTTGTTTGTTCTGTTGCTTAGGGGAATAAGCTAATGTCTCAGAATGCCCTTTAACAGTACTTGTCATTGTTTATTAAATATTTATTTTGCAAGATAAATGTGGATAAGGAACTCCTATCAGGATTCCTTCTGGGAGGAGAGAGTGCTAGGCGTCTCAGAGGAAAAAATGATTACAGAGATTGAGGTTGAGTTCTTATCCGGAACAGAATACAGCACCCATTCTTTCTAACAGTGTAAGATATAAACAGTTTCATTTTCCTAATCTTGGAGTTTATTCCCCAGCAGCCAAAAGAAAGTAGATGTGACATGCTTAGAGGTCTACTGCTCCTCTTTGCCTGGGACCTGGCACTCCTTCCCTCCTGTTGGTGTAAAATGACTGTGCTTACCAGCACGATGAAAGGGAATCCTACAGGCTGACTGCTCCAAGAAGGATTTAACAGGGCAGGAGGGGAAAGCAGGATGGCAATGGTATAGGAAGCCTTCAGCAGCAGTATGGAAGGAAGGGAAGAGGGGAAAATCACAGGGACGTATCACAGCTAGGATTAGCCTGCTCACTGGCGGCCTTGCAGGCTTCATACACACGTGCTTAGCCTTTCTTTGGGTAAGCAAATGGCAGAAGAGAAATACAAATAAATCATAGAATGTTAAGAAGTTGGAATGGACATTAAAGATGATCTGGTCCCAACCTCCCCACCATGGGCCAGGATACCTCCCACTAGACGAGGTTGCTCAAGGCCTTATCCAAGCTGGCTTTATGCAACACTAAGTAGTTAGGATTAGAAATGAGCACTGTTGGCTATTCTGAAGCTTTGCAAGAAAGATGAAACAGTCTCCAAATTGCTCCTCAGTACTGCTTGCAGTTTCGTAGGTTCCTGCAGCCAGTCTATGACTCACAGGATCTAAATGACAGGGGTTTTAGAAGGGACGTGCCCGATGCATCCCAATTCCCCTCCTCTGACCCTGACACCCAGACAAGAACAGGCAGGTTGGGAAGTGGTGCTGCTCTCTCACACAGCCATGTTGTGTGAGTCAGAGTGAAGATGCCATCTCCTCTCTACCCATGCACGTGGCTGGCATGTGATTCTGGCCTTTCTTGTTGGAGCCCACTGTGGCTGTTTGCAGAAGGAGCTTCACCCCCACGGCATCCTTCTGCTGGGAGGGGTGACTCCCCTGGCCTCTCTCCCGTGGAAGCAGCTGTAAGGGAGGAATAGCCACCTTCCTGATGTGCATGGGAATAGAGCTGAGAGGGAGTGGTGTGGATTCAGCCTCCAGCCACCTGCTGTACAGAACGAATAGGCAGATCATTACCCAGAGAGCTCTGTAATTTCACTTTGCAAATGCTTGCCCGCTGGCACAGAGCCTGAGGAGGAGAAGGGGGAGAGGGTGGTTGCTCATAGCTCTGCATGCCAAAAAGGCATTTTACCATGCATGAGGCCACCAACACTTCTACAGCTGTAAGATCTTGCAGGCTTAACCCTCTCTGCTGCTCCCCAAGACAGCTTTTTTGGGGGTAAGGGGGGGGGGTGGCAGGAGGGGGCAGAGAGGGAATGAAGAACAAGGTGCTGTTGGAAGAAAAGCAATACAGGGAAGGGAAGAGGACTCTGGCTAGGGAAAGGGGTGCATGGAGGCCATGGAGGTATGTCAAGACAGGAGTCCTTGCAAGAGTTGCATGCAAGGGAGAAGACTCCATCCCCAAGGTCTCCCAAGCAGACAAGCTGTATGCACGCTCTAGGTACTAACAGCAAGAGCAAGGAAGAGCCTGCTTGGGATTTTCTGCTAAATGCACTAGGGCTTTGCAAGGCCTGCTTATGGGGAAGTCTGGCTCACGTATACATGCTGTGTGCAACTGCAGCAGCCTGCCATTCCTCCTGCCTCCCCCACCTCCCCAGAGACTTTTAATTTGTGGACTAATTTCAGCTAAATCTTTGACACAGTCACATCTCTATCTGTTATTATATTTTCATAAGTTTCATGAAAACAGGAAAACCAATAGTAGGATAGAAACCAAGTTTCTATGAAGGGACATGTAAAGTGTGAATTTAGCTGTATTATCACTAGCAGAGAACCCATACAGGAGAGCACTTTGATGAATGTGTCACAACAAATTTCAAACTCCAGCTCTATAAAAAATCATTTTTCAGCCAGTAATTGTGCAAAAACACAACAATTTCAGTAAGCTGGACTCCCAGGTTCTGCTCCATGCTAATACCTGCTCTCCTTGTAATTTTGTTTGAGCCCATGCCCTAGAGATGCCCCCTCCTCTGAGGTGCACATCAGAAATGGCAGCAAGCTGAACCCAAGTGCTCACTAATCATCGTCTTTGAAGAAACTCTCCCTGCACTGCAACCTCTGAGCCCACACACACACTGCCAGAGGATGGCTGCATCCAAGGGAGGATTTCCACAGAGACCTGTGCAGAGCTTCCCAGGCAACAGGGCCTTTACTAAACTGATTTGGACTGCATCAAGAAACTGCTGCAGGTCTGGCAGAGGTGTGGCCTAAAAAGTCGCATGTGGCCAGGGTACTGTATACCAGAGAGGGAAGAAAAGGCTCTACTGCTTTCCACTTTTCTCAGTAATCTTCTAATTTCTGCTGGTAGGCCTATGCCCATGTGGGAAGAGGTTTTCAGGACAAAATGGAAACAAGGCTTGATCCAGATCCCACTTCTGCAGCAAGCTGGGAAAGCCTGTTCTGTTTAAGCACTTCTAGACATTCCTTCTAAGTTCAGGTAGCTCCAAAAAGAGCAACCTTAATGCTTTTCAAATACCATTCCCCAGTCTTGCCTTAAGGGCTCTGGCTAAAGTAAGCAACATGCCAACATCAGAAACACCTGAGAAAAAAAAATGTAAGTCATGTGGAAGCAGGTCTTTGGTATCCATGACCAGATGCTGTCCTTTTTATAGCAGAACACCTGTTTTCTACTTCACAAGTATTCTCAATTTCTAATAGTATAAGACACAAGAAAACTAGATCCACCATGGTCATCTGATCTATTGTACCAGCAAACATGCATCCCAATTCTGCTAGCACTCTTAGATGCTTCAGTAGCATCCACAACATATAGGATATTTACTGGTCTTGAAGTCACTTTAAGAAGTAAATTTTAATGTAATTTGATGACATTTTGATGAGTCACACCATTTTGTTACAAATTTGCATCAGCCTTTTTTTTTTTTAATTTTTTCTAAAACTGTGCTAAGAGTTTTTCAAACATCTAATTAGGGGATAATTGCCCTGAAAAGCTCCAGTCTGTGCCCCTTGATCCTACACATATACATGGAGGCTTGACTTCAGCATCAGGGCTTTAAACATGAAAATAGACAAGGGACAGGCAGAAAGGAGACAAACCCCAGGATGACTAAGAGAGCGTTCTACATGTTGGTTGTTGTGATTTTTATTTTTTTCTTCCCTTTCTCCTGAATTTTTCATCCAGCTCTCACCCATTCACAGCATGGTGTGGTGACAGGTGAATCTTTTCTTGGCAGAGCTGAGAAACTAGAAACCTTAACTTCACAATTTTAGAAAGAGTCCCTTCAGTCACGCTAACACTGCTGAGTGTGATGTTGGAATACAGCTGGGAACTAATGGGTCAGAACAAAAAATTTTCCCCACACTGGAAAAAAGTATGTATTGCTGTTGATTGCTTCATTTCTTTCCAAAGTACATGAGGAAGAGTTCTTGTCAATAAGATTTCAAGAAAAAGAAAAACAAAAAAAGAAGAAAAGGAAAAAAAGGACTGAGACTTTCTATATTTAGCAGCTTCTGCATTTTGGCACATTTGCTGCTTAAAATACCTAAAAGCACTTATTGGTGGGGTGGGGGAATCGGTATTCTGTTTTTACCATCCAGTTATCCAAGCAACAAGATAGGCAGACAAGTGCAGTTTGATATTCCCTGACAGTTGTTTGCTGAACACACAGCATGTAAATGCCCGTTTGCAGAACACGGCACGGCCGGCTGCCTTTGGGTCAGCACGTAGCCAAGGTGCTTGGCAGCACACCCAGCCATGCTGATGCTCAGCCCAGAGAGCCAGCAGTCTGGAGATCAGTACCACTCCTCACCTGAGGCGAAGAGATGGTGCCCTCATTCCCCTTGGGCAAGGCAGAGTGAACGGGGCCATAGGCCACCAAAGACAGCAGCAGGACATGCACAAGGAGAGGGGATGTGCCTGCCCAAACTCTCATCCCAGGACACCTCTGAGCAACTGGTATGCACAACCTATCCTCATTCCTGGATTAAGATGCAAGTTATTTCTTAAGGGAATGTGGGACTATGCTTACTCTGTTTCTTTTAAGCATTGCCCCTGCTCAGTGTCTGTTGGGCAGTCTGGTGCCCAGCGCAGCTGAAGGCCCAAGCTGGGAGCCTCTGCAGCCTGAGGGGGTTTGGTTGTCAAAACCAGCCATGTTTGGTGCCTGCATCTCTGAGGAAAGCTGCTGATGCCACTGCAGAATTGTGCTGCCTACATGCATTAAGGCATGCAAGCTGGCTTACTCAAGTTATGTTTTGGACCAGGATCTAAGAACAAGTTTCCTTGTGTTGGTTCTGAGTTTCAACCTTCTTTGTGTGTGACTGATCATCAGGGTTTCCTGAGACTGACTCAATCTTCCCTTCAGTATAAATAATACTAGTAACAAGTAACTACTTCCAAGCATGAGGCAGATTTTATGACTACACATGAAGCTGCTGAGAGCTATTGGTTTAAAGTGCTGAGTAGTATCCTTTTAACAGGAGAGCCCTGAACCTAAGGTAGAAATTATTCTTAAAGAGCACCATAACAACAAATATGGATTTGCAAGGGCAGCTCTAGTCACAGTGATCTAGTCTCCCTTTCCAACAGAGTAATAGGGCTTGGTAAGCAGTGGGTGCAATGTCTTGACTCCAATGAAGCTTTTGACATTTTGACATGTGACTCATGATATTCAAGAAAAGATTGTCTAGATGAACCCACTGTGGGATAATAACACTTGGTGTGAAAAACATTTCTTTAAAACAGTTATAATTATTTCATTGCCAGTTGAAAGGTGTATTGAGTGGATCCTACAGGTGTTCATTGGAGGGCCCAGCACTAGTCAGTGTTTCCATTAGTGACTTGGATAATGGAATAAGAGTATACTTATTAAATCTGTAGATGACATCAAGCTGGGAGGGACTGAATACACTAGAGGACAGAAATAGACTACAAGACAATCACAGCAAATTGGACAAATGATCTGAGAACACAGGATGAAATTCAACCAGAACATACTCATGTAATTAGACTTAAGCAGGAATAATCAACTTCATAAATACAGAAAAAGGAACAGCTGTCTAGGTGGCCATTCTACAAAAAGGAGCCTGGAAGTTACTACATGTCACAATCTGAAAAGCAGTAAAAAACATGTCTCACCACCACAAGAAAAATTAGTATCATGTTAGGTACTCTAATGTCAGTCTGACAGACCTGTGATGTAGGTTTTTCCCTGAAGGATCATGTCCAGTGTTGGGTGTCCCACTTTGAGACAGAGGACAATTGTAGAGAGCCCGGGGGATAAGAAGGGGAATGGGCAAAGATTTAGGATCCACAGCCAACAAGATCAGACAGAACAGACAGAGGATGTCTAGATAAAGAAAAGATCACTGAGGTAGCACACCATAACAGTTTTCAAATATCTGAACAGCTGCTACAAGGAAAAAAGTAATCAGTTTTCCGTGCCTGTAGTGAATAAGAGGCAATAAATTCAACTTCAGCATGGAAGATTTGGGTTACTCTGTTAAGAAAAGGAAGCACTGGAGTAGATTGCCCAGAGTTCAGTCAAAATATTGTCAAGGGCAAAGGAGGTGCAGCTTGACATGCCTGGGGCAAGGAGATGGACTAGATGATCCCTCAAAGCCCCTTCCAATCCTGTTTCCTATAACTTTTTTGATCAGCAGTAGCAAGTTTAAACAGAAGCTGTTCACAGAACTCTGCATTCCCCCTCCCTCATATCAGATATTTTCCACAATGAAAAGGGAGAGTTTGGAAGTTCTTACAGTACAGCAAAACAAATGTACCATTCTCACAGGTTCAGCAAATCTATTTTCTAAGTATGTCAGACACACATTTAGGTGCTCTCAATCCTATGTGGAACAGAGCCTGGGACATTAATTTTTCAGCAACAAAACCACAGTCCTCTTCTAACAAGCCTGTGTAAATTTTCCTAGGGGTGACTACAGAGTCTCAGAGCCTTGTAGTTCCCTGCACATGCCTTCCTCGCTCCATAGTCCTGGCAAGGAAAACTGTTTACATCCCAGGCTCACTGGTCTGCACAGTTCCAAAAATAGAGAGGTTTTGGGGGTTGTTTTTTTTATGTTTTCCTGTGGAAACTTCCCATACACTAAATCTAATGCACTCAAAAAAATTAAGGTCACACCCAGAAAGATTATAAAACCCTAAAAACCAGTGTCACTCTCAGACTCCAAGCATAGGACCAGTGGTAACTATTGTTTGCAACACCTGTATTTGAAGTCAGCCCCCCATCTCTTTATGAGAAGGTAAGTCCTTCTGCCAAGAACTAGAGCTGTTGCAGGACCTATTGTGCAGGCAGATGTCACACTCTTCTTCTGCAGGGCAGAGAGTGCTCATGGAAATGGGAAGGGAGCATGTGCTGGGAACACCATGGGTTATGGAATTGTACACTACCAAGAGGAGAGGAGTGGCCACAGGACTGTACCTAGCAGAACTAGGGCACACAAAGACATATCGCTTCCTTCTTAAGCGATCATAAAACTTTCCTGGTGTTATGATCAGGAGTGCGTGAAGCACGCCCTCCCATGCCATAGATGTGTCTCATAAGGACCCATGGCGATTCTCACCAAATTGAAGGTCAGGCTCCTTATTCAGTCTGCCAGCAATAAGGATCATTAAGGCCATTCTGAGGTCCACCATAAATTCAACGACCAGCACCTAGCAAAGTCAACAAATAACATATTTTGATGCTAAAGAGTCTCTGAGAGAAGCTTTCAGCTGGCCCCAATTGTCCCAGCTCCTCCTGTGAGGGCTCACCTAACCCTCTACCTGGCTGAAGGGTTTTGCCTCCCTGCTCTCTGGCTCTGTCTGTCTCGCAAGGGGCTAGTGCTTCTGCCCACTGAGCACTCCCATCTCCCACGGAGTTACAGGAAAGGAGAGCTCAAGGCACCTCTTTAGGGGCTGGTCAAGCAGGCAATAGAGTAACTCCTGCTGCACCTCATCTGGGGAGATGTGGGTCCCTGCAGCCTGTCCAAGTGTCTGGGACAGGACACAACTATGCTTTTCTTATCAACAAACTCAGGCGGGGAATGGGGACCTGTGGGGCATAGGACTATCTCCGCGGCTAGCCATCCTTCCTCTCCCATCTCTTGCCCACAGCAACCCCCAGCAATGCTCCCAACACCGGCTGTGCCCCTGCTTCTTGAGTTAATTACAGTAATTATACCTGCACTCCTGAGCTCCAGCTCGCTTCCTTTGTCACTTATGTGCCCATTCATTTGCAAGTCAAATCCCTCCCTGGATTTTTTAAAAAGAAAAGGAGTAGGGAGAGCAAAGATACAAATGAAGAAAGAAACTGCGATTCCTGCAACAACAGGAATTAAGGAGCCATTGAGCAGCACCGTGTGTTTTATTTAGTGCCCCTGTGAGGGCTGAGGGCTGGTCCCAGCTCTGACAGACAGGTCTTTGCTGGGTTACAGCACTAAGCCAGAGTGGGGAATAAAGAATGAATTACATCAGTCTCCCCAATGCCTGCCAAATTGTCTTGATCAAGGTTCACCAGAGAGCTCAAGATACTGTCTGGCGCTTGAGAGCTCACTTGCTGAAGGGCAGGAGAGCTTCCTGGGCACCTACTGTTCCCAGCACAGCAGGATAACCATAACCCTCCAGCAACTGCTCTTCTCAGTGTGGGTCCTACTCATTTCTTGGGCAGGTTTTATACGGACAAGGTGCTGTAGGATCAGCTGTGGAAACAAATCTCTTTTCATGCCCGAGAGGCTTTCCAGCAGTGACTCTTGAAGAGCCATGGCCAGACATAAGCATGCAGTAAGCATGCAGTTCAGGTCGCCTCTCTGCTAAGGATAAATTTGAGGTCAATCCTCTGAACAAAGAGTAGGGGAAAGGGTAACCAGAAAAAAATGGGTAGAAATGGCTTCCTAATTGTTTTCAGGTGCTCTGAAGAAGAAGAAACCAAAGCAAGAAGAGGAAGCTGTGATGTGCCCTGCCATCTGATACTGGGACTAATGTTGTATTGCTGCCGTGCAGCAACAAAGAGCAGACGGGTTTTGTCAGCCAGCACTGTGTATACAGTTTTGAGGAGGAAAAACAAAATTTATATTTGCCTTTTACTGCCAATGGATATAGACAGTGAAAGAGAGCAAGGAGCAAAGAGATAGCCTGGTTCCTTTGCACTAAATGCAGCAGTTTAATTACGCTTCACTGAAGCATTTTCACACCAGCCGTTACACCAGTTGTTCAGTGTAGCCACGCACTTCTGAGCCTGTTCACGGTATCCCAGACAGCACAATTTCCCACTGTGTGATGTTTTGACACTTCAACATCAGGGCTGATTTCTCTCATTGCACATGCTGGAAAGGCAGCCCAGAGGCTGCAGAAGTCCAGGAGGTTGAGAAGGTGAGGATAAACGAACTCCCTGATAAAGTATTAGAAGTATTTAAGAAGACTGAAAGTAGGTGATGATTCCCATTACCAGAGTAACATCATAACAGAAGATGATTCTTATCATTGTACGCTTTGTACACAAAACATTGCACATTTGCATAGGCAAGAGAGCACTTCTAGAGAATGGACAGGAGCAGAAGGTAGAGAGGCCTTCTGAATACCATGGGCAGGCAGAGACGTAGTGAGAGAAACATGTCAGAGCTGCAAAACATTTCTATTTGCAGTTAATATCTAACTGGATTTTTTTCAGTGACATGAAAGCAACAAATTCATTTTAATATAACAAATGGAAAAATGCAAATATCCCAAAGTAATGCCTTGTTTCCAGACAAGAAATATGAAATGAATACTGCACAGATGTGAGCAACATACAACTGCAGAATGGCAAATGAGAGAGACTCCCAGTCCTTTAGATGACGTGCTTGAAAGGGTTTTCCATCTCCCAGGAGGCTGATTGCTGGGGGAGGAGAGAGAGGGCCTGCAATTAGGTTGATTAAAATAGTGGTCCCAGCATGGTCTGTTCTTCACTGTTGCCAGGAGACTAGAAGGCTGGGATGAATAGTTCAAACTTTTTGTAGCAAAAATAGGTATTTACTTCCACACTATATTATCTTGGCCCTCTTCAAGGATGAGCATTCTCCATTAGTCTTCAAGAAAAAAAAATCCCAACCCAACTTCACTTTCTTAGACCTGTGTTAAGATGGATTTACCACGTTCAAAACTGTACCAATTCTTCCCTGCCTCCATCTTGCTAGCCCAGTTCCAAACTCCAGGCTCTATGCTAACCATTCAGTGGCTGTTCTTCCACTTTTTGTAATACTAATCTTGTCTAATCTTTAAGTTTACTTAGTGGACATGCAGAACCCTCAGTCAGTGACTTATGCTGGAAAAGGTAGAAATAATACTTCAGGAAAGAGAAGATCTTGATGGAGAAACCAAGCCAGCCTATCTTACCAGCTTTTTCCATTTTTTTCCCCTCCATTTTCCCAGCTGACACAGAAGTGAAACAAAACGCTGAGTATATTGGTGGGAGATGGTTACATTTAGAAGTGAAGCCCTACTTTTTTCTTCAGGTCCCTTTCAGTTACCACCCCAAAGCATTCTGAAAAGAAAACACAAACCCAATACAACAACAAAACCAAAAATAAGTCTGTAGTAGTGGCTGTTCCAAAATTAAGAGCTGGAAGATCTTCATGCAATTGAAACATTTTTGTAGCCTGATTTATGTCCTTTGTTTCATGTTAAGTCTCATCTCTCCTAAAGCAATGTCAGGAAAAGGGGAATTCACACAAGTACCTGAAAGTTTCCTGGCTAAATGCTGTAATATACGAGGCCTCCATAGTCACCACACCAAGTTTGCTGCCTCCTTGCATTTGAGTGGAGAAATGGCACCATTCACAGGGAACTGTAGCCTGAGAATGAGGACAAGCAGCCGGAATGCTACCAGAAAGTCTGGTTTGGTCCTTAGTCTTCAGCTACTTAACTAGACTCAGACTGTACACCAGCCTCCCTGCCTTTGCCCCAACAGCAGTATTATGAACAAGGATCTCTGGCAGGCACATCCAGAGACTCTGGAGGGGCGGGGCTCAGATGGGAGCATGAAAGCATAGCCACATTAGTGGAGGATACAAACCCACTATTATTAGCACTAAGAAAAGACCCTCAGATTTCTCACCAGCATTTTAATTGAACTGTTTCTGCTTCAAACCCACCTCGACTGGATGTCAAGGACATGTTATAAAGGCAGGTCAATCCAGGTGTGAAGCAATGTAGCATAGAGATAGCAGTTGAAAGACTGCCAGAAGCAAAAAATTTAAGAACACACCCAAGAACCTTAAACCCTGCAAGCTCACAGTGGAATTACTAAATTAATTGCTTCCTGCAGCCTCAGATGCTAATTTACTTGTGTGTTTTAACTTTTTTACTTAACATTCTTCTGTCCAAAATAAAGTAAATCTAATTTAATGCCCCACCACAGACTCCAATCATCTTTTGCCTTGAAAGCTTTTGCTGCTAGCCAGTACCTAGACACCATATCAGGAATCTACCCACCCTTCAACAAAGGCTACTGAGAGGGCAAGAGACTCCAGAGAGATGCCCCACCATGTTAACATCATCCAACAGATGCTTCTCAGGTTCATTTCCTCACTTTGCAGGAAGGGAGAGCCAGCCATACAGCTCAAGGGTGCTTTTTTAGCTTATCTTCAACAATTCCTATCTATTTACAAACTCTTCTTGGATAGCAGCCTCCTAGTCTTGCCTATACCCCTTCGATCGTCCATGTACAATTTAAGAAAGATATTAATCAACTAGAGAGCATCCAAAGGAGGGCAACAAAGACAGTGAAGGGCCTTTGAGAAGCATATGAGGAGTGGCTGAGGGCAATTGGTCTGTTCAGCTGGAGGAGACTGAGGGGAGACTTCATTGCAGTCTACAACTTCCTTGTGAGGGAAAGAGGAGGTACAAACATTGATCTCTTCTCTTTGGTGAGCAGTGACAGGACCCAAGGGAATGGCCTGAAGCTGTGTCAGGGGAGATTTAGACTGGATATTAGAAAGGGGTTCTTCACCCAGAGGGTGTTTGGGCACTGGAACAGGCTCCCAAGGAAAGTGGTCACAGCACCAAGCCTGACAGTGTTCAAGAAACATTTGGACAATGCTTTCAGGCACTTAGTGTGACTCTTGGGGATGGTCCTGTGCAGGGTTAAGGGTTGGACTTGATGATCCTTGTGGGTCCCTTCCAACTCAGTATATTTTGTGATTCTGTGATCTTGGGTATTGCTCCTCTGACACTGTTTGTTCCTCAAGTTTCTGAAGGGTCCTTGTGGCTAAGATAAACGTCTTCCCCATTTATTGCAGCATTAGGCATGGAGGAGCCCAGGGAGGGAGGGAGGGAGGAAGGCAGGAAGGCAAGCAGGAAGGAGTCAGTATGGGCTTACTACAGAACCTGAAAAAGTCAAGACTGCTTTGTAGGGTCCATATAAACAAAAGTTGTTATTTAGCATCTTGCCAGAAAAGCAGGCGGTGAATTTACAGAACTATGCTTCCAAAAACAGTTCTGCCACAAATTCCTATCCCTTCACAAAAGCTCTTTCCTTCCACCTTGATGACCTTTGCCACTGACAGTAGGAGAGGAGGATATTTGTCTCAGCAGATAAATGGCTTCGCAGATCCAGAGAAATCTGTGAAGTTATTGAGTAGCTGACACAAGGGGGATTAACAAGAGCATGGGTTATCTTCATAATAAATACAGCCTGCCATGGCCCTCCATATTTAAGAGCAGCCTCTCAGGGTCAACAGGCTTGGTAGCTTTGGTCAGTCAATAAGACCTAGTACTAGTCTCAGCAAAAGTGTCAGATGCTGCTTAATAAAACATGGTTTATGTTTTGAGTCTCCCAGAGGCACTTCTGCTGCAAGCTTCTCCTCGCATGGCCAAATCCTTTAGAAGCTCAGGGAGGAACAGAGGTGACGGTGAGCCAAGAGGCAGAAACGTTTTAAGCCTGTGTGAGCAATTGTGCTGA
Source organism: Empidonax traillii (assembly GCF_003031625.1). Classification (NCBI taxonomy): domain Eukaryota; kingdom Metazoa; phylum Chordata; class Aves; order Passeriformes; family Tyrannidae; genus Empidonax; species Empidonax traillii. The sequence goes on along the minus strand of NW_020955325.1, from coordinate 938,603 downwards.
TTTCAGCTGGGGTAGAGTTAATTTCCTTCATAGTGGCTAGTACGGAGCTGTGTTTTGGGTTTTTGCTGGACACAGAGTTGATAATATAGAGATGGTTTTGTTATTGCTGAGCAGTCCTTTCACAGAGCCAAGGCTTTTTCTGCTTTTCATACTGCCTCACTGGCAAGGAAGTTGGTGTATGGGAGGCTGGGAGGAGACACAGCTGGGACAGGTGATTCAAACTGGCCAAAGGGACATTCCATACCATATGACATCATGCTCAGTATATAAAACTGGGGGTAAAGAAGGAATGGAAAGGTTTGGAGTGATAGCGTGATTGTCCTCTCAAGTAACTGTTATGTATGATAGGCCCTGCTCTCCTGGAGGTGATTGAACACCTGGCTGCCCATGGGAAGCAGTGAATTAATTGTTTTGCTTTGCTTGTGTGCGTGGCTTTTGCTTTCCCTATTAAATTGTCTTTATCTCAAACCATGAGTTTTCTTGCTTTTACCCTTCCAGTTCTCTCCCCAGTCTCTCTGCTGGGGGAGTGAGCGAGTGGCTCTGTGGGGCTTGGCTGCTGCTTGGGCTGAAACCACAACAGCAATGCATTGATGCACAGTATCACAATTCCTCTCAGTGACACGGGGTGAGGAGGAATACAGGCAGGCAGAAACCTCCGCAGAACGTAGCTCCCTCCAAAAGCCTGTGCATTGCTTTGCTTTTCTCACACCTTGTCACACTCATCCTCAGTTGCTATCACACACCATCCCATGCCCACAGACAATATACAAGACAGGATGAAGGTACGCTCATGTATTCATTCTCAAGCTTACAAAGAAGTCAAAGGAAAGATCCACTGTCATGCATTCAAAAGCCACCACCATCTCCAGGAGCAGGAATTCCCCTAGCCACCCTTCTCTTGGCTTTTTCCCAGAAAGAGAAACAGGGAAATACTTGCCTTTCTCCAGGTCACCAGACTAAATAACCCTCCTCCTTGGAACACCCTCCCTGCTCTGGGTTCTGCCTCCTGTACCCTCTCCCCTTCCTTCTCCACACAGCCCATGTGTCACACCAAATGAGCTACCAAAGCCTTCAGCAGATGCACTTGTTAACTTCAGAAAGAGAAAAGGCAGCCAGAATCCAGAGCTGCAATCTCCTTATAATTTGTAATGATTTGATGGGAAAATATTTCTGCCTGATTAGAATCTTTAACAAGCTCCAGATTATTATGAGTGGAATCTGGCTGGCCTTCCATTTTGTCCCATCCATAACGGCAGGGCATCTTCTAGTATTCCCCACACATCTCTTACCCTCAGCCTAGCAGGAAGAGGTATAGTCACTCTTCACCCATCTGTACTACACTCTGACAACAGCAAAAGAGAAATACTGCTGGTATTAATATATCAGTCCTTGCTGTAATTCAGAGTTAAACTTTCTGCTGCTTGGGAAAAAACTTTAGTCACCAGCGATGTCACCAAAGACGTCAGCCAAAGACACTGAGTCATGTTGCACCACTGTGCATGGAGGTTTTGAGACCCTTTAATCAGTGCTTGGAACAAAGCTGCTCTTTCTCCATTGTATTTTACATATTAAAAAATTTTCCCCTGAAGCAATGAGTACTGTTGGATAATCCCACTAGCAGAGGAAAACTGCAAAATATGTATTTACAAAAAAGCATGCAGTCAATACTGCATGGTAAGCACAGGGCTGAGAATTCCCAAGGCTGAAATGCACCTCAGGAGCTGTCACACTTTCCCCAGATATTCTTCCTGCTGGCAGCTTCAGGAAGAGACAGAGAGGCCAGGACAGGGAATGTCCCGTCATCCCTGCAGGATGCATCTGCAAGGCTGCTTTCTGTATCACACAGATAATTTTCTTGCCTTCTTTTAGCTCAGGACTACAGACGTCCCCACAAGACCCTGTCCCTCAGCAGCCTCCATGTTCCTCCAGCACTGCAGGCCCACCAGACAGTGGTGATCAATCAGAGAAGCCAGCCCTTCTCCACCTCATATATAATGTCTGGGACATTATACAATGAAGAGTCCTCCACCTTCATCTCTTGTCCATTTGTCTCCATATCAAGGCCCTCCCCTCTGCCTCCTCCAAGTTTTTCAGCCAAAACCCTTGCAGACCTCATTCTTGACTCCCTCTCCAAAAGTCATGCCAGCCAGCAGTTTCCCTCATCAAGTTATTCTTTCCTCTACAATGACCAGCAACATCTTTTCTTTGGCTTCCCAATAGTCCTTTCTATAGCCCAAACACCAGGTCAGTGAGGGGAAGGGGACAGGAAAGGTTCTTCAAATCCAAATTACTTTATAACACAATCGATGCACTTGGCATGGAAATTGTTTTAAGTTAGTCCCTTATAAACACACAGCAGTGAATTTTGAATGAGTGGTAGTGTGAAAGAGAGAGAGGGTGAGAGGAAGAGATTAAAGAGAGTGAAGAAGGAAAGGATGAAGGAAGGAAGAGCCACCAGTCCTGACCCAAGTGTCAATCAAGCTGATGGAGAGTCCACAGTCCTAGGGGCACACACCCTGGCTTGGTAGGGGTACCTTTGTATAGATAAGTTTTCCCCACCCTGGAGCTAAGTTTCTCTTTCTATGCAAAGTATTTATAATGCACAGTTCATTCTTCTATACCTCTCTGGAAATGGGTCAGAGGATTCAGGAGTCTTTGGTGGTCTTGATCCCCCCCACACTGGATTGACCTCTGGTCAATAGTCCATGCTCATTTTTTGACCTCATTCCTGCACTTGTGCTGTACTGTGTTGTGCTTGTCTCCAAAAGTCAGAACAAGGACATTTGTCCCAGAAAAGTGCTGCCCTACCTCCATATGGACCCCTTCTCCAACCACATCCTGTTCTCTCTTGCCCATTTGCACAGCATGTTCTTATCAGCAGTCTTTGGTTGGCTCCATGGCTATCTTGCTATTGGTGCTTGAGATGTACATGTTAACCCTTTTATCTTCTGGGCTTCTACAATACCTTTACCATATTTTTAAATATCCTCTTTGGAACTTACCTGCAGTTGACTGGAGCAACTGAACTGACCTTGGAAACTGAGTCTTGGTGACTCAAGACAAAGCCTTATGTCTTGGTGATTCAACTCCAGCCCACATAACTCAATTGCCCAAGATGATCTAGTGATGTCATGGAGCCAAGTGATTCCTATGACTAGGAGGACAGGATAGGACACTTTGGTGACCACTTGGTGACTCAGTTTTTACGACCACTGTATAACAAGGAATAACCGGCCCTGAAAGACACAGTCCGTTGGTCAGTCACTGTGCCCTGCATTGGTTATAAAGATTTCGACGTACTCAGTAATCAGTGAAAACAGGTATAGCTGCATTATATGTAAATACATATATATTTATAAATGTTAAGAAATATTACCTTGATCATTAAAAATTTAGAGCTGCTATAAACAGAAGTATAGAGTGGGAAGAAACTTCTTCACTTGGCAAGTCTTAAGTGTTGTCTATTTGTGTGGCTTTTCCACCACCCTCTGGGCCAGCCAGGGAGAACTGCTTTTAGAGGCTTCAGGCTGGACTAGACAGAGCATTGGTCTCATCCGGCCATTAAAATTCCAGTTTCATGTTAGAAATGGTGGCTTTTGATTGTAATTAGTGTTAATATTTTAATTACTTTTTTCCATTCAGACATCACCACTGCCCTTCATTCTGTGTAATGCCAGATGTTGGGGCACGTGGTTTGTCCTTCCAGCAAAAGAGAACTAGAAGATCTGTGCCTGGGAATAGTCTACACATTTGCTTTATACACACAGCCCTGGGGCAAAGGGGATGATGAGGATGTAAGTGCTCCGTCAGGAACCTCAGTCTAGGACTGGTGTGGATTTTCCCTTGAACTAACATTAATAAAAGCCCAAAGCAGAAGAGTAGTTCTTACAAGGCTCTCTAGGTCTCCTGGCTCTGTCCCAAACCTTGCAAAACCCCTGTGCCATATCACCTCCTTCCATGATGAAACATAAGAAAAATAACTTGAAAGACTATGTGTAGGGGGATCATCCACTGTGCTTGGGGGATCATCCACTGGCACATGCCATAACAACATAAACATATCCTGTCTCTTGACACTGGTTATACAATTTTTAACTAAGGCATTAATACTCAAGACTTGAAATGCTTTTAACCCCTGTACATCACAGCCCTTCTGTGGAATGCGAGGTCCTGTGTAGGCTGCTAGGAGCCTAGAGATAACTCAATAAGATTTGGAAACAGTGGCTAATATATTCACTGACCCAGCTGAAAATGTACAGAAAAGTGACAAAACCCTCTGCCCAACATGCAGCTGTTTTGGTGTGAAGCCCAGAATGGCTTCCCTGGAGTAAGAGAGTGTGGAGTTCAAAAATATCTTTATGTCAATAGTGTAGTAACACAGAGCTGCTTTTGTAAGCCAAATTCTCACACTTCTTGGTATAGTCTCAAGCAGAATCTGTTGTTTGAATCTGCAAGGCATAAAATACCTGCCTGAGCACTTCTCACTGCCATCCCAATATAGGACACAAGGACAGAGATTAAATAGCTCTCTGTTCTCCCCTCCTCTCCCATTTGTAACTGTGCAGTGTTTGTGTGTTTATGGGCAGAGGCTGCAGTGTCCTTTTGTGGAAGGATCAGTGGGCAGCTGTTTTCCATTGAACATGGGAGAAATCAATGACCAAATGAGGGTGCTGGTGGAGGTTGTCCGATCCTGATATAACAATCTTCTGTCTCTCCTGGCAAGCAAGAGCCCTTGACTTTTTGCTCTACGCTTTTAATTTATCTTTTGCTTCTTCTTCCCCTCCATATCACACCATTCTCTCTTAGAATTGCCCATTCCCTGCTTCTCCAGCTGCTGTCCCTGCTCAAAGTGATTAACTCTGCCCCTTTCTCTGGGTCTGTTCCTCTGAAGATTACTGTCTCCTGTTTGGAGTGGATAATCCATCAACCAAATGGCCAGCTGCCACCCAGGGGGCTGTCACAGTCCTTTGGCACTAGTGCTAGAAGGTCTTTGACTGCACAACCAGCGTAGTGTGCAGGAGGCAGTGCACCGGGAGCAAAACCAGCATGGGCTGGAGCTCAGTGTTCCAGCCAGCATGTGCCCACATAAACATGAGCACACATACACACAATCATACAAACAGCTCCACGGCCTCTGATCCCAGGAGGTGGCTGGGAGAAAAGCCCAGGAATGAATTAGCAGTCAGGGGTCAACTTGCTTGCTCCCGCACTGCACAGACCTCCTTTTAAATCAGGAGGGGGAACTTTCCTTGCCAAGAGCCAGGTATAGTTTTCAGATGACTTATGGAACCTGCATAGTGTTACTATCTGAAGCAAATATGAAAGTGAGTTGGAGCTGAACATCGTGCCCATGCTGAGCCACATGCAGTGAGCACACAGATTGCCCTAACACTCTAAGACCTCCCTGCCAGAGCTGGTGCTCCTGCAGGCTGGATGACAGGCTCCTGGCCCGGAGATGCCACTGCAGAGCTAGCTTTCCTCATAGCCCCAACAAAATGCCTCCAGCCTGACTGCTGTGCCTGTCCCAGCCAACCACCCAGGCTGAGCAGAGGTCTGAGTTACACCACTATTGAAGACTAAACCACTGATCTTTGTAGTGATCTAAACCACACCCAACATCCCTCCACAACAGGACCACTGATAAGCAACATGATCATCTTTACAACATGGCCCAAACCACAGCCAGATCTCCTTCAGCCTGGAGAGGCAAACCAAGCGTGAGAAAAACATTACTGCAGAGTGGGCTAAGAAGGGTGCAGCAAGACAAGCAAGAAGGAAATGACTTGGCACATGGACTCCTTTGAGCAGATGGGCACAGCCCTACCAGCTTCATGTGTCCAAGATGGGGTAACATCTGCCTCATGGCTAAAGCAGACTGAAGGAAAGCTGTTCCCCATGCCAGTTGTCAGTCCCTCCCTCTGCCTCATTTGCCATGCCTGTGGAACCAGACAGCTCTGCCATGAGGTGATGGCTCATGGGCTGTCAGTGCAGCAGAAACTGGGGCGCAATCAGGCTGAGAAAACCAGTTTCAAGGGGGATGTTGATATGAGAGAAGAGAGGCCAGAGAGCAAGATGCAAGCTTCTTTCTGGGTGCAGGGCTAAGCTGGCCAGGCTGCTGGCAGAGTGAATGGACATCTGGCTGACATAAGAAGGCATTTAAGAAATCCATTTTCCTCTACTTTTCACCACTCTTTCTTTATCTTCTTTTCTTTATGTTTCCCTTATTAGTCAGTTTTTTAAGGGCAGACAGCTTATCCCATCAAGCTGCCCTGAAAGGAGGCACTGGGCTGTCCGAATCTCTACCAGTTTCCCACTGACCAGCATCTATTCAAATCCTTCTCCAGTTTCAACCAAGGGAGGCATAGAGATCCCAGAGATAATGAAAGTCTTTTAGATCTAATGAAAATAGGTAGGTAGATAGAGGAGAGAGGACTCTCTGAGCATCCCCACTGCGGGAGATTGCAGTGTGAGCTAAAATACCAAGCACCTGAAAAACTTCACGGGAGAAATCCCATAAATACGCAGACCACAGGAAACACATTTAATCCGCCTCCGCACTCAGAAGGGCACTTGCAGCTGGACATGGAGCACAGAGTCAGCAGGCAATGGAGGCAGGCACAGCCCATCATGGCTGGATCAGTGGCAGGTCTGTTTCTGTGGCCTGTCTGCAGACAGTGGGCACAGCTGTCTGGGAGCAGATGCATCCATTGCACCCGATCTGCTATCATGTGGGTTCCCTTCCTGGCATCACTGGTCAGCGCTGAACTGTGCATTCATGTCTGGGACTGCCAAAAGTGTTTAAAAGGTCTCTTCATCTCTCACAAAGGAAAGAGCATTCTCATCCCTCTTTACATCTGTCCCAAGGAGACTGTATCCTCTATGCTAACAAAGCTGGGCCAGGTCCATAATGAAGCCACACTGTGCCACTAATGCTCCTGTATCCTCTAGGCAGAGCGAGGCCAATGAGCCCGCTCTCTGTGCAAGTCTTCCCATACCCTCTCCGCAAATAAGCTCATGCCAGGTCACAGCCTGACTCCACTGCTGACTTTGCTGGCACATGAGTGCCTGCCAGTTCCTTCAGAAGCTGCTGAACAATACGAACCAGGCTTAATGATGGATGCAACTCTTGCCTGCTCCCTGAGAATTTTCTGTACTTTGCTTGGGAGATCCCATTTCCCCTCTGAAGGAAGTAGGTGGAAAAAGGAAGGGCATTATCCCTCCTATTTGCACTGAAACATTGGCAGTGCCAACACATATAAAATGGAAAGAGCCACATACCTTCTCTTTTAAAAACAAAAAGACGAGGATGCTTTCCAAACCTAGAAACAAAATTAAGGCCAGGGCTGACATTTCAGGGATCATTGCCAGTTAACTTAATGAATAAAATTCTCTTCTTCAGCTATGCTCTGTGCATGCTGGAAAGGAGATGGATTGTTTTCCTGCCCCAGTTCTGGATAATTTTTGCTGCATTCACTCAGAGACATCTGTCTGTTTCATGCCTGCAGTGTAAGCTAGTGTTGAAGTTGCATCTGCTAAGGAGCCTCTCTGCTCCCTATCCTGGGGGCTATTTCAGGGCAAAAGTATCCATTAACTGCTTACTCTGAAGCACAGACTTAACAAAAGCATGAGCAAACAACATAAGCCTCAAGTTCCGCATATAATTCATCGGCTGAGGCTGTGCCTGGAGAGATGCAGAATAGTGATTGAGGGCAGGGTGGCCAGGATGCATGGGCTCCACAGCACCATGCCTGCACTGTGGCCTTGGCTGCACAACTTGTTCCAGGGGCATCTCAATGCAAAAAAGATCACCAGCATGTGCAGTGCCTCCCTGCAGTCCCTGTTCCCAAGGGCAGCCAGGCTGTCATGGTAGCTCTGCCCACCTCGTGTCCCTGGGGGGGACACACTGCTGAAAATCTTTGCAGTCCTGCTCCTTCCCTGCACCTGAATCCACATTACATTCACCCTCCTCTCACAGCCACTGAGGCCTGAACAGTGCTCCCCAGCCTCGCAAGGGGACGTCTCACCAACCACAACTTAGAGATGCTGAGTAAAATAGCAGGTGAGTTCCAAAACCCACTATAAAAAGAGAAAGGGAGAAAGAAAGAACTGGGTGTGGTGTGTTTCAGGGTGCAATGAATGACTGGAAACAAATCCCAGATCCCTGAAAGGTCAGAGAAAACAAGAACAAAAGGTAGGAGAAAATCACATAAGCAAGGAGGAGGTGGTGAGGAGAGGGGCTCTTGGTATTGGTGTTTGAAACGGGCTCTTTAAAATGGAAGATAATGACACCGAAAATTATTCTGAGCTTTTCAAAGGCATAAATGACCAAACTGCCTCCTGACTCCTGAATTACATTATCCAGAAAGAACTTAATAGCATGTTATTATCGCTTCTCCTCGCTGACAGGATTTCGGCACTGAAAAGACAAACAAGAAGTGCATTCATAATCACAACCGCATTCACCTCTGCGACGCACTGGCCACAGCTAATTTCAGGTAAGTGTCTCAGCAGCCAGCTGGGGAGTTGAGCAGTGAGGTAATTGCCTTTGTCACTGCCTGAGAGGGACCAGCTGGGTGTCCCCGGTGGCAGCCAGTGCTGAATCCCTGATGAATGGGAGAGAAGGGCATGGCCTGAACTGCCTGATGGCAGCTGACGGGGACCTGCCCCTGTGAGGCTGGCTCCAAAGGGCCACGGTGCTCCCCATCCTGGCAGGTATCTGTGAGGGGCCTGAGGCTGTGCAGATGGCAGTGGGGTCCCTTTGTCTGCTGCAGCTGCAGCTTCAGCTCCACTGGCCTGGTAGGACCTTGTAAGAAGGGGAGCAAGACGAGAAAGGCAGACATAAGGATGTTTGAGGCCTGAAAATAGGAGTACGCATCCTAGCCTGAGCTGTCCAGGGATAGCCCCTACCTTTGGCATTTGTTGTGTATGGTTACTTTTTATGACTGGCAGCCCTGGAGATAAAAGTGTTGCTGATTTCCAGAGCTGGGCAGCTTGGCCAGCCCCTCTCTCTCTCCCCCTGCCCCTGCCATCCCATCCCCATACCCCAGTTCAGAGGTCAGAAGGCAACTTGGTCATATTGTACTCCCTGCTGATACTCATGCCCTGGCAATGGAACCTGTCCTGTCCAATGCACCTGTCCTCGAACAGACATTGTCCTGGTATAAGTCCGGGATAACCCTGGCATCACACACCACCATTGTGCCACTGTCTGAGGGACATCACAAGACAGCAGTTTGCTTTGGGCTGTTCCCAAGGCTTTTCTTCCTTGTGATTTACCGACACGTGCGATTGCAGTACAAAGCACCTCTCTCCCAGTAGGTGCCCCATCTTCTCCTGAAACCTCCCCCAACAGCCAGAGGTGGGGCTGGCTGCAGCTATGGTAAGGCAGCATGGGAGCCCAGGCCAGAGGGAAAGCAACAGAGAAGGGAAAGAGGCAGAGACCAATTTCCTGGGCTCTGGCGAGGAACATTCCTGCTGCCACAGGATGCATTTGCATGGACACAGATTGTGACCCAAGCCAGCAGGGTCCCTGGGCAGAAGACCATCCCTGCTACAGTGCTGGTGCAACAAGGCTGAGCTAAACTCCAGGGGCAGCCTCCACACAGCACTCTGTGTCCTGCCCTGATTTATGTCCCAGGTTTAACAACATTTAATTTCAGCAGCCATGTTCCTACACCTGCAGGCCTCTAAGCAAGCGAAGGAGGTGACTGCCAGTGACAACAACCAGTGCTGTGCTCTGCTGCCTGCCCTATACACACGTAGTCATGACTTTTTTCCCCTATAGCACAATATGGCAATTAAATAATCCTTCCCCACTCCCACAGAAGACAGGCTGTGGAGAGAGCTTACACAATGCACCCAGAGCCACCCACATCATCAGGGTGGGACTCCTCAGCCCAGCCTTGGCAGAAGGCTCCAGGGGAGGGACCATAGGAGCATGTGCTCCCATGGTAAAATTTGGGTGTGGCCAGGGACAGCGCACACTGCACAGAAGCACCCAAGCAGCTTTGCAGCCCTGTACTCTCCCACAGAGATGCCTACAGGGTCTGTCTCTTGTCCAGTCACTGCTTGGCAGAAAGCATGAATGCGACAACCAAAGAAAACCCCGGGGGAAAAGCCTTGGACACAGGTCCCATGAGTAAGACCATGGAGCGGTCTCTAAAATGAAGGAGTTCCATTAACCAAATAACACGGGCAGGATAAGGACTAAAGATCAAACTGCAGGGAGTGCCCTTTGCCAGCAAGGGCTTTAAGGGTGACCTTGCACAGCCTGCACAGCTCTCTGTCACACTCCCTGGCTTCAGTAACTCTCCAGGGCAAGCTTCTCCCATAAACTGACTGTTCAGTCTACCGTGCAAAGTTATCAGTGGTACCACACTTAGCTGACTTCCCATGCCACATCAGTCTGCTTTCTTCCCTCTCTCTTCCTCTGGGGCTCTCTCCAGCTCATATCAACATGTTTTAGGTGTGTTGATACCCCAAAGTAACTCCCCAATCCGCATCACCTCATTGTTCAAGCCTTCACACTGGCTATTGCAGAACAGCTATTTCCCTGCTCCCAGTGGCTACACTGATGGGCTTATCCTGCTCCAGTTTATCTGATGGTCCCATGATGCACAGAAGTAACTGCAGTCCCAGTGCAGAACAGGAGGCTGTGCAAAAAGAAGCCCAAGTTCTGACACTGTGGCTGATCTGGAGCGACATGGAGGATGGCAAACAAAGTGATGCTCTCTGGGTCACATAAGCCAACCCAAAAAGGTCATTACCATTTGACAAGATCCCCACGAGCTGCACAGAGTTGGCAGGAGATGTGCAGGTAAGTGTGTGGTCACGTCCTGCCCAGGGCTCCCTCAAGCACTGCTGTGTGTGGACACACAGCCACGCTCCCTGCAGGGGTCAGAGATGCTGATCACTACCCCACAGAGAAGCAGCAACAGCTTTCCAAGTTGGCATGGAGAACATCTCTCAGACAGGTGTGGCTCCAGCTACCTTCTGTGCCAAATGTCCTCAGCCAGGGAAATGCTTTGGCCCTTCTCCATGAGGCCTGATTACCATCACACAGAGGTCATTGAGCATCCCTCCAGCATGCTCAGGAAGCCTTCAGCTAGATGTGAGTACAATTTACTCCTGGTTTGAAACCTGTTTAAAGCCTGCACTAGCGACAGCAGGATCCTGAGAAGGCACCCACTGCCTGTTCTCAGGAAGGCACAGCAACACAAGGGGTTTGCCCAAGAAGGACCCAAGGCAGCTGGTTGGTAAAAGTTCAAGGCGAACTACCCAGGCTGGAGTTTGCCAGGACAGGCAGGCTCACGGCCCCAGCACCACAACCAAACCAAATAAAAACAGCTGGTAAGCCCTGGTCTGGGCTTCAAAACAAAGAGAGCCCTGGGCAGGGATGTTATCTCATGTCTGAGCACAGACACTGACACAGAAGGGAGAGCTGGGAAGGGTAAAACCGAGGTCCAACCTCATCCCGCAGTGTTGACTCGATGGCAATGTGAGCCCTCCCCCTACCTGTTCTGTGCCACGGCTGTCTGGCTTCACAAACAGGCCGGCTGGGAGGGGCCACTGGGTGTCTGTCTGACTCCTCTCTTGCTCTGAGGGAGAGTCCTGCCAACAAAAGACCAGCTGAGCTGCTCTGGCTGGTCAGCAAGGATGGAGACCCTCTCTGGGTGACATGTCCTAGCTTTGCACCATCCTCCTGGTGAAAAAATTCCTTCCTAACTATCCAAATTGTGAATTGTGGTCACTGGCCCTTGCTTAATCATCTGGCATTGCAGGAGGGATATTGGCTCTAATCCCCTTTCAAAGAGGATTTGCCCCAGCAATTATCAGCTCATCCCTTTGCTTCTTCCTTGCAGGACTAGATAAGCCCATCTCCCTTGAAGGCTATGGGAATACTCCTGGACATGTTGTGTGCCCTCCAGCAGACCCAATCCAGTCGTTCAACATCGCTCTTCAACTAAGAGACCCAAAGGAGGACATGGTTTCAGATGCTGACTCAGCAGCATGAAGCAGAAGAGAACAAGTTGCCCTGCCAGACACACTCCTCTTGATGCAGCCCCAGACATGATTTCCACTGTGAGCTCACGTTTAACCTGGCGTTCCCTGTAATCCCTCCCTGCAGAGCTGCTAGTCCACCAGTAGGTGATACCTCATGGAGTAAGATGTCACCTGTATGATTCTTGGAAAGGATAATTTTTCTCAGACAGATAATCAATTAATTACAAATGTCAGTTTCTCACTGTCCAGCTCTTTTACAGTCCTGGCCAGGACTTAAGAAGCTGCTGGAGGAAGGGGGATGACCCACACTCTGCAGGCACCTCAGTGACGCTGACAGAGGGCCAGCCCCATGCCAGCAGGAGCCTGGTGGCCCTGGTGCCTTGGTGGAGTGGGGACCCAGGCTGCCTCCCAGCTAGGGGCTTTCCATCCTCTAGACCATCATCCCTGGCAGAGTGACAGCTGCCAGCTGATCTGCTGAAACAACAACTGAGAAAAGTCCATCAGTCCCACCTGGGGGAAACAGCCACAGGACAGCTCTACAGAGACATAACAAAAAAAAAGGCTCTGAATGGCCTTGCAGAGACCATTATCCCTCAGCAATATTACGCCACACTGCACTGGTGCAAGGGGCAGGAGGTGGAAGTGGGATCTCTTTATTGTGGGAGGCAGCAACCTGCCTACCACAGTGTCTGGGTGACCTGTGAAACAAAAATCAGACAGTGCAGTCTAGAACCATTTAGATATCACGAGTCCATTTAGAACCATGCTAAGTTCCAGCTTTCCTTTCCTTTCCTTCCCTTCCCTTTCCTTTTAATTTCCTCTTGCCTTTCCCCTCTTCACCTCTCCTGCCCTCCCATCTCCAAATTCCCAGGACTCACTAGCAAAATTAATTGCTGCAAACACTCAGAATCACGTGCATCCTCCCACTGCTCTACAGAGAGCAGTTTGTTGCCTGCCCGGAGCACCAACGCCACATTAACCACCGGCCATCACCACACTGCGGCAAAGCAGCTGAGGCCGAGTCCTCTCACATCAACAGGGATACAACAGCAATCATCTCCCAGCCAGCAGCACTGGGGACTGTCAACGGGAAGGAGCAGAATGCCTCTGGGTCTTCAGATTCTCCACACAGCATGGCAGGAGGCAGTGACCATGGAGTGGTGGCAGCAGCTTGCCCCTAGATCTGCCCACTGTTGGCACAAAGGATGCTCCTCTAGGAAACTTTGGAGGTCCTGGTCCCCAGCACTGCTGCCCAAGGTGCAAAGCTGCAGGTATGTGGCTCAAGAGCTCAAAGCAGGGGCAGCATCGGAAAGTAGGATTCCCTGGGAACTGCTGCACTCCTACAGCAGTCAAGACCTTCTGCTCAGCCTGCAGGCAGGCGATGGTTCTTTGGCGCAGAGCAGAGAGCAGCCCTTCTGCTGCTTTGCAGAGGAGACTAAGAAGGAAATCATGAGCAAACTCAAAGGCTCCAATTGCTCCTTCCCTACACACCCTGCTACACCTTAGGACACTTCTGTTCAAGTTACCAGAGAACCAGCAGCCCCAAGGAGACCTGGATTTATCCCAAGACCTGTGTGCATCTGAAGCATCCCTCCTACCTCCACCTCAGCAGCACCAGCAAACTCCCCCTCTGAGTACAAGGCAAGGCCCCAGCCCACACCCCTCTTATCAGTGCTGTTTACTCTGTTCTGTTTGAAAGCCACAATACAAACCTCTTGCCATCAGCCAGACAAGCACATCCCCTGAGTGAGATGGGGATGGCAAGAGCTCAGGCTGCAGAGGAGCCCCAAGGAGGAAGAAATACCCATCCCCTTTCTAGCCATTCAATTGTCTGGAGGTGAAAGGGATAAGGTACTGACTGCCCTGAGGGCTGTGCCCTTCCAGGCATCCCTCCCCCTGCTTCCACCTGAATGCTGGGCATCCTGGCACAGCCTGCCATGTGTGACAGCTCCTTGCATGCTCCAGCACCCAGCAGCCTGCCCACACCCTTTGAATTCAGGGTATGGGGGGGACAGTGCAAAGGGAATGCAGAGATACAAAGTGGATGTGGGGGAAGAGCCCAACCAAGTGATGCACTGGAAAGTGGCCCCAGTGACTCAGGGGGAGTCATCATGAGGGGGATGGCTTTGGTGCTGGCCAGGCTGCGTTCAAGTCACGGTTCACACACTACGTGCTGTGGGAAGCAGGGAGTGATTCACTTGGAAAGCTTCTATGCTGCAACTGCATGAGGTTCATACGCCCCTGCAAGATGGCAGAGGCACCATGCAGCCTTGATCTGCAAATCTGTGTGCCACCACTCATCATCATTAAAGTTCACTGGAGGGGCTAGGTAAAGGCTATGCTTTTCAGCCTGGACTAATTCTCTCTCTGGCTTTTCTTCAGCTGGATGTGCAAAAGCATGTTTACTTCATACCCTAGATTCTTGCAGTTTTGCATGGCAACTTCATTTACCCAAACTGTTCCGTTTTCTACCTCCAATGGATGTAATAATGGTACATTTAAATGCTAGATGAAGTGTCTGCTGGCTCCTCTACATGTCCAAGAGCACTGAGAGCCTTAGGATGGGTGATGATACAAGGCTACAACACAGTACTTCATATTACAGAAGCAGAAAGATGCCCATAAGTTTTGAAAATCTGGCCCCAGCTCTTACCTCCCATGTTAGTCCTGAGAAAGAGTTGGTGGGTCCAGGAGTCTCTGCGAGGCCAATGTTTAGTGTCTGCACCAAACTTCAGTTTGCTCGCAGCTGCAAGCAGAGCAGCAGAGGCTGTGTTTTCTGGTGGTAAAAACACCAATCAATTCAGGTTGGAAGGAGAGACCAAGTGCACAGAGATGATCCAGGTTACCCATGTTTGACAACCACAAATTGGGATGAGAAAGTGTCTTTTCAAAACCCTTTTAACACATTCACCTTTGAGAGCTTTCAGCAAAAAGACAAGGCAGTAATGTTAAAGGGTCAAACTCCATTTGTTTGCTTGTTCTTTTGTTGATTGACTGGAAAGGGTGAGAGCTGAGCACAACTGATGGAGGAATCCCTCTGTTAACACTGCAGCACACAGCCTCCCAGCAGAGGCTAATGACAATAGACAAAGCTCTGCCAAATACACCCTGCTCTTTGCCTGCTGCACACTGCCAGAAACCAGTCTGAGGGGCTGCTCGTTCCCTACCACTTTTAGAGTCAGAACCTTACTCGGGTAGCAGAACTAGCAATTGTGTGATGTTGCGATTTTGAAGGAGTAAAAGAACAGGCATGGCCAAGAGGGGGCTGCAGGCTTGACAGCCAGTGCAAATGACAGCTGCAGGGAGCCTCTCCATAACAGGGAATCTTCTGGAAATGAGGGTCTCACTGTGGGATGAGCTTTTACTCACAGATGTTAGTGAGATCCAGATGGTCCTCTAGTCAGCATATCCAGCCATTAGCAGGGAAAGGCATTTGCAAAGGCAGCTACAAGATGAGGATGTGCAGTTCGTGACCATTGCTGGAGGGTCTCTGGGATTTTAACTGGGTCCACCAGGCCAGTATTCTGAGTGGAGCTCTACTTGTGATGAGAACAAGATAGGCTCACCCATGCTGGCCAGCCTACAAGCTTTAAGTGCCTGAGCAAGGCACTGATTCAGCCAGATTACTCACATGAGCAAAGATTAGTCATATACAGGCTGCAGGACAAATATTCCAGGGCCCCTGTGACTGACTCCTTGTCGACTCAGGAGTCTCGTCACCGCAATTACCACCGCTCCATTCCCTGACGCCAACCTAGAAGTCAAGGGAATATCTGACCTGTCATTGCACAGGTTGGGGACAAGCTTTGCAAGGACATTCAGTCTTGACAGGGTTTCTTTTTTTGCTCTTATCAAAGACGGGAGAGCACATTGCTCCTGCTGTTGCCCCTGTAGTAGGAAGAGCTCACAAAGCTAGAGAGCTAACGCCAGGGTCAAGCAATTGACTGCAGAAGGAGACCAAAAACCCACAATCAGTAATTCCCTATCCACAACTCTGCCAATCACTTTTTGGTAGTGCTGAGACAGTGCTCTGCCTACACTCTTGCACATGTACATAGTCACTGTCATAAGCCACATGTCTGCAGTCACCAACTCATCATGCCCAAGCCCACCTGAAGTCAGGTACCTTTTCTGGATTACATCCCTTCCCTCTCCCACAAAGCCAGCAAAAGAATTGGTTCCTCAGGGACTCATACACTCATTCACATGCACTCTGTCCCCTGCTTCCCTTCCCAAGCAAATGGACTCACTTCAAGGCGGGGTCTTACACCTGCACAAGTTGGGAAACTGTATGGAAACTGGGAGACTGGCCTTCTTACGGCTTGCACCAGGCATATCCTGGTGCCTGAGTAACAACCCTCAGCTTAGCAAAATTTCTGGCAATAAAGGGAAATTCCCATCCTGTCCTTCAGGTCCCCTTTCACCAAGACAGTTTCTGAGAAGGCTGAAATGATGTACGCAGTCACTTCCATCCACCCTTCCTGGCTACAGGAATTCTCACAAGAAGCAGAGACATCTCCCAGGATCCTAAATATATCTCACATAAAGCAGGCCTCTGGGTGAGACCTTCTGTAGCTGTCCCATAACTGCAGAATCAGAGTCATCAGATCTGTCACTTGCACCACTGAGCAAGTGGCAGGTTTTTGTCTGAGGAAGCAGCAGTTGAAACATCACAGGCAGTGACGAGGTGAAATGCTCAGTGTGTGGCATGGGGTGGTGATGTCTCACATGTGCTGCAGCCCATTCCCAAAGGCAGGGAGGAGTCAGGCTCAGCATGGATATGGGTGGCAAGGTGTGGTGCATCCTTCCCAGTAGAATAATGTCTACTCTTCCATCCCATCCCAACGCACATCTGAGACAGTACCAGAGGATGTGGAACAAACCTCCTGGATAGAGGAAAGACCAAGTGGTCCTTTCATTTGGCTAGCAAGGAATTGCCAGCACTGCCTGGCATCACCCATTCAGTGGGGAAATAGAAACAGGACTGAGGTTAGAGGCCCAAACATAACTCTGAGTGCACAGCCAGGTATCCCTCCCGCCAAAGGTCATGTTTATTTTGTTGTGTGGCAGTATTGTACAGTACACATACATTACCAGCAGTTTCAGAGTCCTGAGTTGTCATTCTGAATGCCTTCCCTGCATTTCAGAAAAGAGGCAAGATCACTGTCCCCTTCCTCCATTTCACATGCACGGAAACAGGTCAGGAAAAGTCCAAAAACACAAATGCACTTGCTGACAGGACTGGAGATGGACCTCAGAAAGTCAAACTCCCAGTCCACCACTCTCACCATTTGTGTCCCCTTTCCCTGGTGCTGGGAGAGGAAGCCCTAGTGACAACTTTCCACAAGGTCTCACTCCTCTGAGAAACTCTGCACACTTGAACAGAAATCAGACTAAGGAGATTGCTCAAACTAATATACACCCTCTTGCATTTTAAAGGGACTTACTACCTCTCTCTAAGGGTCTGAGAAATGTTTTGGGGCATTCTAGGTAGGGTTGGGATTCTCTTAAGTTCTGTAAGATTTGTTTAAGAAAGAGCCAAGGAGAGGCATTTGCTTCCAGTGTAGTCCACTGGAATCTGAGTGGAACTTACCCTGCTCAGATGGGGAAATAAAGTATCCTGTCCTTCCTGACACAAGGTATCACACAGCTCCTTTTCCTAAACCATGAAACAGTTGAGCTCTGGTACCAACTCAACCTCTCAGTGCCACAGAAGTTAATGCTGTAAAAGGCAAGGACAGCACAGTGGGTAATGTGGAATAAGACCCAAAAATAGACATAAAGTCAGAAAGGCAAATGTGCCGTGGAGAGCAGAAGGGAGGGAGGGAGCACCCGGGCCTCTCCCACCAGTTCATGTCAGTATGTGGAATGGTGCATCCGTCTCAGGAGAGCAATGACCCAGTTCCCCAGCTGGGACCCCTTCAGCCACAGGAAGAGTTCATACAAGTTGATCTGCCACAGGCTCAGGGTTTCTGTGAGTGAGATCTGGGCCCTCCTGTAAAGCGAGTGACTCTTGTTCCTCTGGTACCTAGAAAGAGAAAAACATCTGCATTAGATCCAGCAGGATACAGCCCAGGGGGAAGAAGGCCTGTCCTACATCTTCAGTAAATCTCACCTTCCCCAGGGGAGGGTAACATCTGGAGAATCCCCAGGAAGCACGGATTTTCTCCAAGTACTGCTTCTGAGGAGCTAGGGACTGCCTTTTAGAATGAATCTGGCAGAACAGACAGCCTGCTCCCTTGTGAAGCCAGTTCTCTTACCATTGTGTGTAGCAACCCCGGGTCATGGCATCCTCTGCTTCTATGCCCAGCTTCACTTCAGCTAAGAGGGATAGTTGCACACTCTTATAGCTTTTCCCCGTAGCAAACTTGTAAGAGTCCAGAAATCCTAACACATTGATTCCAGGAAAAGTATTTCTTCACCTTTCTTTAGAAGCAGAGGCTAATTTGGCTTCATAGGTCCCTCATCAGCCAGAGAAATAACTGTAATTTCATCTGCAAGGAGGAGGAATCTGAGGCAGAAGTGCATTGACTCGTAAGACTCACAGATGGAAATCACTTGCACTACTCCTGTTCCTGGCTTTTAAAAATCAGCCTGATCTTCGCAGTCAGCCCTAACCCCCTAAATCAGGCTGCAATGGGCAGGAAGCCCCTTCACCTCCTCTAGGGGGCCAAATCCTAAACCCTTACCCTAAGGCCTCCAATTCTATCCCTGTCCCCAGCCCCACGGTAACAGATTTGTCCTCTGGAGAGGCTGACGGACGTGAGAACACCACAGACAGAGACTGAGATGTGTAACTTAGTAAGGGTAAGATCACAGCAGATGGGATAATGAGGGGGAGAGATCCACAGCTAAGAGGTCGAGAGGTCAAGTCAGAGCCTTATCAGGCCCCCTGAGAGAGGGGCTCTAATAAGCTTTAACGGTCCTGTCCAACCCTCTGCTCATAGGCCCAGGAGCCACAGTTAATCTCAGGCCTGCACCTTCAGTTCCTTCCTGAGCTACACTGGAAGAGTAATGGTCCCTGCTCATGCCCTGCTGTGAAGCCCCATGACCTAGACCTCAGCTCACATACTGACCCCTTGGCTTAACCTCAGCCTTCAGTCTTGTCACCATGGACCTGCTTGACAACCACCAGACCAGATCTATAGACTTTCTGGTTTGTTCTTAGACCTGCCCCATCACCATGATGCTGCCTTATGATATAGACTTTTAATTGGACCTGACCACCATCTCAGGGTCTGCCTTGCTCGCCTTGGTCAACTGCAAGGGACCGGGCCCTGACTGGCCTGCTGGACCTGGGTCCCCCCTCAGCTCCTGGACCACAGGGACAGTCACCTCCTGTTGCTCCCTGACTGGCCTCTGGTGCCTGGAGAAGATACTCACGTGGAAACGGCTCTGATGCAGCAGCGAGACATGTTGAGGAAGGAGCTGGCGCTGGCCCGTGTCTGCAGGGCTGACTCAATCCCCCTTAACAAGTCATTGGTCTTCAGCAGCAGCAGCATCTGGCGAGGGACGTTGTTAAGGAGCTGGGTGATCTGGGGTAAGTAAGTAGCAGCGTTGGATCGGATCTCCATGTCCTATGGCCAGCCAGGTCATGTCAGGGAGAAAAGAGAGAGAAGTTCAGAGTGCGTGGGAAATTCAGGTCCAGATGCAGCTGAGATTTGGCAGGAAGAAACTGCTTTTACAGACCATGACTAGGTCTGAGGCTAAAGAGCTCTGTCCTCTTCAGCAGATACTGGGCTGTCCCAAGCACTCGCAGCAGTCACAGATCACTCTTACCATGTCCCACCTGCCCCTCGGTGAGATAAGGTCCTGTGCCCTCACTGGCAGGATTAATAGGCACTCACTGCTGTCTCAGTTCTTGGCCCCAGGCAGCCTACAGCAACCACACCTCATTACTGCCCTTGGAGTCTTCTAACTGAATCTCACCTCACCAGCCCCAAAACTGTCAGAGCTGCAGGTAGCACAGGACTGCTCAGGGGGGTGGAGGCATGCTGCAAAGACAACCAGGCCACTCCTTGTTTTGCTGTCCCATGCAACTGATGGCCTCTATGCTATACAGATGAAGGTGTTTCCAAGGTCTCGTTTAGTTCTCTGCCCTCAACACAACTCAGCAGAGCTGAGTTGCACTGAGAAAGCATTATGCAGTTAAGCATCATGATAACCCAAAAGATCAAAAACTGTCATCTCTCAGATCTCAATCTATATCCTATCTGACAGCAGCCAGTAGCAGATGTTTAAGCAAAGAGTGTAAGTCTAAGGCAGGCAAAGGGTGATCTTTCATGTTTGCTGCTTCTCCAGATTCCAACAAACATATTGCCCACTGTAAGAACCCAGTGATAACTTACAGGCTACAGCCTAAGCCACTTAAGATGAGCTCTCCTCCAAACATGAGCCACCATAGCATGCAACACAGCCAGCCCCATCTCTTCTGCCAGTTTTTAGACCTCAGAGTTCCCTCACCATACCAGTAAATGTAGCACAGTGTGGTGGGGAGCTGATCCCATATGCATACTGTGTCCCTACCTCTTCCTACAGAGGCCATGACATTAATCAGCAAATCCAAATAGAAGTCCCTGGAATACCTGAAATCTCCAAAATCCAGCAGGACACATGTGGAGAGCAGTAAATAACTTCTTGCACGAGGGAGACTCCTTTGTGAGAAACAACAGCGCTAAAAACTTCTCTCCTCTGGAACAAGGGATGGCTTATATTTCATTATGTGAGATCTCACACTCTTTGTGTACTTCAAACTTATTAGAAAGGAACAGACTTGCACAAACTGAGTGTGCAGGTAGTGATGCTCAGAGATGTACACATCTCACACACTGCCATGGTTGCTTTGCTGCTGACAAATCTTTGTGTCCTTCTGCTTTTGTCACTGACCAAATATACAAAGCTTCAGCAAGAAGATGCTTAGTTCTCCTAAATGTTAAATGTTTTGTTCCATTATCTGTTGGGAGAAAATTCCTCCCTGATTATCTCTTATCCCATATCCCAGCCAGCATTACTGCAGAGCCTACTTTATTTTCCACACATACATTTTCTTTTCTATTTCTTTTCTTTTTATTTTTAGCTCCAGCTGCTTGTCCACATCACAGAACAACCACATGATCTGTCATCAGAGCTGTCGTTTTCTGTCAAGGGCAAACCCTGTGTGCAGAGGAAGAAATAAGCTATGCCACAGGACCTGAGAAAAGCCCCTTGGCTGCAGTTGCTGAAGCTGCTGCAGGATAGAGCAAAACACATCATAAAATCAGATGAGATGAGGCTAGCAGCCACCCTGAGCGATCAGCTGCCTGGGCCTGGCTTACTGCAGGAACAACTACACCTATGGCAATTCTCATACATTTGCCCAGCCTGCACCTAAAACTCTCCAGCAGCGTGGCTCAAAGCCTTCCCAGAACATCTGCACTAGCGTTTCACTGGCTTTGCCATTAGATCTGGCTTTTCTCATGTTTAGCTGAATTTAAACCCATGATTTCTTGTCCTGTTTGCAGCACTCTTTAAGAGATCCTCATATCACTTCTATAATTCTCCTTGATCTGCCTTCTCTTTTTTCTGCCCTAACTTGCTCAGACTTACCTCCTGGGTTGCATCTGCTTGACCACTAGTCCTTGTATGTTCCTACTGGACTTGCCCCAGTTTCATCAAACCTTTCTCGAGATACAGTGCCCCAGATTAAGTACATACTACAAATAAGATTTTGTTTCAGGTGGGTTACTTCCTTGTTTCACAGGCTACTGTCATGTCGATACATCTTCTAGCACACTCTCTGAACTTCTATGCTGATGGTACCTGCCTACACAGCACTCAGCTCTTGCTGCTGATAAAATCTTTCAAATTCACCTCTAAAGTAAGGGCAAGCAGAAGCTCATTTCCTAATGCTACAGCAAATCTGCTCAGCTCCCCATTATCTGCTGCAGGATTATCTAGTTTCAGCATTAATTGTGTCATGTAAGCAAAGACAACAGAGCTGGTTCCATACACGCAATTCAACTCAATGACAAAGTTCATTAGCACACACAAGGCACTATGCGGCTGCTGCTACACCTCTGGCATAACCTTCACAAGCCAGTTGAGAATAAACATTGCTCACTAGCTCAGATTCAATGCTGGCTTTGTAGTATTGGAGCCAGCTCTGTGCCAATTCACTTTGGTGCCTCTGAACTTTCTTCTGGAGCTACCAGCTCCAGAACTCACCAGATCAAGCACAGATCTGCTAGACAGTCACTGCATTCTTTCTGATGTGCAGGAAATTAATTCAGGTAGGAAGCAATCAAATTACTGGAGGGGGGGATCCATTACCCAAGGTATCTGACCTCCTCATTGCTATGGATAATGGTAAGCCAGTGCAGCAAATTCTGCCACATCCATCAAAATGAGGGAACTTTCATAAGAGAATTTCATAGGACAATATTATAACGCTACTTAAGTGAAATTTGTCCTCTCTACTACAAATCGTGCACGGATAAAAGCAAACCATAGGATACAACATCCCTCTATTCACAGACACTAGTCCATTGGCTGAAATCCTATATGTCCCTCTTTAAAACCGCACAACTGACAGGGGCTGCTACCATTCTTAAGGTGATGTGTGTGTGTCAGATGTGTGAGGAGGCATGAGAAGGATCCCAGTATGTGTGGATATGAAAGGGTTGAGGACGTAAGTGGCAATTTCCTAGATTTGTAGTGATTGAGTTGACAGGATCTGCAGTTAAGCAACCTTGACTCCAAGTTAATAGGGTTTCTGATTGGGAGGTAATTTCCAGGAGTTTTTAGGAGTTTGTATCAGTGCTGATAGTCATTTACATGAATAGTGATAATGCATTATCCTTCTCATGTCTTCCCACTAAGCCTTTATACCTCCTCTACCTTATCCTAGCTTCCTTGACGGTTCCCTGCACAGCTGCACCCACCATTTTTTTAAGAAAAGGACGATCTACAAATGTTTCTCCTGCTAGAAATGGTGAACACTTAGGTATTAAAATATGATACAAAATTTAAGCAGCCCATGACAAGTGAATCTGGGAAATAAGGTTCAGCCACTGTAAAACACACTGCAGAAGGAGTCCTGGCTTTTTCTAGCTCGGCTATCACTGCAGAAATTTTTACAGGGTTGCCAGGGGTTGCCCAGCACTGCTGCAGTATCAGTGGTGCAAGTACCTGAGGAGAAGGAAGGGCACACGTTAGAGAAGGACACACAGGACCTACCTCCCTGGCTGAGACTGGTGACTGGTCAATACCCTTGTTGACAGACTCCCAAGATCTGGCAGTCAGCATGCAGGCGAAGAGAGGGTACAAATCCCCTGCCCCGAGCCGACGGCTGTACTTCTGCACCCTCTTCATATCGGCCTTGATGAGGGCCTGCCAAAGGCGGCAGTAGTCCATGCGGAATGACTCGCTCAGCACCTGGGAAGGGAGACATGGCCCCCCAGAAACCCACAGAGGACAGGCAACTGGGAGGAAAGTCTTGTGCCCCTTAGCTGTGCTCTATCCCCCATTTCAGAGTCAGAAAATATCCTTGGAGAGTTATGAGACTAACAGGAAAAATGTATTCATATGTGCTCAGAGGGGCAAGGCTGCAGCTGGGTGTGCTCTTTCACCTTGATGCCCAAAGGCAGCCTCGCAAGGCTCTGGAAGCCCCCCATACCTGGTAGAGCCCATGGTCCAGGAGGATAATGTGGGCTTTGCCAGAGGTCGGGCATTTCTTCACTAGCACGTTGCCTGGATGTGGGTCACAGTGCACAAAGCCGTTCACAAAGATCATTTCGCTGTAGAGCTTCCCCAAGTTGCGAGAGATCTGTGAGGAGACAGAGATGGTCACACACTGCCACCCACAGCAGGGTGCCTGCCAGGGAGGCAGTCTCCATATGGCAATCCTACAGGGAGAAGGGTCTATATGTGCTGGTGTCCCCATGCAGAGCTCCTGCAGCTCCTCACACTGACAGATGCACAGCGTGGCTGCTGGCATCTACCAGTAGCAGGGTGACCCAAGGCATTGAGGGAAGGATCCATGTAGGGAGAACCATGAAGTTATTTGTGGGATCAGGGATTATTTAAGAACACTTGTCTGGCATAAAAAGGAGAAAATATCTGTGGGTAGGAATGGGGTTTCTGGTAATGAGGAGGAAAGTAGGACAGCAGAAAGGGGCAGACATGCATTCACAGAGAAGGCATAGAAATTACTGCTGGGGTGGGTGAGACTGCTTGGAGGAAGAGTCAGGTGTTTCCATCCATGAATGGCAGCAGGACCCAGTGTAGAAGGGGTGAGAGGAGACTCAGCCTGTTAATCTCATCACCAGAATGAACATGGGTTCCCTCTCCCACCCCTCCATCATACTGACCCCCATTTTCCCTCTTCTTTTCCACAGAACCGTGCTAATCTGATTTGCAATGTCTGTGAAGATGAAGCAGCACAGAAAGGCTGTTTAAATCATCCTGTCACTGCTGTGTCCCTCCATGCTACTACTCCTTATCACCAAGAGATGTTATTAAAGTTAAAAACCCCCTAGGAGCAAGCAAACATCCCGAGGGCACAGAATCAATCCCTTGCCATGCACTACCACAGCATCCTTGCCCTGCCATCCCACTACCAGCCCTCCCTGCCATCCCAGAGCAGCACAGTGCTACACAGCAGAGTGCTGAACAAGCAATTAAAAGACAATTGTTATAAATTATTCCAAGCATGTCTCCAGACACACTGCGTAAGCAGCAAACTGGCAGCTGTCACCATAAGCAGAGGTGGTAGAAGAGGTAACAGGGGTACTAATGACAGCTCATCCAGCAGAAAACCAGCCAGTCAGGAAAGGGCTTGCTTTACCCACCTCTGAGATGCAGCCACCTCTGGGAAAATATGAATAGTGCCCAAGTAACTACCAATGACAAGAAAGGACAGGAAACCTTCCTGCTGCCAGCAGGGACAGCTGTAGGATCATGTGAAACAATACTCTGTCCCTCAAGTGGGACCTGGAACCACTGCTGAGTCATGGTGAATGCTGGTCCCATGCTGAATCACCCACACAGGTGGCAGAGCACAGCCCTGTGATCTCCCAAAGTGCAGCATCCCTAATGTCATACTGGTGTTATTTTGAGTACTGAGAGAAGTGATGTTTCCCTTCTGAATTACCAGCAGAGATCACTGGAGCCATGAAGTGACTCTTATAGGTCTCCTAGACCGACAAGCTCTAAAATTAGATAGGACCAAAGTATACCTGGTGCTGTGATCTCCTAGAAGAGCTGAGTAGCACTTGCTGACAGTCCAAGGATGTGCAGATAGTCTGTTTTAAGCCAGTCACTCATTCACACAACCTCCCAGGGATCTGCACACCAGAAGGAATGGACCTGGACATCATGACTGATCATACCATCAAACCCAACATGCTGCAGACACGGGGTGAACCACATTCTGCCCTCCCTACCTCAACTGTTTGTTCTCCAGGGACATGGAAGAGCACAGAATTACTGAAGATGAGGGCCTGGGGACAATCTGGGGCACAACATGATGCCTCATGCCCACTAAACACAAGTCTGGACAAGGGCTGGCAGTTCTGCAAACCTGTTGGCTGGTTCCTGGCTGAAGGGATTGTGCAATCTCCATCTTTGGAGGTTTTAAAGACTTGACTAACATCCTGAGTAAGCTGGTCTGACCTTATAACTGACCCTGCCTTAGAAGAAGATTTGATAAAAGACTTCCTGAGGTCACTTCCAATCACAAATATCATAGGATCCTACAAAAATGCCTCTCACCAGGTTATCCATGCTACCCTCATAACAGCATCTTACGATACAGCTGCAGGCTCCAGGTGCAGAGAAGGCCCCCACTCCTGAGTCACCCTCAGCAGACAGGTTACTGCACAGATCCATCATCACAGCCTTTTGCAGCCCACAGTGCAACACCAAAGCAGCTCACGATTCATGTTGCCATGAAAACAGAGGGTCACAGGTCTGCTCAGACACTCAGGCTGGGTCAGGGGTACAAGACAATCTTCACTGCAATGTCCACATCCTTTCTCCCTTCCTTGCTGTACCTATATTTACCTTTTCCCCAGTATGCAACTTTTGAGTTTCTCCAGTATCTTTACTGAAACTAAACCTTATGGCTTCTTTAAGACAGAAGAATGCATTCTGTATTATTTCATTAGCATACAGGAGACATTTTACAGGTATTTATGATATAAGCATATAAACAGTCTTTACTTTAGAAAAAAGTTACCTAGTGTAAGAGATGGAGCTGTGCTGCACACTAAAGTATTTTCACGTATTTTTATCTGACGACATACCTCTAAAATAGGATACAAATTAAATTAAGATAGAAAGCACCAATACCATCAAACTGTAAAAAAAACCAGGAAGCTTTACACTCTAGAGCTTAGAGTGTAATATGTGGACAGTGACCTATCATTACAATTCAGACAAAAGGAGTTCATGTTTCTTGAGAAAAGGCTTAGGAAAAAAAACATGAAACCTTTATATACATTAATTCTCCAGTACTGTGCCTTGTCCCTATGGGCACTTATTCCACTCTTATTAAGAAGGCCACTGAATAAATAACACTACAGAATTCACTTTGGAAGAATGTAGCTAGGTGAAATGAGAAAAGAGACATATGAAAACCTCTGCTCAGGAATTCAGCAAGCATTTAGGCTGTGTAAGACCTCGGGGTGAAGGTGCATCACAAATTAGACAAAAGGTTGCAATGATTTACAGAAGCAAAGACCAAAGTTAACACACAGGTTTTTTATTGTGACACAGAGAGGTCATCAGTCCTTTTCCTGTTTATCATCCAACACAATAGGGTCTTTATCATTACCAGCATCCCTCAGCATTGTTCTGCTGCACATTGTGAAAAAAATAATAATCACCCTTGGAATTCTGCATTCAATTCCAGACATCTCATTAACAGAAAGATGCAGACTATATAGAGGGAGTTCAGAGAAAGCAAATAAATGAGCAAAATGCAGGAGGCATCTACTTGGGACAGAGATTAAAAGAGCCGAAGATTCCAAAGTTGGCTAAGGAATGGCAGAGGAGGGGAATCTATCAATGTTAGCAGGTTTGAAAAGCAAGGAAACAGAAGCATTTGTAGTTCTGAATGTGCTACACAAAACACAAATAAGCAAAAGGAGGTGTTACTAAGAATAGTATAATTTAGGCATAACAAATAAGAACAAAGACTATGCTAGTCAGCAAGCAGAGCTGAGCTTGATATGTCAGGATGACATCAGGCTCTGGCTCTGGCCACAGGCATGTGCTATTGCCAGAAGGTGTGTTATTGCCTAAAAGAAGTTCCATTTGCGTATCTGTGCTGCAGCAGAACATCATGACTACAGTCACCAAGTGAGCCTGTGGCCTTACCAGTCAATGCAAATAGCAATCTGCCATTGCCAAATTATGTGACATGACCATGACACTGTGTCAGATAAACCACACATTTTAAGCCAGTGTTTTCATTTTGAAAAAAACAGAGCTGAGGAATAAACAGATTGCAGACAACAATCAAACAGTGTAATACATGTAAAACAGCCAGACTTGGAATAACTCTTCACCAACCTAAGCATATGAAGTCCATAATATATACTCAATATGGCAAGGATGCTACATGTAAAAAACTATCCTATGTGAGTTACAAGCCAATACACCAGAAAATAACAATGCAGTGCAAATGTTAAGGGTTGTTACTGTACAGTCTCTCTATAAACTGGTCAATTTCACTGGAAATATGTAAGACAGAAAGCACAATGTTGGATGCTGTTCCAAAAATTTACCCTTTAGATGGTCAAAACCTTACCCCTAAGTCCAAGCCTGATTTTTATAATGTCCAATTTAAATTATTTCCTTAGCTATCATAATCCTAGAGTTTAACTAGTTCCATCTCTCTCCAGTATTTACCACTCCAATGTGTCCACCAGTCAGATAATAATCAGCATAAATACAGAAGAAATACTACCCCATTTCTACAGGATGCTCCTTTACCAGGTGTATCCCTAGGTGTCAACCTGCCTTTTACACAGTTGCACTGAACAGGAAACACACACCCCGTGACTGACTCATATCCCAAAGTTAATTTTAAAATGTCATTTCCCTCTGACAAACTCCCAATCTATTTAAGAAACTCTTCTTCTCAGTTTTTAAGTGCATGACTTTTCACTTGGTATTGCTCATTTTTATCTCTTTCTATCGCTTCAGTCCTCAAGGCTAACAAGTGCAATTGCTTCTCTGGTTCTCCTCTACAGTGTCAGACCTCTCAACTTGGTGTCATCAACAACTCTGTCCTTGACACAGTTCTGTTTGTGTTGAAGTCATCACCAATTTATTAAATAAAATCTGTTTGAAGAGTAAACAAAATTCCACTATGGTAATTTCTCTCCACCATTGCTTCTATCGGTTTCTTACCTACTTTGCAA
Organism: Empidonax traillii; assembly: GCF_003031625.1. Classification (NCBI taxonomy): domain Eukaryota; kingdom Metazoa; phylum Chordata; class Aves; order Passeriformes; family Tyrannidae; genus Empidonax; species Empidonax traillii. Next base: position 910,194 of record NW_020955325.1, on the reverse strand, counting down.
TTTCCCTACTAATCCCCACCTTTTCTACTTACTGGACTCATATCCAGGGTATCGAGTATTTTAACAAGTACACATACTGCATTTCTGTCATCTAACTCAGAAGATCCCAAGCTGAAATATAGGTAGCAGCAGTGATATATTTCTTCTTGTGTTTGTACACAGCCACAATATGTTGCTGCCATCAGCTTTGAAAGCCTAGACAACCTGTCACCCTTGCCCCTCTACGGAACTCTCCTTTTAACAAATCAGCACACCCAGCTGACAGAGCAATGTGACAGTAACAACAGACTACAAAGTCCATCACAAATGAGTATCTTTAAAAACACCAATACACAATAGTTAGCAATAAACCTCTTGGACAAGAAAGAATGCACGCAAAATCGAGGCTGTGAGTACTCCTACAGTAAAAAGATAGCACATATATCATGTTCAAGGGTAGCTGCAATATAAAAAATCAGCTTGAATTATTTGAGGAAAGTCATTGATACTTCCCTGGACTTGTGAGCAAGCTAGAGCGGTCCTGGCTCCATGCCTCCAACTGACATGAAGAAGAAAGGCAAAGAAAAAAATCCTGTGTCATGGTCCTGCAGAGATGATCTCACTGCCTGCCCCTGATAAGTCCCAGATGAAGCTGCCTGATAGGGCATCATCTCTTTCTGTCCCATCTCCATCCGTGACTGTCTCTTTAGATCAGGAGCAGATACTAGTCTCTGGCCTTAATTTGGCCGTAATATTTGCCAATTATTTTAAGAGATGGCGACACTAACTTCTATTGATCTCATTAAAAATAAAGGTCGTTGTGCAGCTCATTTCTCAGGGCTCAATATTACCTCCTCCAGCCAAAATAATAGCATTGATTTTGGAACCTTAATCGAAGGTTAATTGGATTGAAGACTGTATTGGGTTTTTGCTTTCTTTCATTGTTGTTATTACAGCCATCATCTAAGGGTTTGCTTAATCCTGCTAGGGCAATTCTGCCCAATTAAACTGGTGTCAAATTAGCAAAGGGTATGAATAGAAAATTGCCACAGTTTGGAACCTATTCTGTGCTCTGCTCTGAAATGGCTCTTGTCCATAGCAGATCAGGATGGTCACACACAAGAGATCTGATTTCGCACTCTGTCCTCTAATCCAGTTGTGAGGATCAACAGTGCTCTGTTATGCAGTATTATCACTGTGCACTGATCTAGCATCTAGGCAAGGTGATGTCTGGACACACATGATGTCATTAAGATACAGGAATAGTTTTTAGGACTCCTGGAGAGCACTCCTAGCATACCCTGTACTCTCTGTTGGGGACTGAGAAAATTATTTTCCTGCTCAATGCCCCATCTTCCATGGCATTTAAGTGGGGAGAAATATTCTGACTCATTCACCCTGGGAACTGAGGGACTAACTTGATAAGTTTGTCCAGATTCTCAAAAGGATGCAGGTAGAAAAGACCAGTTACTGGTTTTTTTACTTGCTTCTTGCATCTCTGTCAGACCCAAAATGACCATGGGGATCATCTTCCCTTGGCTTGAAATGCAGTCGTATTTCCTTGGATTTGATGTAAAGCATTTTGGTGGGACTTAAGCAATTGATTGACACTGACACTTGGGACTGACTTTCAGTAAGAAATGGGTTTGTGTGTAATTTAACTCATTTACTTGGTGTCTTTGCACAGTTCAAAGGCTGAAATCGCTGGAGGTCACTATCCTTGTTTGCCAGTGCCTTGTGAATTTTACTAAGCTTCAGACAAGATGAAATGCAGGAGAATCTGCAAAGAAACTTCTCCCCAGACTACATCAGCAAGTGCAAAGAGCAAGAATAGTCATCTTCCCCAGAAACAGTGTTCTTCTCTGCTCTGCTTCATCTAACACTTGAGTGTTATGAGCACAAATACTCGAAACATGAGAGGTTTCCACACTTGTGCTGACAAAAGGATCCCACCCTGGGAAAATCCCACATAAATTTTAGCAGCTACACGGCTGCAGCTCCTGATTCTTGGCAGAAGGGTAAATCCCACACTGAAAGCATATTTCAAATTGCAAAGCTGTCAGTCACAAGAAGGTAGCTGGGCTCTTTATCAAGCTAAGAGACACCATTCCAATGCAGAACCATTTAGTAATGGAAAGAAGCAAAAAGCCACAGTAGGATGTGGTGACAGATGGCAATAATTGTGCACAATAGCTCCTCTTAAGTACCTTAGCTGTTTTCTTTCAACTCTCAGCTGGACAAAACCCTTTTCTGACTTCTGAATCATCCATGGCTTATGAACAGGCTCTTAGTGACCTGAAGTACATGGCATCGTTTCCTTTCCCTGACTCAAATCCAAAGCAGGGTGATCATGGGGACTCTCCACTTGGCTACCTGAAATTGGCTGGTTAGTTGGAGGAAATACAGCACATGCCATGAGTGCATCTGTAAGCTCCACAGCTCCCACAGCTTGTTGATCCAGCAGGCTCTGCGGAGATGGGCAGAGAATCCACAAGGAAGGACACGGAGAACCCATGCATCAGACCAGAGATAATGTTAAGACTTGTATACGGACAAGGTCTGTCTGAATTAATCAAGTACAGTCAGAATGGGTGTAAAAGGAGTATTTGTGCCATTTGGGATCTTCTTTAAAAATCCATGCTCTAAGTAGCATTGCTGTCCTTCCTTTCCTCATGCATACAGTATGCTACAACCCTCCTGAGAGCCTCTCAGTCTATTTTTCCTCTCTTCCATGCTCTAACAGCCCCTTCAAATGTAACTTCCCAACTAAGACTTCAAATCCTCTTGTGTTTTGAAACAGGAAGAGCTCAGTTTCCGGGTGCCCCTTCTTAACCCTGCCATGCCCTGTCTTCCCTCACAATTCCTGCCAGCTCATTTCTTTAGAACTCCCCCCTCCAGATTTCCCTTTCACTGTCAATATCCTAGCTGCATGCTCCTCCTCAGCTACACTTGCACATGAATAAGTAACTGTTCCACAGGCAGATATTTCAGTGTTTGCACTTGTCTTTAGAAATCAAAGCCTTCTCTGATTAAATGCCATTACAATCCAGCACTTGGACGGATCCAGTGAGATTAATGTGCTTTTGGGCAGCTTTAATGATAATCCTGCTACAGACGGTATTAAGTAAATGTCAGTAACCTGGTTTGAAGGGAGCTTTCACCTCAGGGATTCTTTCCATTTAAAGGAGAGAGGCTCAGCTTGCTTTTCAAGGCTGCATTGTCACACAAGAAATCCTGCTTAGTAAAGACTCTTCTTCCTCCACCCAGTAAAACAAAATGAAGTAATATGATAGAAGGATAGATAGATAGATAGATAGATAGATAGATAGATAGATAGATAGATAGATAGATAGATAGATAGATGATTTATAGGGAGCTAATGTATTTCTTGAAAGCCAAAACTGCTGTATATTATAAGCCAGGTCTTAGTTTTGAAAAGTGGGTTGCCACCCCCTCCTCATGCTCCTTTCAGTGTCTGCTGCCTTTTGCTCACCTCACCACCATGCCCCCCAGTCCTTTACCCAGGGCAACAACAGCAGCAGCTGATAATGGATCTTGGTTATATTCGTCCCCATCTGCTGCACCTTGCCAAAGGAGAAGTCTGGGGTGTGCACAGCTCCTACCTTGTATTACTGTGGCCATAACAGACCTCATTCCCCAAGATTTAGACAGGTTCAGTATTCCCTCCTTTCTACTGCTGCTTTATTGACCATCAGTAAAAGTTAATCACTAATTTCAGAGGGTGGGGAGAGAAAAGGAAGAACAGCTCAGTGTAGGCACTGAGAAAGTTTGTAGAAACTCTCTCAGTTACAACTGAACTGAGTGACATCCTATACCTGACAGATAGCCAGGACTGTCTGAGGCTTGTACTTTGCAGCAATAGAAGTACACTGACAACTTTTTTAAAATTACATCTTAGCCATCATTTAGACACCAGCTCAGGATCAGGAAAACATGTGATTTCATTGTTGCATGGGACTTATTGAGCCAAGATATCACAAAACAATCTTCCCAAAGGCATGGATGAACACAGAAATTAGCAGAAATTTTCACCCTAAGTCACTCTTATTGCTAGTAAAAGCCTCTGGAACTTAGAAAAACTGAAATTAGTTGCTTCTCTACAACTTTGCTATCTCCAGCAGTTTGAGAAAATTCAAGGAGGCAACCAAAGTCCCAAGGAGGTACACTTGATCTCAGAACGAGTCTGCTATCCAAGAACTGTGAGGAAGCCCACTTCAAAATCTGAATGTACATATTGCTCAAGAGCCCTACTGCAAATGCATCAAAACAAGCCTTTCTAAGTATTTCAAGACTTGAAAAATATTCACTCTTCTATCTGATTGTGTGGGCTAGCTTTGACCTCTGCCTAGAGCAGAAGAAAAGTATAGGATAAACTCAAAGAAATTACTATCACTTTTGACCAGTTGACTTGTCCAGATGACTGGAGCTGACTATGTTTTGCCATGGACAAAATTTTTCAAATCTCTCTTATTAGCAAAGTCCATGAGATAAAAATAATCAGAAGCTGAAGTTTAGGGTAACAGGAACTGCCATCTTGGAACAAACCATGGGTGTCTGTACTATAAGAGCATGGTCATCTTTCACTATGTCTCCTTGAAGGTCTCTCTAGCTGTGTAGCCTACAGGAGAGTATTCCCCAAAAGGAGTTTTGTATTCTTCCACAAACCACAAGAATGGAGATCTTTCAGACTGATTGCTCTGTTCACATCTGTACATGCTGCTCCCTCCGCCCTTTCCTGTCCTGCCAGCCTCCATTTTGCATCAAGGTCAGCTGACATCAACATCAGTTTTGCATTGCCCACCACGCCCAATTCAGAGATGGCCGAGAAATTACCTCATTGACGTTGATGCCATTCCTTTCCATGTAGGCCCTGTCATTCACCTGCCCCCCTTCCATAAACTCCATGAGTAGGACGCGCCTCGTTGAGAGCTCCCAGTAGATCCTGGGGACCTGAAACAGGAACAGACGGATAAAGTCAGGCAACCAGTTGGGAAAGGAAAGAGAATATATCACACACAGCCCAGAGAAGGAGTAAAAATGGAAGCAATTGAAGTGTGGACTTGGATTTTTTTGATGAGCATGTGGGAGGTAAATCCATCTACTGGCCAGTTCCCCAGGACAGCAGTAATGTGTACAAGGATAACACAACATTTCAACGACAGCAGGATCTGTCCTCATGCAACATTTCTGGCCACGCTCTACAACATCTTGACCACCTCCCACTCCCAGTGTAGTCTGAGAGCTTTCTTACCTGCTCTGCAGCTCCTCTAGCTGGGCTGTTTAACTAGTACCTATTGTAAGTTTCTGAATCATCCACTCAGCTCCTTTAGACAGGAACTGCATCTTGTTTGCTACGCACAGGGTCCACTTACGCAGCCTTAAAAATTATAAGCCATCGTCATAAATTGCATCTCCGCAGTGCCCCTTGGAACACAAACGCCTTTGAGCTGACAAACCCTGCATACTTAGGCCATCTGCAATTGAACTGGGAGAAAAATCAAGTATCACAAATAAGGGACTTTTCACAGAAACCCTGGGAGACCCTTAGCTATCTTATCGCCAACGTGACACAGTGTAAAACGTCAAAGCCCTTTTCATTCCATCTGAAGTAAATCAAGCTGAGTGAGGTACCAGTACCCTGGTGCCATCCAGGGAGGTAGTGACACAAGCATTGCTCAGGCTGGCTCCCTATTTTCCAGCCTCTTTCTCCAGACAAATTTGTTCCATGTTGAAGTCCCTTATTGTCAAGAGTCATTCTGCTGAATTCCCTTTGGATATTCCTCACATCACTGTGCTGACCAAACCACCAGTATGTCCAGATTTGCTTTTGCACAGGGGTGAAGCCACATAGTTACATTTTACCAAAGATACAAGGGAGTTCAACCCATTCCCATTATTGTGCCCCAGTACAGAGATACAAATTTTGGATCATGCAAATAGTGAACCAGCTGTGCAGCTCCCTTTCCTTACCCTCCTGACCCAGGCATGGACTTAGGAACAGCATCTTGGGGCAGGACAGGAAGAGGTAAGAGGTGTTTCCCATCTAGTGTGACCAATGCCATGGGACGACCAGCCCACTGTGGCTCACTGCAGCTCCTGAACAAGCAGCATTTCTTGCTTTTAACTACTGACAGTGTCTCAGTCCCTCATAAACAATCGGCTCCCCTCATTGTTCCTGTCCTAGAGAGACCAGTTCTACTTTATCATGTGTGTGCCACTTTAGATCAAAAGCTCCTTTGCTGAGCAATTCCAATGTCCATCAGTCCCACCGTTCAACACTCCTGGTATACTTTGCATGTGAACCTTGCCTAGATTTTGATGCCAGAGATTCACTATGAGCAAGGGGGATTCAGTTACTCACAGCCTTCCCAGTTTATCTGGATGTTCATTCTTTGCAGTTAGATTGCTGAGAAAGCCAGCCAACTCCAAAACTAACAGATCTCCAACCCATCCAGCTTACTGATCCCTGCTGCCTTAGATCATTTCAGATGACACTTATTCTTGTCTCAGGATTTACACAGGCAAGTCAGTGGGCTTGTAAAGCACTATCTATGCTCTTGGAGATGCCTCTCTCAATCACAGTCGAATTCTTCAGTGATTTTTTTAATTACTCACAGATGTTTGGCTGTAATGCTAGTGCATGGAAATAATTTATCTCTGGCTTTAAAAGCTCAAACAGGTTCGTGGCACAAAATATACTTCTCAGCTTTCTAGCGTGTTTAGGAAAATTAATGATACAGGGGCCCAATTCTTCTGTTGCTTTTGGGTGATGAACTCGTCTCTGAATTGGCAGGTCAGACGGGAGGATCCATTATTTAGCCATCTGAAGCTATTTGTTATTGTTACACATATTGATATCATGATAGCTGCTTAACCCAGCGAGGAGATGATTGGCTGTCTCCATGGGGATTTACTTCACAGTATCCTAGTTACAGCTGCAATGGATACAACTCCCCGAGGTGCATCACTTCTGATAACTGCCCACTCAGCAAAACCGTTGGCCTTTGGCCTTCCATAGCCCTGGTGGCTTTTAGCTATCTGTGTCTATGGGAAGGCCACTGCTGCCACTGGGCTCCAAAAGGACTGCATCAAACCTGGAGTCAAGCATCAAGGAAAGCGCTTGCATGGAGGAAGCAAGGACAAATGGATACATCAGCCCAACAAAAACTTACCTTCTTTTAGACCTCTGTCCCTTCTGTTTTGGTACTTCTGCATGAACAGGACGTGAAAACCTCATTTTGATTGTGTGTATCCAGGAGGGTCCAAAGGAGGGTATATTTTTTGCTGCCTTTGTGTATGTGCAAATGCAGTTACAGCAGTGACTGTGCCCACAGCACTACATGTGTTTCCAGAAAGTATGCACTGGAGGCTTGTGCCTCTTGTATGTCAGCAGAAGATTTTTGAACATGCGAGTTTGAAGATGTGAGCTTATGTCTTTCCAAGAATGAGATGTGTACATGTCTGGTTGTACTTGAGACATTTGTCAGTGACCTCAGACAGCGTGTCGCAGAGGAGGTGGGTAAGAGCGTGAGTGGGGAAGAGCTCAGGTGGATACAGTTAATTTTGTGTATGAAGGTAACACGAATGCATTAGCCATGGATGTGTATGAAGGTTGTATGCCCAGTTCTAGAGGGATAATGTGCCTTTCTGCAGTAGGAAGGACTCATGCAAACATGCTTCCTCCTGAGATATCGGGTGTTCCCAATACTACTCCACATATCAGCTTCAGTCTAGCTTTTCTGTTCTATGTCCATTTCTTGCCCTCAGCTGAGATAAAGTCCAAGAAAAGGTACCATCAGATACTTCAGCAAAGAACGGTGAATTCACACGCACTGGACAAGTTCAGAAAGAGCATTTGAGAAAATGAACAGCAGGATCCAGAGACTGCTGGCCCCAAGCCACCACTTCTGGCCCAATATAGAGTGAGTACAGTAGGAAACAAGCATGGAGAAAGCCCACCTCAGAGCATTCGCTGGTCTGTATTAGCAGAGCAGACTAGGATGAACAACACAGAGGGACTGAACTCCATTTTCCCTCCATATGGTTCCTCCAGTTGGTGAATGAGGTGCGTAAGACACAGTAAGGAAGACCATTAATTCAAATATATAGACAGAAATGCATGTTCCCTCACCTTCAGGAAGTCAAAGTTCTTGAGCATATAAGCAACCTTCTCGGCATTTCTGCCTTCATTGAGGAAATCCAACTCCAATGGCAGATTCTTCTTAGCTTCTTCCACCAGCCACATGAACTCAAAATCTGGAAAGATCTGCTTCACAACCAAGAGGAGAACCTGAGAACAAGGAAACAGACAAACAGCTGCATCCTGGCTACAAAGCCACATAGCTACACACAGTGCTGTTTTGATAGGATCATTCCATATAACTTACAGATTAAAAAAAAAAACCGATCTACACCCCAAGTGCTTTTTGGGTTCCTACAGTATCACAGTGCAACACACTGTCATGCCTTGGTCATGTAACACAAATTTTGGCTTACCCTTCCATATAGGCACATCTAGGAATTAAATGACAGCACACACACCAAAAGGAGCCCAGTTGCCTGCTGTCTAGAAGTAAGTAGCCCTGGAGAAGAGACCACATGGCCAGATCTCACCAAGGGCATGGCCCTGGAGCAACTCTCTTCTGGGTCCTATAATTCAACAAGTCACTGTTTGGCTTCATTCAAACAGCTCTCAGATAAAGCAGATGAGAAAGATCTAAAGCAAGACTTGTCACCTTTATGTTACTTCTTCCACTGCTGAATGAGAATTTTGCTAGCACAGATAATCCACTGGGCAGTTCAAAGAAGATAGTGGAGTTTGGATACAGTTAGTAGGCTACAGATCTTTAAAGAACACTTCTGGTGGGGGTCAGAGGGAAGCTGCTCTTCAGCATCAGTCACAGCCATCCTCAGAAATGCTGAGGAGGTGTTTTCCAAGTCTCATATATCCATTACCTAGAATCCTTTTCTTAAAGGAATTAGGTACTCAGCTACACAGCACCTTGAAAAGCCCATCCAAAAAGTTCCTGGAAATGTTTGCTTAAAGCAACATTTAAGGGGTGAGTGAATCAAGATTACACAACTGCATGGCATAATCAAGCTTCGAGGCAGCCAAGCATGTTTTCTGTTCAAAGAAGGGCCAGATTCTCCACCAGAATCACAAATTTACACAAGCTGACAATTTAGACTACACCTTAAGGAAAACAATTTGTTTGGCAGTTTTTAACTACTCGAGTCATAAAATGAGTGAAAAAATAAAAATGCAATCCATTTTGCTGTCTTTATCTCACCTGTTCTGCACATTCATCAGAAAATTTAAACAGACTCGTGTGTGTTACTGCACCACTTCCCTTTGTAAATCTTCACCACTGAGATGGAAATTCCTGTACTGCAGGAGGAACATTTAAAGTACACACAGGAATCCTGCTATCATTGAAATGTATGACAAAAAATAAATTTATGAACCATCACTGCTCCTGTTTAGTTGTGTGACAACATTTGTACTCCACCCCTGTCTCAACTTCTCTTATCTAAATGTCAGTTCCAAACTCAATGTTCCTTTAAAAATGTAATCACCAGGTTTCAGACACTCTTGAATTAGTTTTTTACTGTTATATCTAGAGGCATAAATCCTTTCAAATTTATGTCACCCAAATGAAATGTAACCAGTGATCTTCATGAACATGAATATAAACATTATAGGGTCTGCAAGATTATTTCGTTGGTGCCTGGTGTGAGAAAATTCATGCATTTTTTTCTTTCTTTAAATACTCTTTTGAATCAATTTGCCAACTTGACCAACGGCAGGGACATACTTAACAAGTATTTCACCTATCCCTTTTTTGACATCTGTCTAACATGTTGTCTTGAAATAATTATTGATACAAGAAGAGCAGCAAGGTATGTCTCTCTGGGTTTATCAGATGCTGTACTGATTTTTAAAGAGTCAGCATTGATTCTGTGAAACTCAAATGAATTTAGGAATTTTCCATCTAGCTTTTCCCATTCAAATTCCTTCCCATCAGTCTTAAATAAGACCATCTCCATCAGTATTTAAATTAACCTCCTACCTAGCTGCAATGTCTATCTGATTCTTAAAGGACTAGAACATCAGTGCACGTAATCTGGCTTTCCATGCAGTCTATACAAAGAGTCTCACAGAACTATATGATGATGCATGTAAGGCAACACTCCACAAGAGACCTTTTAAAAACAAAACTGTGTGTGTCATGTTCTGAGCTACTTTCCCATACCTGTGTATAGACAACAGATCTCAAGGATGCTAAACTAGGCTGTCTGTAAAAGAACAAAACTAAATCTCCAAAAGGAAATACACTATTTCAGTTTCAGGTTTCCCAGGGAGAACATTTTAAAACCAGAAAAGACAGGAAACATTCTAAAATAATTTGTTTAAATATTTCTTACCAGTATAACCAGCAATCACAGCAACATGGTGTATTTTTTCTGTGATACCCACTGTTAAAATGGCAAATATGGCAAGGTAGACACAGGTTTTGGCTCATTCATACAGAATCCTCTTATTGCCCTGGTCTCACAGTCTTTCATTACCTGCTCATCCTCAATCCTTGAGCGCTCCTTTTCCGCTACCCCTGTTCTGGGAAGGAGTGAAGGATGTCACAAGCCCTATGAGAAGTGCTATGCATATGACAACTCATATAAGCAAAGTCGATGGGCAGACCAGTGCAGTCAGGCCTGGAGAGGACCCGAATCAAATTTAAATCTACAGCTGGACCCAAAGCCAGTTCAATCAGTGCTCTGTTCTCAAACCAGCACTGAAACAGATAGATCTTTTCTTACTGGGACATCTTTTTTTAACCCAAAAATTTCTTTCAATATGAGTTCAAAATAAATATTCAGCTGCAAACTAATGTCCCCCAGCTAAAACCATCTGTGCCTCTATGCAGACTAGCCAGGATTGCTAAAAACAAAGTGTTTTAGCTGCCTAAAGAAGCTTTAGCTACATGCTCCTCTGAGAGGGTGCTGGCAGGATCTCTGATTCCTGACCTTCTGTGATGGAGAACTTTGTTATTGCATCAGCAGTACCCTCTAAACACTTATCAGAACCCCTCAACTTAAGCTTCCCCACTTTAGTCCCTACCTGTCTGCCAATGAATGTGCATATTACTGTAGATACATACATATATATATATATATGCTTATTAGCTTTATTTATTACGCTTACAACTTTAATGTTACCACTTATAGACCTAATCCTTCCCGTCTCCTGCATCTCAGCCCTGTGTCCATTTCCTGTTCCATACCAAATCACTGGCATCTTTGACTACTGCAATGCAGTTCCATGCCACAGTTTTTCTCCAGTTCCTCCCTTCCATGGCTAGACTTAGAAGTTCGGGAGAAGCTACAGCACTACATTGGGAACATAAGTGGTACTCACCGTTCAGAAGAACAGGAGCCAGGCACTGAAACTTTTCCCTAGCTGAATCCCTCATTTGTATGTCTGCCCCTGTAAGGTGACCCTCTCCATATTTCAGTAGTTTTGTTTCCACCACGCTTAATGTTCAGCATTAAGGAGGTGATAAAGAAACAAAACTGAACCACAGTGTTGAATTCACACTAGAATTTAATCTAAAGAAACATGCTAATCATGGACAATGATTTTTCTTTGGCCCCACAGCCCTGAGTGCAAGAGAACTAAGACCAGTTTAATAAACCAGTTAACGGGCATACAGGTTGAAGAGAGACTTCAGGACTCACCCTCTAGCTCTTAAATCTTATATGGACTTATGATGATGTCATTCCTGTTTACCTATCTTCCTTCTTCCCTCATTCCCTCTTACCCTATTGTTCAGTCTTTCCATCCACACAATCACCAACACTGCTATCCTTATCAACTTATCGTATTAATCCTGTAAGTCAACATCGATCTCTGTGGAGGTTTCAAAGCTTCGGATTGGTTTTGTTATATCTGCTTACACCATGGGTGAATGTAGCCCCCTCACATTTCCATGGCAATTGCTCTGTAAGTTGAAGTAAACAGTTAGTTAGTTTTACCTCCATGAGTAAAATATCCTTGGAGCTCTGAGCTTGGACCTTTGGGTGTTGGATTTTCACTGCCACCGTTCTCCCATCCTGAAGCACTGCTTTATGCACCTGGGCTAGTGACGCTGCTCCCAAGGGAGTGTCCTCAAAACTCATGAACAGCTCTTTTATCTGTTGGAAAAAGGGAAAGAGGCATCAGCTTGGGGTGCCAGATGCTATCCCAAGAAAAGCCATACCCAGAGAGCAGAGAGTGCACGTGCCAAAGTTGGGCAGAGTCAGGTCTTTCATCTTTTTTCTGTGCCCTCTCTTAGCCTTGTCACTGTTTGTCCTGCCAAGTATGCAAGTGACCTGGAGATACGCTGCTTATGGAAACCTGTGGCAGAGCCCCAGCAGTGCATTTCATCTTGGACTTTTAGTGGCCAGGTAGTATGTGAGGGACCACTCCAGGCTGTCCTGAAAATGGGTTGGAGCAATTATGGTCAGCATCCTTGCTTATCACTGGGTGCAGAAGCCAACAGCTGTTCCTTCACATGTATTTCTTCAGCAGATATTTAATACCACCCACCATCACCTCCTGAAACCTGACAGAATGTATTCCCATGCATTACAGCAGCAGCTAGCTTACTTGGTGAAAGCCAGCACATGACTGGGAGCAGTGGTAAGGGGAGGATTCAAGGCAGGAGGACAAAAATTGCTGTTTGCACCTTAACAACTTGGCCTAAAAACATGGTTAACGTGATGGACTTTCTCACACTTGTAAAAGTAACCAATGCTCTCAGCTCAGAAAATACACCAGGTGGGGACAGCAAAGCACTTTTGGGCAGGAGAGGAAATTATTAGCAGCTCTGGCTAAGAAACTCAGGACTAGGATAAGGAAAGTTGTGGATGAAGCAGATTTACCAGGGGCAGGTCCAGGAAGCAAAATCCGAGAGAGACATAGGTGAGGCAATGGAAGGTGGGCACAGGCCCATCTGCCCTGCTAGAGACCCTCAGTGCAGCACCAGGCAGTGCAGGCTCTGGAAACACTACGACCATGGTAGTGTAATATCAGCCTGGTTGACCGGCCAGACTCCTGCACACACTCAGCTCAGAGGGAAGACAACACAGTTATGTGGCTTCAGGCACAGAGATAGTTCACATAATGCTAGTTCAGGGTTTCTGTTCTGCTCTATAGGCTGAGGGGCACATAAGCTCTGAGGTATCCAGAAGTCAGCAAAGAGAAGCTGTTCCTGCAGGCTCAACTGATTTTTGGGTGAGCAGTTGAGAAGCCTGTAATTTATGCAGTAACAAAAAAGAAAGAATGTCAGTGCATTTTTATAACCTGCTTTTTAAAAGGTAATTAAAGATGGGAGCTGCAGCAACCTAGTAATTAAATATGAATAAAGACCTTATAAGCAAAGTTTCCATGCAAAGCCTTAAACGAATATTCTTTTTGCTGACAAGGAGAAAAATACTACAAGGAGCAGCCTGTTCCCTCCTGCAGCTGCCACGGAATTAGCCCCCTCCCACACTACCCTACCCCTTCTCTCCCCTTCCACAGAAAACTACTGCTGGCGACAAACTGGAGCATTCACAGTAATTAGATTCCAACACAGACTCAGCTGCCTCCAGTAATTCACGAGGAAGGTGCATTTTATTTATTTAATTAATTCCCTTTGGTCCTGGCGGCAAAATCAATTAAGTAAAACAACTGCATTTAAAAACAACTAGTTATGTGGTTTTTAATTACAGCAGGTCCATAATTCAAACCTATTGACATTTGTGTCTCAAGAGAAAAAAGGTTTTTCTCTTTCCCCTCCACCCTTTCTTTTCGCTCTCACTTCTGGATTGGAGTTTTTCGTTTCAGATTAGTATGAAGAAAGAAGCGCCTACAGGATGACAGATGGCTCAGGGCACATGTGTTCAAGACACAGGGGCTTTTACCATTGTATGAAGTTTGTCTATTGGCTGAAGAAAGGACCTGTTAAGGATAAAGACTTGAGGGGGCCAGGAGCATGGCGGGATATGAGATTCCTTAAGGAAGAAAAAAACGCAGAGAATTTGCCACATGAGGTCGAGCTGGGACTTTGTTCAACTCTCTCACTACCCTACATCCTCATATTAGGGCGATGTACCCTTTACAGAGTGGTAGCCAATATTACTTGTCTAACTGTCATAAGGGTGGTATCATCGTCCAAAGGTTAAAACACTGGGAGTTCACTGGCCTGAATCCAGTAAGGTACATTTATAATAAAATCGTACATAAATTGGATAAAATTCCATCTGCTCTGGATTTCAAAACCTTTTAAATGCCTATACTGTCAATCTAACAATTTTCATCAGTACTGAATGCATGCGGGGGGGGGGGGAAAGCTGCATGTATTCCCTCTGGCAGGAATAATACAACATTCTCACGTGACTAAGCTTTCTAAGGAAACATAATTGAAGAAAGCTGTGTCTAGGAGTTCTTTTGGGCAGAAGAATTTCTTTTAAAAACTTCTTACTTAAGACATGAAAGCCAGGTTAGCAGTCATGTCCATTAGAGACAGCCCAGTGGCCCTACTGCAATTCCAGGGGGAATTTGTGCACATTCACAAGCTGCAGGTGAGGGCAGCAAAGCGAGGGACAGCAACAGGGCCAGAGAATTGATGGATCCTCCAGGAGTAAAAGGGTAGAGCTTGCTCATGAGCGAGGCAGCAGATCACAGCCGAGCCATTACACAAGCAGGTGTGAGGCTGAGATAAAGAGCGGCACAATTACGGCTGGGTTCCAGGACCCCCCACTTAGCAAATCACCCTCATTTATTATGAAATTGTCCTTCCTCAGCTCACTAGAGGCAGCTCGTGCATGCGGTGTGTCCCAGACACACAAAAAAGAGCGAGAGCCTGTATGACATGGAAGAAGAGAAAAAATGAGCCAGGCTCCCACACTGCCTGCTGGAGAGTGGGGTCCTTCCCAAGAAAGGTGGCTGCACCCATTTCATGCAGGCACGGAATTCCTGGAGCAGACTGCAGGCTCTGACTGCTCACAAACACCCTCAACAAAAACTTTCATTTCCAGGATGGATTATCAGTAAGGAAAGGTGTGGGACAGTCTTAGAGCCCACCTGTCATGGTACTTAAGGAACTCTCATGTTCTTCCCAGGCCACAGCTGGTCTCAAATGACCTCTTTAAACTGGCTGTTACCATCTGTAACCTGGCAGGACATGAAACAAGCATAGATTCCCCACAGGTTTAATAAAGGTTTAAAAGGAACTTTAGGGCTGCTCTTTCAAAGGAGCAAGCCAGCCAGCTGCAGGTTTACAGCTGTACAGGTGAGCCATGTCACTGCACGGGTGCTTACTCTCACTAGCCTTCTACACAACCAGCTCCATTGGGCACATGCTCAAACAGCAGATGTATGTGTCACTGTACTTCACTGGTTGGAAACACAGCCCTGACTGTTTAATTCAAAAGAATGAAGCTCATTTAATTTAAATATGCAAAATCTTTTCATGATTGTTAGCATTAGTATTCACACCTCAGGGAACTGATATAAAAGCTCTTACAGGATCTATCTACTTAGAAACTTATTAGTATGTATTTGTGCTGAAGTTTCACCTATAGACCACGTTAAGCCCAGAGTGCCATTGTATGAGGTGCACAGCCACCACAGGCCCTGCACAAACTTATGCTTTCCAGGAGTTCCCAGGTGTCAGCTACAGGCCTCCTCACGTGCTGAAGTGCCTTCCCAAAGCGCAACTGCTCTGCCCAAGGTTTGCAGCACACATCACCTCATGCCACAATGATGAGCATCAGAATGCCTCCATATTTTTTGTGAATCCTGTCCTTAAACACTTAGGAAGATACTGGGAGTCAATTGGATTTAAGCTTCCAAATCCTGAGTCCTTTCTGAAAGTATTACCTTACATGACCTGCCCAGCATGTTCTAAGAAGTCTTTGACAGAGCTGGGATTTAACCCAGATATCCCAAGTTCCAGCCTGGTGTCTTAATCTCCAAACCATAAAAGTTACATGTGCATGTCTTGCTAGCTAATTTCTTTTGAAATATACTGACTCTTAATTCCAACCTTTTAATATCCATGTGGTGCAGCAAATGATCAAATATTACTGCCTGGTTTCAACCTGCCCACTATGTTCCCTTCTTTCTCCAGAAAGATTGTTAACACAGTACCATAGAACAAGACCCTAAGTCAAGAAGCCCCTTCCCAGCCCAGCACTACAAAACAAATCAGAGTGAGATGTGGCAGCTCTGCTCTGCCATTGTGATGAACGGTGGTGTACTGAGTTGACCTCGGCTGGATGCCAGGTGCCCACCAAGCTGCTCCATCCCTCTCCTTCCCAGCCGGACAGGAGAGAGGGAATAAGATGGAAAACAACTTGTAGGTCGTGATAAGGCAGTTTACTAAAGCAAAAGCAAAGGTTTGTGCACATGCAAGCAAAGAGGAAAAGAACAAGGTTTATTCTCTACCCATTAGCAAACAATGTTCTGCTACTTCCTCGGAAGCAGGGCTTCAGCACGCAGAGCAGTTTCGCAGCAGGCAGACATTGTTAACAATCAATGTCCCCCTTTCCTCTTCCTTTTCTTAGCTTTTATATCTGAACTGATGTCATATAGTACGGAATATCCCTTTGGTTAGTTTGGGTCAGCTGGCCTGGTTGTGTGCCCTCCCAGGACCTTGCCCTCGACTGGGGAGAGGGATGTTAGAGCGCTGATGCTGTGCCAGCACTGCCCAGCAGTAGCCTAAACACTGTAGCACAGCACTGTGTGGGCTGCTATAGAGAAATGAACTCCATCTCAGCCAGATCCAGTACAGGTGGCCACATGTCAGCAGTCTGTTCAGGATAAATTTAGGGTGCAGTGAGATGCAGGATCACTAGTAGAAGGTGTCTCAACAGCCCAGCCCTGTTTAGATGGCTGAACCCCTTTGTCTCTTAGCCAACACTGGTGAGCTCCAGCTTTTCGTTTGATTTGTACAGTCATCCTTATATTCTTCAGAAGCTCTCCCAACAGATGACAGCAGGATGAACAATGGAGGAACTGTTTCACCTGTTGCTATCTGGGACTCTGTCAATGTTTGACAGCCTAGCAAGTTCCTGATAGACCCTGTAAGTTTCTGAGAGCAGAAAGGATGCAGGGGAATCACAGTTGGAAGTGGTCCGGTGTCTAGAGTAAACCCTGAGCTTTAGTAATAGTGCATCTTCATGAAACATCTGTCATGTTACTTTCAGACAATACAGTTGCTCCTGTTACCAAAACTATGGTAACAGAGTGTAAATATGCCTATGCCAGAGAACTTTGCCAAAGTCTGGCACAGATGGGGAACATGCAGCAAGAGCTGAGACTACCTCAGGCAAAGACCACCTCCAGACACTTCACTGTGCTTGACAGCTTCACCAATCACAGCTGCTCAAAATAATTCACAAAAAGGGACCAAACAGGGATAATGCTACTCCTTTATTACTGAAACCAATGCAAACTGAAACATTCAAAACCTCAACCATGATTTCTCAGCAGATCTCCTCATCGCAGCATACGACGTAATTGCTACAGAGTCTTGCATTTTGTATTTGAAGACTGTAATCTACAAGATGTCCTGCTATTTTAGAAGGGGATCACTAGGCAACACAGGATTAACTTGGAACTTTTTTTGCCTCCAGGATACTCATCACAGGCCACGATGCAACAGAGCTCCATAAAGAGGAGTATTGGGTTGTGATGGTCAGGAGCAGGTCGCAGCATCCTATCATTTTGAACCCATGTAGCAGCACAGGAAAATGCATGTGGGGAAGCTGGTATAAATCCATTACAGACAAAGGGAATGATATAGCTGTGAGACAAGTCCACAGAGGAAGCGGGTAACAAGAAAGTGATTAAGTAAGCAAATTTTGCACATCTCTTGTGCTGTGATGGTCCAAGCTGGAATTTCCTTGATTCATCCGGTTTTTTCCATTCCAGATAGAGACAGCACTAAACAGTTCCCTCTTAATCATGGCTCCACAGATGGTAATTTGCTAAGGTGAGCTCAGTCTGCAGAAGCCTTCTGAGAGTTACACAAGGATAAAGCTGTCTGCAGCCTCCCAGCTAAAATAGTGTGAGGCACTGTGATAATGCAATTCATGAGCTTGCTGGAAAATAGACCAACACAATATCACTCTGGGAAGAAATGTTTTGAGGGCTTCAGCTGCCACCTTAACACTACCTTTATTTCATAAAGCAGAATACCTGAAGAGATACTCAATTCTATGTCTCTTATAGCATTACTAAGGCTTGTGTCTCCTAGAACTTTCGGAATTCACTTTATCAACACTAGGATGCTATTGCTCTCAGAAGTCTGAATGCCTTTTCCAGTTTAAGGGATGTGAACCTCATCCTAGGCTGGTCATCCTTTCAACGACATACACATAATTGTTCATTGTGCCAAGGACTCATTGATACCTGCAAGTCTGCAAAACCAAGTTCTAGGTGTGAGAAAAATGTTACCTTGGTGTAGAGCAATATACTTCCCAGACAGCAAGTGAGGTTTTTTCCATTGTCCCAGCCTTTCTATCCCCTCTACAAAAACAAAATGTCACAGTATTGCTCCAAGAATTATTAAGACAGCAAAAACTGAAAGATTAGATTTATTGCAGCAGACAGTGGATTATGAAGAATAATTCATCAAACGTCAGAACAAACAGCCCACAATTTATAGGTGGCTTTGTTGAGTCAGTGAAATCTGATTGGACTTCTCCCCACCTAATGAATGCCAAGCCTAATTGATGGTTCCTAAATGCATCTGTCAAGAGCATGTATTTATTACTTGTGTATTATTAATAATATTGTAGATATACACAGAAAAGTAGTTTTCCTTTCAATGGATTCCCTGGTGTTCATTACATATACATGTACGTGTGCATGTATATGGAGGTATATGCTGCATCCAAGTGATTGTAGGTAAAGGTAAGTGTGTATTCTCATGCACTGGAACAATTGCATATGGCTTATTACACAAAATCCCTGCATCTTTCAGTGCACAGGACTGAAGGTAACGTGGCTCTTTTCAGGGGTAGATGTGCAGTAAGGTGCCTCCCTAGAATTTGGAAGAGCTGAGCTCTAACATTGTTTCTCCTTGATATCCCATGTGAAGCTGAGCCAGACGATGCCAGAGATGCTTGGATGAGCACAATCAGGGCTGTCAAGACAGCTAGAAGTGTGCCCTTGTCTAATTTATCAGGACCAAATTTGTAACTTTCTTTTTAAATACCTAACTGTACAATATATATACAACAGTTATTACACAGAGCCACAGACATGTCCCTTCATGTGCCAGTGGTACACATTTGCTCCTGGCATGCCAATCACTGCAAACTTGGTTAATCACTGCTGTTTCACTACAGTAGCACAAAACCAGGGCTATCCATCAACCATCTGTCTTTCTTCAAGGAAAGAGATGTGAGTCAGGTGGGGTGTGAAGTTCATATTTTCCTATTATTTTTATCTGGTACCACTTTGATCCTCTGCAGCTCACTACCTGCTATACCACTGAGAATCTTCTCTGGGATCCTACCAACAGCATTTCTCAATCACAAAGCCACGAGTGTTACAGAAAAGGAACTTTGCTAAGAAGAGTCCTTGATCCCACCATCCAGAGAACAAAGTTTGTTCAGTCATTCACTGTCTTATACTAGGATTCTGCCTATTTCCTGTTCTGCTCACCTACAACCCTCTTTCTGTAGTCTCTTCTTGCTAGAAAAGCAGTGGAAAAACCTACATGAAGCCACTCTTGTATTCATCACATCCATCCACTGAGCTGTACAGCAACTGTATCAGTCTCTTTTACTTGCTATAATACTTTTAATTATTACAGAGACATACTTTGAGGAAAAGCACCTTTTATTCCATCTCTGATGATTCCTGCATAATAATCTGTGCTCAGACACACACATGGTAGCCTCATTTATTTTTCTAAGTCAGATCCTTAAGACAAGGCAGAACTATCTGAGAATATCACTCATTCTGGATCGAAACCTGGATCTCAGCTGGTGACAGCTACAATAGGCAGTAACAGCAGAGAGCAGACAGAGCTGATTTATGTCTCCTGAGAGCCTGTGTGTGAGGTGGACCTCATCTCCCATCTCTCTGAAAGGTGAGACGCTTATCCATGGCTCCCACAAACGAACGACATTCAGTCCAACAAAAGCAAGGATTGTCATAGCGAGACTGGAACATAACTGCCTCAGGAACATCCTCCTGACTGGTACAAGGAGATAAATGTCTTTCATCGATTAAGCTATTAGGTTTCCTACTACCTTCCAGAGACACAGGATGCTAAGATTAACAGACTAGCTCAGCACTCAGAGATGCTTTCGACAGTTGGAGTTCTACAGGTGTTCCACTACCATCACCACAGCCTCTTCCAAGCTTCGCTTCATTCAGCTGTTCTTTGTCCAGGTGCTGGTTTCACAAAGCACTCTGATAGCACATTAGACTTCTGATGTAAGGCAGATATCAAGCTGAATTGTAAGAAAGTAGACATTATCTGCAGGGCTAGCGCAAGCACACAGATAAAACCAGGGAGAAGAAACAGCAAAGCTGGGATCTCTCAGAACAAGTCTCTAACCCAGCCACCTGTGTGTGAGCATTATTCCTAGTCAAAGTACTCCATTTCAGACAATGCAGATAGCTTTCCCCCATGTCTGCAATCTCATGCTCAGAATTAACTTCCAAGAAGCTCTATTTCTCCAAAACGTCCTAGATAAAGATTTTGCTGTTGAAAGATGCATCATAATGTAAAGCTGCAAGTCCAGTTCACTTCCCTATAGAGAAGATAGAAGGTGGAAGAACCTTGCACCACTGAAACCAACTATTTCCTTAGGATGCCCCTGAGGGATAGCAAAGCACGGATCCCTCTAACCCTGATGTGGCCATTGGGAAAATGCTCATTTCCTGTTTCCAGATGCAGTTAATCAGCACAATGACCTGCCTTGTTCAGCATCCCACCCCACCTCAGAATAGAGCATCTTGTGCAGCTAGTCACCTTCCTGCTATCCTGAAGTATTTTCACAACCCAACCTGTCTGTGACTGGCCTCCAACAGCAGCCACTGTTTCCCAATCCTAAAAGTTAAGCAAGGGTCCACCAACAACCATGCTTGTGAGGAAAGGGAAGGCAGAAAACAACAATCTAAATGCACAGTAAATAATGTCACTGTGCACTCCATTTTGTATGGCTTAAGTATCTTATAGTCTACGAAAAATACACAGACTAAAGCAACATAAAGCCAGGGCATGTATATATGTATATAATCCTGTTCACTTCCTTCCATTCCATCATGCTGAAATAGAAGTGACTTGTGAACTACGTACTCCCTCTGACAGTACAGACTATGGGGCCGATGTTCCAGCTTGTCCCATGTTCCCTGCCTTTCCCTTGCACATGCAAATGCTTCCCTTAACTTGCTCTTTCATCTGTCTCCCACTTGAACAATGCTTATTAAATCCACTCCTTTCTCTCTGACTTTTGGGGGAAATATTACTTCATCTACATCTCTCCTGCCTGTGAGGATGCAGCCACACTTCTCAGTTGTTCAGACAAACTGGAATTACAGTCCTTCAAGAGCACACAACTGCTCCACTCCCAGACATTTTTGTATTTTAATTTAAAGCACTCTCTCTCTTTTCTCCCGATAACAAAGGAGGTTCTCACTTGTTATGCCAGTGCACAGTGAAAGCACAGCAGAAGACAACTCTTTGCTGCATCCCATCTGCCCAAAGGGATTCTTATTCCATGGTTCAGGTGGAGCAGTAGTGGCTCCTTTCTCCTGAGATCTTCAAGGCTTGCTGTCTTCTCTGCAGCTCTTCAGCTCCTAAACAATACAGCTCAAAGTGCTAACACAGCAGGAACATCTCTGTAGTTCCTAGGGAAGGGAACAGTTTCCTCAGCCTTCTGCTCTATTAATGACTCTGTTAGCATGTCTCAGCAGCTTGCTTACCCCTTTCCCAGCTTTCTGGAGTTGTTGCACAAAGCTCTGCTCACAGCCTCTAGCCCCACTACTGCATCTGGATTAACAGCTCACATACAATTCCCACCTCCTTTCTGCTGACTTGTAGTTCTATCTCTGTAATCTAGATCAGCCTGTTTCTAGCCAAACTACAATTTCAGCCTGTTTCTCAGTCATATTCTTTCATTTAGTCATATCTCTGTTCACATTCAACAAAGCTAAAGCATAGTTCCTAATCTTCTCAAACCTGACTCTTTTCTCATCACAACGGACAATGTCACCAACTTTCTGTCAAGCATGCCTGCAGCCTTGGCCTTGTCATCAACACTGACTTCACTCCAGATCTCATTTTCACATCTGGAATCTAGTACTAGACATCAAGTACTAATGCTCACAAGCGACAGGTGACAAGCCAACTGTTCTCCTGCTGCTCCCCCCCCAAAGTTCCCATTTCTCTCGAGCCACACATGTAGTAAGACATGCTGAGGTCTCCAACATACACAGATTCCTTTGAATGAATTACTGAAGACATATTCCCAGATGGTATATTACCCCTACAGATGCCAGCAGCCTGGTGCAGACAGCACATTTGCAAAGAACCATCAGATCACAGAACAGCTCTGGTTGGAAGGGACCTCAAAAGATCATCTGGTTGAACCAGATCATCTGGGAAAGGGAGCCTAGATGAAATTATCACATCTTGTAAAGCTTCACTAATGGGGACTCTACCATACCCCTGGGGAAGTTGTTCCTGTGATTGATAGTTCTCAATGTAAAAAATTTCTTTCCTATATCAAGATAAAGCCTCTCTCAAAATGCCACAGAGAAGGGTACAGTTGGCACATAAGCAAGAAGGTAAGATTTAAGAAAACACCCAGAAGCAAATGAATTTCCAAGACCATTTTGACTCCAAACACATCCCTGTGTGACTGACTGAAACCCATGTGAGAAAGGGGGAAGAAGTCACAACAAACAGGTTCCATGTTAGTCATAGCCAGGCAGGCTCAGCCAAGGTCTGCAGATATGCCAGAGGGCCCTGCAGCAGTCCCGTGAGAAATAACCAGCTGCCAGAGCCTGAGGATATTTGGGAACTTTTGGGAACACACATCACTTGTGCCTCATCTTAAATACCTCTGATTCAGCTTTGAAAGCCTGGGGGCTTTAACAGTTTATGAGACAAGGGCGAGGTGGTTATAGAATCATAGAATCAGATGGGTTGGAAAGGACCTCTGAGATCACCAAGTCCAACCCTTGATCCACTACCACCACAATTACTAGACCATGGCACTAAGGGCCACATCCAGTCTCTTCTTAAATGCCTCCAGGGACAGAGAATCCATCACCTCCCTGGGCAGCCCATTCCAATACCTGATTACTTTCTCTGTAAAGAATTTCTTCCTAATATCTAACCTAAACCTCCCCTGGCAGAGCTTGAGACCAGGCCCTGTTGTCTTACTGATAGCTGCCTGGGAAAAGAGACCGACCCCCACCTGGCTACAACCTCCTCTCAGGTAGTTGCACAGAGTGATGAGGTCTTCCCTGAGCCTTCTCTTCTCCAGGCTAAACAACCCCATCTCCCTCAGCCTCTCCTCATAGGACTTGTGTTCAAGTCCCTTCAGCAGCCTTGTTGCTCTTCTCTGGACCTGCTCCAGCACCTCAATATCCTTCCTGAACTGAGAGGCCCAGAACTGGACACAGCACTCCAGGTGTGGCCTCACCAATGCAGAGTACAGGGTAAGGATCACTGCCCTCATCCTGCTGGCCACACTGTTCCTGATGCAGGCCAGGATGCCATTGGCCTTCTTGGCCACCTGGGCACACTGCTGGCTCATGTTCAGCTTCCTGTCAATCCAAACTCCAAGATCCCTTTCTGCCTGGCTGCTCTCCAGCCACTCTGTGCCCAACCTGTGGCGCTGCAGGGGCTTGTTGTGGCCAAAGTGCAGGACCGGCACTTGGCCTTGTTGAACCTCATCCTGTTGGAATCAGCTCAACTCTCCAGTTTGTCCAGGTCCCTCTGCAGAGCCCTCCTGACTTCCAGCTGATCGACAGTCCCCCCCAGCTTGGTGTCATCTGCAAATTTACTAATGGTGGACTCAATCCCCTCATCTAAATTGTCAATAAAGATATTAAATAGGACTGGACCCAGCACTGATCCCTGGGGTACACTACCAGTGACCGGCCACCAACTGGATGCAGCCCCGTTCACCAGCGCTCTCTGGGCCCGGCCCTCCAGCCAGTTCTTAACCCAGCACAGAGTGCCCCTGTCCAAGCTGTGTGTTGCCAGCTTTTCCAGGAGTATATTATGGGAGGCTGTGTCAAAGGCTTTGCTGAAGTCCACACAGATCACATCCACAGCCTTCCTCTCATCCACCAGGCAGGTTACCTGATCATAAAAGGAGATCAGGTTGGTCAGACAGGACCTGCCCCTCCTAAACCCGTGCTGGCTGGCTCTGATCCCTTGTCCATCCTGTAGGTGCTGTGTGATTGCACTCAGGATGATCTGCTCCATAACCTTGCCAGGCACTGAGGTCAGGCTGACAGGCCTGTAGTTTCCCGGGTCCTCCTTCCAGCCCTTTTTGTAGATCGGTGTGACATTCGCCAACTTCCAATCGTATGGGCAGCTTTATGTGACTATATACCAAACAGACTATGTGTCTATAGAGAGCATGATGAAGGGATGTCTGGGAATATATGTCTGGAAGAGGTGGGGTACAAGCACTTGGTCAGGAAGTGAAGCTGTGCCAGAGCTTGAGCAGTGTTAAGAAGGAGGCATAGGACAGGGCACTTGTGTACACAGCTTGTATGGGGAATAGTAGGCAAAATCCTCCATCCACGAGAGGCAAGTGAAGAGTAGGGTCAGGACCGGTGTTTGGTGTGTGTGCAGAGGCAGGCTGTGTAGGGGAGAGAAGGGCATGTGTGCAGGACAGCACTGCCTTTCATTTCACGGAGTCATAAAATGGTTTGGGTTGGAAGGAACCTTAAAGATTATATAGTTCCAACTCCCCTGCCATGGGTAGGGACACCTTTCACAAGAACAGGTTGCTCAAAGCAACCATCCAATCTGGCCTTGAACACTTCCAGGGACAGTGCAACCACAACTTCCCTGGGCAGTCTGTTCAATGCCTCACCACCTTCACAGATAAGAATTTCTTCCTAATATTTAACCTAAGCATACCATCTTTCAGTTTGAAGCTGTTCCCCTTGTCTTATCTACCTGCCCTTGTACAAAGTCCCTCTCCAGCCTTCTCGTAGGTCCCCTTTAGGTACTGAAAGTGCAATAAGGTCTTCCCAAAGTGTCCTCTTCTCCAGGTTGAACAATCCCAACTCCTTCAGCCTGTCCTCAGAGGAGAAGTTCCAGCCCCCTGATGATCTTCGTCATCCTCTTCAAGACTCACTTCAACAGATCCACATCCTTCTTATGTTGGGGACCCGCCAGCTGGACAGACAGGATCTCACAAGAGCAGAGTGTGAGTATATGCTACACTGACAGACCCTTCCAATCCAGCTCCTACAATGGAGAGAGAAAGACATACTCCCATGAATACTATGTGGAATATTTTTATGTGTCTCCTCAGAAAGGGATGAGAAAAATATTTCTGAGCCTGGAAGAAAGAGCTGGAATGGCAGAAGCAGCCTGTCACCAGGGTGGACAGAGGCACAGTACAATGAAAACATGCAGAGTGCAAAGCCCACTTCTGAATTCTGCCCAGCTACATCCCTTCCTCAGGCTTTGGTTACAGTTACACAGATACAAGCATGATAAAGCCTTATTGAAGTACAACACTGCCCCAGATTAATAGGACAGGGTAGTAGGAGTAAGCATCTAAGGTGGACCTGGAAGTACATGCAGTCTGGCAGATATGGGCAGCTCTGCCTGAACTGAACTGGAATCAGGAAAGGGATATAATGAGGTCACTACATTAGAAGAAAGATGCTTAAAAGCTAGTAAAGCCCTGCAGAAGATGTAAAGCTTATAAGCCAGTTACTGGTGCTGTTTCTTGGTGGGATACTGAAACACTGGCACACCTGGCAGATGGGTCAATGCAAAGGGCACAGACATACAGAAGTTCACATCACAGAGACCAAGGTGCAGGGACTGAAGAGAAACTGAGGTAGAACAACTTACAAAGAGATCTGGATGGGACCCTTTGCAGCCTACTCTCAGAAAAAAATGTACAAAGATCCATAAAAGTCTTTTAAGGAGACAACTGCATGGCAAATTAAATCCACAGCCAACTTTGCCAGCACCATGCTGGGAAAGGGGTTCCATGCGTCCCCTAATGATCGGTCATACAAACCGTGGAGCCCAGAGCTCTCTGCACTGATGCAGAGACAGAAGTCCTCTGTTAAGCAAGCCCATCATTTCCTTCTTCCTTGTCAATTTCTCCTCTGAATACCAACCTCTCCTTTCTTTTCCTCTACTTTTCAGGTGTCTGCTCTGATCTATCTGCTCCTTCTACAGTTCATTTGTTATCTGTCTCTTCCTCCTCTTCCCCCCGTGTTTTTTCCCTTGCCCCCAGATCTTCTTGTTGGGCTGCCAAGTCCCTGGTTCAGTCATGTAACTCAGCTGATTTACTTTCCTTAAAGCAGTGTCTGCTCTCATGTAAATCACCCTCCAAACCCAGCCTGTGAAACGGGCTTGCTCACTAAACTCTATGAATAGGAAAGTAGGCACAGCTGGCCTATTCATAATCAACATAAAAAATAGATTAGCACTTTACAGATTAAACATTATCGTTTCAACAGTTAACATAAATCAACTACACTTACAGGCCTAGCATTGCTGCTGCCACTGTAGGGTGACAAGCACTGTAGAAAGAAGGGCTACCAATCCAGGGTGCAGTTTGTCTTCCACCCTGAATGCAAGTTGTACTCTGGCACCCCCAGGGTGTATTGCTAGAGGTTGTTATAAGGAGGATAGTGGGCTAAGGAAACAAAGGTAGGGAGGTAATTTTGATTAATTCACATGCATTTCCAAGCAGTCGAGCAATCCACTATTTTAGAGCCAGAATCCAGTTGCCCTACTTCCCTCTCTGGGGCTGATGTAACTCAAAAACAGAGCAACAGAGTCAGCCTCTGGAATAGAAGCAGGACAAGGAGTCTCTAAATACTAACTGATACCCAGCTCTGTTTCCTATAGTTCCAAACATTTGGGCTTCTCTGGATGAAGTAAAGCTGTTTGGTGAATTCCAGCTATTGTAACCACCTCAAAAAACAGCTCATCACAACCCGAAGATTCACTTCACCAAAGAAGGGCCAAGTACTGAGATTCATCAAGACGTGCTGTGGAGAGCAAAGGCAGGGGAGAGTAGTCCAAAGCCTGCTACTGCTCAGGCTGCACCTCCTCCTTCATCAGGTCCAGGAAACTAAGTCACTGGAAATGCTCAGCCCAACACACTGTCATCAGTGTGTTATGGTTGTGTAGTCAATAGAGTGACAAGGTCCACAGAACCAATACAGTCCACACCTTTCCATTTCTTCCTGCTCACTCACTGAGAACCACCCAGTGGTCTCAAATGTTTAGCTTGGAGCACCCAACCTGTAATTCCTGAGCTGGTCCTAATGATTGCAAAGGACTGGCAAAGGCCTTGGCCAGGATATCCCATTAAAAACCAGCCTCACAGATCTTTCAAACAAAAAGAAAAAAAGGAGGGGAAAAAAAAAAAGAAAAGAAAAAGAAAAAAAAAAGAGGAAGAGATTAGGTTATGGTCCAAAAGATAAAAGACAGACTGGTAGAGGAGGCATGGAATTAGAGGGTTTTTTGGCAGCCAGGGTAAACACATTAGCAGTGTGCAAAGGGCAAGGCAGCAAAAGTTACATGGAGAGACTCTTTTTAGTATAACCCCTCTTAACAAGCCCTGGTAATTTTAATTGCTCTAGCCTCCTCCTAGCCTTTCTTGATAAATGGGAATAGCAGTTAATAGACCTGAACCAATCAGCTATATCCAATACGGTACTCGGCAAAATTAGCTTTGTTCTCCATGCACAACTGATACCACCTTAGTTCCATTCATTATCCAGAATGAGCCAACTAATGTATATTTTCTACTAATAATTTGAAATTCGGAAGGGTTAGTGCTGAATAGCCTCTTCCAAGAACTTGCTAATTTGAGATGGAGTGGTTATGTGAGCTTTTTAGAGGAGAAATTTGTGAGTTTGCTTCAGCTGAGCTCTCCTGGCACAAGCAATTGGTCATGTGAGCTTACTTCTTCAGCTGTCACAGACAGCTTCACAGGTTTGGCTCTGAACCATGCAACCTGTAAAGCCAAATACTACAAAGCTTACAGAAAGTAAGTGCAAAATGTGTTTAATGTTCACAAACATAACTTGATTTCCAAAGGTAACATGAGAAAACTTCCTCTTTCTCTGGCTGGTCTGCGTACTAGGAACAGACACACTTAGGTCACTAATCATGTAAAGAACTTTGAGATCACTTAGATCCCAATTTTTGCTTCAATTCTCAAAACATAAAAGCATGTTGAGTGTGAGGCTTCCCATAAGGGGAATTTCCAATGCTTCTAGCCGTTTTTTCACAGGGAAGAAAACTTTTAGGTAGAATTGAAGTTCTTTCTATGGCTCAGCATCCTTCTATAGAATCGAGAGCTGCCCCTCAGACAGGCCCAAAAATTGCCATAAAACAGAGTTTATTAGATCACTGTACATTTTAAAAATTCATAAAAATTCTCTGTGTCTGTTCTGTGTATTACAAAAATGCAGATATGTCAAGATTGGGCCCTGTATCTCCTTATTTCATATTATGTTATTTGCTTCATCTACAAACAACCTATTGGCAAAAGTTCCCTGACTCACTGCGTAGTTTTCATGTTCTCAAGAGCCAAGAAACTGTGCAGATATGAAGTTCTGAAAGAAATCAGACAATACCCAGGCAGAATCAAGGATACAATATTAAAAGATCAGTGGGTAGGCAGATGACAGGATTCCTTGCTCCCTCAGAGAAAAATCAGGCATAGTAAACCCAGCCTGTGTTTAGATCAGAGCATCAAGAATATTTCAGTGTGTATCAGCAGCTGGCTTTGAAACAGGAGCCAGTCCCTCCACATGGCAGCTCAGTGTTTCTGCCCCTGCCCAGATCCTGGGGATGGCTGAGCAAATGAGATACACATTTGAAAAAAGAAAGTCTCCATATGCAAGAAAAAGGAGAACTATTAACCCCAGTGACAGATTGCAAGTTCCAGTAATTGTTTGGAACTGGAAGGGTTACCTTGTGCTGAGAGGTGATTCCTGAAAATGGCTAAAGCACTGTTGTGCAGCACATCCACCACCTCCGCAGGACATGGACACTGAACACAGCCCAACACAGCTGTCGTGTGCATTGCCAGCCAAGATGTATTTGCATCAGAGCAACACTTCAGGTGTCATCAAAACTCTGAGAAAACTGTACTGAAGAGAGCTTACAATCTGCACACAAGACACTGAGCCAACAAATTCCATGCAGGTATGTCATCCACTAGCCCTCAGGCACCTAAAGAATTTGTAAACTAAAGAAAAAAATTTCACTAAATATGCAGATCAGAACTACTCTGTATGAGAACCAGGCCATTCCCCATTGTATTTTCTGACCTCAAATTTCTCACTTCCTTGCAGAAAGCCCTCCAAACAATCCTTCAGAAAATCCACTGTCCAGCCTCCTGTATTGTAAATCTTACTAACCTGAAAACTGCCCAAGGAGATTATCCTCTAATCTATACGCAAAACTTCCCTTTCTTTGGCAACAGGGCTTAGAGCACCCAGGAGAGGCTGCCATGAGCAGGACTCAGCCATCCTCTTCCAGGAACTCTGAGCAGAGAGAAAAGACATGGGAGGAGGGAGTATACTCTTCCAAAGCTCCTCTGGCAATAAGGACATCAAGTTGTCCTTGGCATAACAGCAAGGGTCAGTAAAACAGGAGGTTGCATACAGAACGAGCAGGGAAAAGCATACAAGAGCATACAAGAACAAAGCAAGGTTCACCACCTGAACCACATAAAGCTCCCTGGTTGTTTTGCCCATCTGCCCTTGGAGCGGAGGTCCTGCTGCCCACACAGGGGCTCAGTATAGAGGCAGTCACAGTGAGATCCGCCAGTGACTGGGGCCTCTTACCACAGGCAGGGTAGGGAGAGCACAGCAGAGGCTGCAGCAGCAGCGGGAGCTGCACAGGCAGCCACTCCTGCCTTTCAGTTGAGTAATGCGGGACCATTTGTTCTGGGTGACATTAATGCTATTCGCCATCCATCTCAGACTCTTTAAATTACCTTTTTATGGCCAAAATCCTTTTCATAATTGATAAAAATCTCTTTTTTATATCCCAAGTTATTGAAAGAAATGTGAAGTTTTTTTATTCCTTATTATAGTTTTAATACAAATGTGTTTTTTATTGACGGCTGCTTGGAAGCCCTGACAGGCCTACTGAGAGAGGCTCACAGTGGTGGGAGAAGGGCCATATCCTTCCATTCCACTTCCCAGCCCCTCACACTGTCAGAGTAATGGCCACCACAGCCCAGCTTCCACTCTGGCAGGTAATGGAGGGTGGGTAACATCATACAGAATGAGATTTCATGTGACCGACAACACCCACAGCAAGTTAAAGTGGCTCTTCCTGACCTTAATCCAGTTTCCCCAAGTCCATTAGTGGTGTACACAGGGGCCAACTTCACAGATCACTCCAGTATGGTATTGCAGGAGCTGGGTGCTTTAGGACAGAACTGGGCTCACAAGCTACAGGAGACACCTGGGTGTTTAGCAGAGCCATTCAGCATCAGTCCCACAGGCCCAAACAACCATGAGAGCAACCAGACACTGCACCACACATCTGCCTTTGGGCAGAGCATTTGAGCACAAGGCTGTGCAACACTGGAGGAAGTAGGCATGTGTCCTGGCATCCTGGATGGGTTAGACAACAGCACCAGCCTGGGAAGAGGCTTTCCGAGGCCATGACAGAATCTGCAGCATCATGATCTGAAGACCTTGTGACCTAGCACAGTAAGTGAATCTTCTCTAGGGCACCATATGGAGCCAGCTACAGAAAGTGGCTCATATTCCCTTGGGAATAACTTGGATGCTGTAGGACATGAAGTATAATACCCAACAGCTATTGAGGCCTAGCTGCTCTCCCACGGGGCTGAGCACTGCTTCAATAGTACTGCAAATGAGAAATATGCATATTTCTCTCACCAGAGCTTAAAATAGTAATCCACAATTCCAGAATGTAGTTACAGTCCATCATTCTCCCTGTCACTGGCACATCAAAGGCTGCCATAATATACCAAGAATGCATACGGAAATAGGAGTAAAAGGAGTCTCTTCTATTCCCTCCGTCTTTTCTCATACTTCAGCAAGGGAAGTCTCTTGCTGTGGGAAATTAGCACCTTGATGTGGTCTCATTCTAAATCTTTCCCATGGCAAGCTCACATGGACATGTTATTTTTGTCCCTCCCTGTCAAATGGCCATGTGGCATTGCTGCAGATCATTGGAGTAACCATGCTCCCAGGTGTATATGGGTACATCTCAACAGCATATGAATAATACTCATGCAGTCAACTAAGAAAACATTTTGAGAACTTTGGGAGCCATTTAAAGTAGAGGGACAAAGAGCAGTCTTCTTCTTAGCCATGGTTTTGCTGCACAGACAATGATTTCTCAAAGAGTATCTGTTTCTTACCTGCACAGCACTGGTGCTGTGCCAGGTACAACAGTAGAAATCCAAGGCTGGATCCTCCAAACATCACCATGAAAAGGTATCCTGCTTCACAAATCACAACACAGGAGGTTTTTCTACCACATGTGCTTTGTTTATAAATCACAGTCAAACCACTGATATATCCTGCCCTGCTCAGTCAGTGAGTAGGAGGCTTCTTGCAAATTGCAAAATAGTCCTTGAACAACAGGTAAAAGCTGCAATTAACTGCGAATGAAAAGGATGGTCTCCTTGGAGGTGCTGGGTAATCAAGCAATTAGAAACTACTTCCCATCACCTGCATTCCCACAAAGCAGAGCTAGACTGATATCTTTTCAAATGACTGTCTTTCCATCTATTTATGATGAAATCTTTATATGATTCAGCTTCAGCAAAGACAAGCCTTGACCTTTGGGCTCTCCCTAGCCCTTTCCTCCAGCTTTGAACAAAGCAAGCACTGTAAGCAACACTTTGAATCACTGGTGTGTTCTCCCTGTGGAGCTTTTTTTGTCTCAGCCTTCCTGGAGCACAGCAAACTCCCCAGCAAGGGTATAAGCATGTAGGCAGAATTTCTTGGGATCCTTCATTTGACAGCATCTGAGACTGTTCAGCTCAAGCAATTTCCACTCTTCTCTGCAACAGCTTCAATAACTGTTAGCAAGAGGCCAGAGACCTGAGGAGAAGTCAAGGGGCAAGAAGGAAAGAGAGACTCTCACTCTCATGGCAGGTGAGACTGGCCCTGTGTCCTTCACCAGCCCCTCACCCCCTATGCAATTACACAGCCTGGACACAGAGCACCTGGGCAACTGTGCCACACAAGCATCCTACCAACATGGGAAAGACCCTACCTGGGACCACACTGGCTTCATTGGAGAGATGATAACTGTATCCTTACCCTACTCCCCAACCGTGCAACCTCAGCCCAGACATAGGAGTAATGACTAGAGAACCTGCTTGACTGGAACCTGCCAGAAAGGAGAAGGACAGGAACTGGGATATTTCTGAAACTACAGTTTGAGAGACGGGGAAGGAGGGAGCATCTCCCACCAAGGAAAATTACCTCCAACATGAGATAAAGCCTGGGTAGAGTGTGTATGGCCAGTCTCTTCGCGAACGAAGAACCGGGGAAGGTCTTTCCACCTTCCAGCCTGCGCATTGGATTTTTTAGGTGAGACACAGTGTGCGCGGAACTGAGCCCACCCTTTAATCCTGAGGTTCATCTGCCGGGGCCAAGCACGCTTGGACGGTGGCAGCGAGGTCCTCAGAACATAGATGGATTGCCTTATGGGCTAACGAGCTCCATCTGCCCGGGGAGGGGCCCCGACCGGGAATCGAACCTGGGTCTCTGCAGTGACAGTGCAGTGTCTTTTCCCCTAGACCACCGGGGGCTCCCGGTAGCCTGGGTAGAGTATGGAGTAGACAAACATACTGAGTGGAAGAATAAGTAGTGTCATGGTTTTGCTGGTTCTTAGAAAGTAAGTAGGAATTTTTCCCTTCCCCCTGCCCACTGCATGCAGAGCTGTTACGTGGACACGTAAGGGCACAAAAGAAGCTGGTTTCTGGTTAATTGCTCAGAATCTCGTCTGGTGGGAAACGGAGTGGGGGGTGGGGGTGGTGGTGAGGAGCTCTTCTCTACTTTTTTTCTCTTGTCTCCTGGGAAACGGGGGGGAGGAGTTTTTGGGGCTTGCTGCTGAGGCTGGAACAAGGTCAGAGGGGAGGCTCGGTGTGGTTCTGTTGTTCTTGCCTGCTTGCCAGCTATGGATCCTGCTTGGATTTTTCATCAGAGAGGAGCTGTTTTCTGGAAGTTTTTCCCTTCCCCGCTCCTGTTTGTTTCTTTCCTGGCAGTAGTCCTTGTGCACATCAGGGGGAGAGAGAGGACTGTGCCACACGATTCGACCAGCCAAACAGAGTGAGGGTTTTTTTTTCATTGGGGAGGACTTTTTTGTTGCTGTTGTTTCTCTCCCCCCTCTCTCTCTCCCCTTTCCCAGTGTGTGGGGAAGGGGAGGGAAACCCATTTTTTTTGGTTTCTTCAACACACCCTGGAGGGTGTTACCCCATATGTCAATGACCAGTGATTCCACAGCGCCCCCTGCTGAACGGCACAAAGAACTGCAGGCTCTGCATCTCTGGTGATCCAACAGCGCCACCTGGTGACTGGCACAGGACACTACAAGCTCTGCATCTCTGGTGATCCAACGATGCCCCCTGTTGCTTGTGGTTAGAATTGCACCAAAGGGTGAAAACTGAACTGTTTACTTTTTTTTCTTTGCTTGTTTATTGGTTTGTTTTGAAGGGGATTATCTGTGGGTTTAGGAGTATTGTTTGGTTGTTTTGTTTTCTTTCGTTGTTTCTGCCAATACACACATACCTTTTAATAAAGGACTGTTATTTTTCCTTTTCCATAGTTTTTTTCCTTCAATCGGATCCTCTTAATTTCAGATTTATAATTGCTTAGAGGGAGGAGTTTGGGTCTTTTCTCATAACTCATCCTCAGCAAAAGACCTGTGTCTCATTTAAACTGGGACAGCAGTCTTAGGGGAAAGGTCAGTAAGCTGATTAAAAATGTGTAAGGATGGGCTGGAAGCTGGAAGCAATGGGCTGTGAAAAGTGACATCTTGCTATATACAGGAGAGGTAATACAGTGCTGCTGACTGGGTAGAGTATGCTGTGGCCCACTGGGATGTGCAATATGACAGCAAACCAGGAGGTATTTTGGGACTAGAAAGAGGTAGAAGAGTGTGTTGGCATAGACAGGAGCACACAATGAAGCAAGAAGATGTCACAGTATCTAAACTCATTATCATTGCACAGCTGCAGAGAACCAAGACCCATATTAAGGACTGCACTGGACAGCAGTGGAGCCAGACAACAGAAAGGCACTAAGGATATTTGGAAGATCAGGGCTGTAAAAGCTGTCAAGTCCTTCTGCAATGACTCCATTCTATGAGGAGGAAAGGTCTGGAACAGCCTTGAGCAGAGCAGAGCGAAGCAGATGTACTTTTGAAAGGGGAGAGTTTCACAGTAGTCCGATCAGTTTTAGCAATGAGCAATTAGTTTCTCTGAGTACTTTGCCCATGGAAATCACATGCAGAAAGATCTACAGGAAGCCTTTTTTACAGATACAGAAGGGCTGTCAGGTAGCCTGGTCAAAGTCAGAGATGCCCTGGCTTCTGCATCTCTGCTCTGGGACCACATTGGCACCACTTCCCCAGTATCCCTGTATGGCAACCATGGGTGCTGAAAAAATGAGGCTGCACAGAATTTGGTTTTCAGGATTCTCCACAGAGCTCTCTCTACATTCCCCTTTTATTAACCTCTTCAGGTAAATAGCAGCTGGTGTTGCCATTCAGTTAATTAGAATTCACAAAACTTTGGTGACACAATGTTTTGACTTCACACATTCACACACTACCATTTTATGATTTTTTTCAATTATGGCATCAACCATGCATGCTATCATGCAGACCTTTAAGCAGTTTTCCGCTTTGGGACCACAGCACTCTCTTTATCAAAACAAGGCCAAGGCCAAAATACTCCTTTTTGATTCTAATTAACTGAATGCAGATGCATCTGACTCAACTTATTCCCACATCCCTATATCCCACAGCCACAAGACAGTCCCTTCCAACAGACCTGCCAGAGAGAGAAAATGCCCCTGATCCTAGTGCTGGCAAAATATTCCTTCCATCTTTTCTAGTTTCTAAGCACAATGATTTTGTGCTTTAAAGGTACAACCACTCTGAGAGATTTATCTTCCAGAGCCCCTCATCACTCTTTCTCCCTAAATGTCTGGTGTACACACTTCATCAGAAGTTGCCTGGCTCTGCTCTGCATACACTTTGCTGTTAGAGCGCTTAGCTGAACCAGCTCTCTCTCCCTATGTCATTTATAGTTCTGCAGAGAAAGAACATATTCGTTTTGCTTTCATTTTCCACGCTTGACACCTTTTCACTTTCAGAACCTTGTTCAAGCAAGGAAGATAAAAATAGAGGTAGGAGAGACTCTTTCATTCATATCTTATCACCCATTCTTACGCACACAGCTTTTCCCAATTGCTCCAAGGAATATATCCAGAACAAGCCCAACCTGTGGTATCCCCACTGTCTCCTCAGAAGATTCTTACTCCGTGATCTTACTGGTGATTGTTTCCAGGAGTCACTGCAAAGATTTCTTTGTGCAGCCTCTCCCACTGCTACTACTGTGTTACTTTGCGAATCGCGCCCCCCCCATCTCAACCTCTCACAAACAGTACTCAAGAGAATGATCACCTCCCACCATCACTTAGCCCAACCACTGCGGCTGAGATTAGAAAGACAGCATCTGCTCACTACTGATTATTTTTATCCCAATGATCCCTGATAGGTACACAAATTGCTCCTAGACTTAAAACAGGGTTTGACAGAACAACCCACTAGTCAGCATATATAATGCTTCTCCTTCTGTGTCAGATCAGCACACATGCCATTTGTCTTTAAATCAGTTAGCTCATGCAGCAGAACTACACGCTGCAGCTCCCAGTCCAGGTCTATGATGCTGGCCTAGAATGGGAGATCCCTCATCAGCAGGGTATCGCACAACTCTGCGTGGGGACGACAGAACCAGGTAGAACTGCTGTAAATCCCCCTCACAAATGCTCTGTCTTTGCCCAAACATCAGTCCTATTGGCACAGTCATTTATGCCAGTTTTCCCACAATCATCTGTCAAACATCTAAGCCTGTGTTAAGACTCTCGGGAGTAGGTCACATCAGAAGGCAGACTATTTCTAACTGATGAAGCTACAATGCTTCTATATATGAAATTGACTTTTTTTGATCTTCATGCCCTTTTGCAAACTCTTGCCTACTTTGTCAGCTTGTCACATTCCTCCCTAGGTATCTCTGTATTTCCACTTGCTCTTTCTTCCATTTTTTCTACACTGATCCAAACTGTATGTAATTACTTCTTGCCTACACTTAAGATTCATCTGAGGAGCCCTGCTCTTGGGCCTGATGGGGGAACTGTGAGTCTTACCACTGAATTCAAGAGCAGGAGGTCTAGGCCTAGGCATGCTGGGAAGGTTCCCTCACTGTCATGTTCTCTTCTATTTAAATTCATCTGCAATTTTCGCATGTTTGATGCTGTCTCCAAGGAGGAAAATTTCAGGATCCCTCTTTGCACTCTCCTCTGCCCTGACACTCCACCTCACCCCTCTACCACCTATATTTCAGTTAAGTATATCATACTTAGAATGTACTGCGGATCTAACTACAATGGAATTAAATCTGTTCCTGAAGTAACTCTACTAAATCCTCTGGGCTCCAGCAAAGACAACTTTGGTGCATTAGTTTCCCCAAATCCTTTCAGTTTTTAAATACCTTGCTTTGGTACTTTGTAACTATTAACACTGGCATTTACATCAGCTTTTAATAGCACCCAGTTTTAGGAGCTCCTTTATTTTTATACATTATTCCATTCATTTATCTCTTCTATCATTGCTCTTTCTCTCGTTACAATTTCCCCTCTATCACTTTCTTCCCATTTTTACCTTTTTTTTTCCTCCCTGTTTCTTTAAAATTAAATATTGCCCAGCACTGCTCATGTGGGTGAAGCGAATGCTATGAGGAAAAGCTGCTGTGAAGACTGTATTCGAGCTGCTTCACTGGGAATCAATGAGGCACGGAGCATTCATCTAGCTCCCAAAAAGCACAAAGAAATCAGAGAGTATCAGTGGCAGCTGAACACACCACTTGAGAAAAAAGTGCACCTCTGAGCACCTACTTTAGCCTTTAAGAGATGCCACACAGACTGTGCCAGAGGTGGCTCCTGTGGTAATTTAATGTGGGCTAACCTTGGGATGGCTTTCCACAGCTCCTGCAGAGGGGAGATAGCCAGATGGAGGCTCATGGAAGCAGGGGCCTGCAGGGGTCTGCAGGGAGCAGCCAGCCAGCCCTGCTCCATCTATCCACTGAGCTATGAAACACAGCTGGTACCAGCCATGCTACAAGGATGCAGTGCTGATAGAGGGAGCATCTTGCAGGTTGGGGGCTGACATTAACCCTGCCATTACACTGAAGGGAGATATTCATTGTCATTCCCAGCTACACAATATCTAGACCCTTAAATCACACATAGGTAAATCCACCCCATCCAAATCTGCCCATAATATACCCTCTAGGTGCAAATATTTCACTTACCTCTTTGTGTTTCCCCCATACCTCCTTACCACACAGTCAGACAGGCCAGAACAACCAAAAACACCCCCAAAAATCCCCTATATGAGCAGTAACAGATGTACACACTGCTTCCCTTCTTCAACCTTCCATCTTCCTCCCCCTCACACACACCTTCTCTACCATTCCTTTTGCCCATTATTGCCTCCTTCTCCTTCTTACCATGTCAATTGCAATCCTCGAAATGCCTCTCCTCAACCTGGGCTGGAGTGTGAGGGAACCTCTTCTTGTGAGGGGCAAGATGCAAAATAGCAGAACATCCTCTCTAATTTATTGTGGTTACTTCTCTTATATCTAATGAACACAGGCACCTAATCTACTGATCTCAGTGCTGTGGGCTGCTGAGGGTTAATGGTGGCACTGACTCCTGGGCTACTGCGCTACCTGACTGCAGCACCAAAAGTGATTTATGCTATTATTTTCTTTGGGGGTTAATTAGGGGCTTGAGAAACTAAAGGGCTGTCAGTGCTAGCTGGAATTGGTCTAGTGCAGCCAGGGGAGAGCAGTCATCCCTCACAGAGCTCTGCCAATATATCTTTGTCCTGAACATCAATACCTTCAGCTTCCACCCCTCAGTGTGGCAGACAGCCCTCCACTCTGACCTCCAGCTACCCTGTTGTCTTGGGATATAGACTGTGCTGCTCTGCTGAGTCCCGCCACTTCCATCTGGCGGCTTTCACACCCTTACTCTGTTATCTTCTCCTTACCTAAGCTTGCCAATAACGCCAATTGATAGACAGGGAAAATTCGCATGGCATTCTCCCATAGCCAAAGGAGATGCATCTCCCCTTGGTATCTCTTACAACTGAGAACTACCAGTTTTCTCTCCTCTAGTTGCCTAGGGCTTGCTAAGACCAGAGAAGCCAACACAGGCTATGGCTGACCCTACCTCTTTGCCCAGATCTTCACGGATAACTTGCTCAATCTCCTGCCTGGTGCTCTGCGGGGCCTGGCTGTGCAGCACTTTGAGGGTGCGGGTGTACTCCTCAGGCAGCAGATAATCAAGTGCTCCCAGGTGCTGTCCCACCTTGATGAAGGTGCCTCGGTTGGAGCAGCACAACTCCCGGAGGCGCTCAGCAGAGCGCAGGTGCACCTGCAAAGAGACCAGAACATCAGCTAAGCCCTTTTGCTGTCTGTAACATGCACACGCCCACACATGTATCTTTTATTTGTCCAGTATTTAAGCAGACCAAGGATTTCCTTTCTTCATTTTGGGCATCATCATCTAACGTGTCAGCTGGGCTGAACCAGACCAGGACAAGATGCTCCCGAGTATAAAGGGCTTCGACACTTGTTTGTACAGGCACCATGATCAGTGACAGCACATGAGTTTTTGGCTCATCCTTGCAGAGAATAAGATGGCTAGCCATAGGGCAGCATTGGTTTGTCACTGTGATACGTCACTACGATGCACAGTTTGGGAACCCCTTGCAAAAGACAAAAGTCAGTACCACAACTATTATGCTAGACTCCTAGTGTGAGTGCAGAGAATTAAACTGAGAGGAAAACCACAGATACCATCCCAGAAAATTACAGGAACTTGGAAGAAGAGTTTGTTAAAAATCAAAATTACAGATGTCTATTTGGCAGTGAGGAGGGACAGTATGTGGGCAGTCCTTCATCTTCCTCACCTCACTCGGACACACACAATGGGAGATTACATCACTCCAGTCCAGCCAGGTCTTGGTCCTACA
Organism: Empidonax traillii; assembly: GCF_003031625.1. Taxonomy (NCBI): domain Eukaryota; kingdom Metazoa; phylum Chordata; class Aves; order Passeriformes; family Tyrannidae; genus Empidonax; species Empidonax traillii. The sequence goes on along the minus strand of NW_020955325.1, from coordinate 870,634 downwards.
GCTTACATTGCAAATAAAGTCTTTAGTGACAGTGGTTTGAGCAACTAAGAATTAGAAGACTTGCCAGCTGTGCTCACCATGGCCAAAATGCAACTACCAAATGACAAAATCCATCACCAACCACTTGCCTGGTCTGAATTTTAGCTCTTGGGGTTCATTTTGCTCCTCAAGAATAGACCAGCCACCATATCCTTCAGTGACAATGATTTATTCTGCCTTTATTACTCTCACTAGAAAAGCCTCCTGCCAAGGACACAGTTATATTGAATATTTAATGAACTTCAGATAAGTTTACTCTGATATATTAATAAAACCTAAGCAAATCAATAACAAAAAATAACTGTGCACCCATCTTCTGTTAACGCCTGACACCTATCTGCATGAAGGCTCCCAATTCCTTCAGCTTCTGTGTTAGAAGTCATTGAAAGTCAAATCCTGTGGTGGGGGGCTGCACTGAAACCCTCAAAGTTGTGTGGCAGAAAGGAACAACACAACAAGCATTCAAGAACACCACACACACACACACACGTCATTCAGTGGCTATTTTTGCCCTCTTGCAAAGCGGTGCCATGAGTGTTCCGCATTTGGGAACATGTCAGGGGACGGACTGGGTGCTGAGCTGCGAGTGCACAAAACACAGGCCTAAGGGAGCATGAGGAGAAAGACTAATGTGCAAGTCTCACACTCAGCATGAGACTTGACAGTCTGATGCATACACACACTTTCCTAAGTGGGGGCATACAGGCAAGTGTAACTCGTGAGCTTAGCCCAGCATACTGCTGGCTCAAAAACACTTGCAAATACATAGGCAGCATAAAACATCCACGAGCATGCCTGAAGTCTCCCACATTACTGTCCTGCATTTTACAACAGCCTCTCTGTAACAAGGCTCTGCACTGGCTCTTTCTCTACTCTCCTCTGTGTGTAGTGGAGGCAAAAGCAAGCCAAAAGGGAACAAGGAAGCTGTGAAAGAAGATAAGCAAGCAAGTAAACCAGGGAGGAAGTAATGGGATGAAAGAGAAAGGCAGTGGGAGAGAGGGAGCCAGAGCAGCTGGGTAGTTTGTCACAGTACCATGAGTGCAGCTCATTACAGGGAAACAGTTTTTATGCAGCTCCAATAATCACCCTCTGGCCACTGCCTCCAGCTGTGGAGGAAACCCCCTGCCAGCAGTGAAGGGCAAGGGGAGCGGTGGGCAGCCTCTCCTCAAGGTGTTGGGCAGGCATAGCCAAAGGCACCAGCGGGAAACAGGGACAAGGCTCCTTGCCGGTGTGTTCCAAAAAGTCAGCACCGAGCTCGCAGCACTGAGCTCAGCACAGACCCCTGTGACCTCCCACAGGCACAGCAGGAGCCCACCAAATGACTCCAGGCTGCAGCACGGCTCAGAGCAGAGCACCAGCAACCCTGGGGCTGCAGCACAGTGATGGGTGTCAGGCTGGGCAGCCTGCTCAGGGCAGAGGTGCTGGCTCCAATGCACTACCCACCCCACATGGATCGCCAAGGGAGATGGAAAACTCATGCAGCTAATAATGCAACTGGTTGTAGGCATGCTTAGATAGAGAGTGTATCTTCACATCGGTTGCTGATGAGAAGGAGGCAGAAATAGTCACTCTTTCCTCTAGCACAAGCTGAGAGGAAATTTGGTCTTCCCAAACTTATCCACATTGTTGAGAGCATGGATGGTCTTATGGACACAGCAGTCTTGGCCAGGAGAGACAAGAGGATCCTTACATAGGGCTCTAGGAACAAAACAGAACAAAACCCCCATGCACAGCGTCCTCCACTATGCTCTCTCAACTGGCTTGGCTACGACTCCTAAGAGACAGCTGCCCTGGCTGGCTGGCTGGACCAGGGAATGCCAGCTCCTGCACCTGCCAGAGAGACAGAAGATGGCCAGGCAACTTGTCTCAGAAGATCTATCTATGTAGCCCTCCATTTTACAAAACTCCAATCGTCATTAGAGGCAGAAGTATAGCGAGCATGAAGCCGCACTGTGAATGCAGCTTCCAAGGTCGCTTTTCTTATCAACCAGGTCAGGGTTTTTAGCATGAAAGTATTCTTAATGCTATCTATTAATTTCTTGGATCTCGCCAAGCTAGGTCACAGTCCAGATGCAGCACTTGTTTCTTTGATAGACGACATTTCTCTCATCATAGGCAAAGTAAGAATGCCACATTCTTACTACAGTGCCCAATACCGTTGCCCCACATTTCTGTTCTACCCTGGAGAAACTACAAGTTAAATGGAATCTCAGAATGAATCAGAACTTTTCTTCAAAAAAATCTCACAAGATACTGCTCTTTGTTTCACAAGCAATACTTCAAAGAGCCTTTTTATCAGTAAAAAGCGCTGGGACCAACAGATAGTTTTATACGGACTTGCTTGTATGCATCATGCCTAGGACCACACTGCAGAGTAAGTACGCATTTCATATACTGAGGAATATCAAGAATAAGATTCCCTCCGGAAGCCCTTCAGATTACAAATGTTGTCTGTGCATATGGCTCTTTCCTCAGTCCACACGGGCATCTCTTTCTGTCTTAAACCTCTTCCCCAAATTTTGGCAGGACAAATTCTACATTGGCCTGCAGCATGGCTATCAGACTCACGTAGTTTACCTAAGCCCCCAGTAGATTGGGATTGACTAATAAAACTGTGAAAGTAACAACTGTCAGCTATGGAGAGGAGGCACCTCTAGCATAAAGCACATGCTCAGCAAGCAGAGCTGCAAAGTGGTATTTTTTAATTTACCCAGGAATGTATAAGCACCTGGCTTCTCAAGTCATTCAGATGCTTTTCAAGGAGCCTATATTCACAGAGACATTGGCAAAGAACTGCTCATCAGAACATCAGATGTGCAGGTATCATAAACTGGCAGATGCTAATCAGGTCTTAAAGTAAAGGAATTTATTTAGAAGAAAATAAATACCAGTTAAAATGTATCAGTGAAAATTTCAGTGGTGACAGACCTAGTGGCAAAAGGGCTCAGAAAAGCCACCAAAGAGAGTAAAGTAAGTGATGGAAGCCACTCCTCACATGAAATCCTTCAGAAAAGTCATCCCAACTCTGAAGGGCATACTCTTAGCTGGAAACGTGAAATGAGGATTAGGAATGCAGAGAGAAAATTTGAAATGCAATTAGTCAAAGTCATAACAAACAAGTTACCAGAAAATCCTGGTGATGAGTGCTGTCTCCAGGAACACTGTAAACACAGAGAGCTCACAAAGGAGGTCATGCTGGATTTTGCCCAGAGGACAGGGTTTGAAAAGCTGCTCCTCCTCTCACCTCTGTAATTGGAGAGCACTCTCATACACGTGAGCAGGAACAACTCCGCACCACGTGGTGCCTGCTCACATCCCACCTACTCCCAGCTTGAGCAAGGGAAAGCAGGTATTTCTCCTGCTGCAGGCAGTTTCCTGCATGGAGCAGGATGCCGAGGAGGAGCCTGCCCATCACTGCTTACAATTGTCCAAGACAGTATTTCAAGAAGGTGACTCCAGAAAATACCTTGAAAACTTCAATCATATAAAAATTAGAGATCAATGCAAAAATTAGCTGAAATATTAATAATTGGAATAAAAAGGAAACCTCATATTAAAACCATTAACTTCCAGAGGACTGAAAGAGAATAAGTGTTGCCATGTTTTTAAGGAAAATCCAGACTAAACTGGGAAATTATAGTCCTGCAAGCTTTATTTCTGTATCAACTAATTAGTTGAGACAATAATTACAGAGAGTACTAAAAATCATCTAGCTAAATGTGATATGACTGAAAAAAAAGCCAGCAGGGATTTTGAGGTGAAGGAAATCATTCTTCACCAGTCCATTAAAATACTGTGAGGATGTTAATACAATGGTCAATAGCAAAGAGATATTTATTGGGACTTTCAAGTGGCTTTCAATAAATTTCCTCACAAAGTGAAAAGAAAACTCAGTAATTATTGGAGATGCAAAAACATTGCTTATTTTATCCCATTCCCAGCTCAAAAGCCCAGCACTATGGACAGCAGCAGGGGGAGACTTTCCAGTTAGGACAAAGCTGCAACATTTAGTGTTGGTTTCACCACAGCTTCATTTTAACCTGCCCTAAGCTTTTTCAGACCAGATGATACTGCAGAAGCCCTGTCTATCTTAGCATCTGCATCGTTGTTATTTCCACTAAGGATGAACTAGCGTTGGCAACGGAGAAACATAATGAAAAGGTAAACAGGTCCAGGTGGTGCCCAGAAGGCAAAAAGAGCTCTCTACTATAAATGGGTTGACCTGCATTACTGTCAAAAACAAACAGCAGAGTGTCCCATTTCACCTGTGCTTACACCAAGGTTTAATTTCCCTGCTACTGATCTGGCAAAGGAGAGAACAGTGCAGTGACAAAAACTCCGTGAGATGCAACAGATCTTATTCATCACCATGGAAAAATAAGCCCTGCCAAGTCCCTACCAAAGACAAGTGAACAATCAATATACCTGGAGATCACCCTCAGTGTAGATGGCTGCAAGGGTACACATTTTTACACCCCATTTTGCACAGTACAGCATGAACCAGTGGCACTCACTGTCACAGGATAGAGAAGCCAAAAGCTTAATGGAATCGAGAAAGTCTTTGGATATCTATGATAAAACAACCAAACCTGATTTTATATGGAGCTTTTCATGTCTAAAAGTGCTTTTACAAAGCTCTTTACAAAACTCGGGATCCCTATTCCCCATTTTACAGACTCATAAGAACATTACAGATAATAAAAAGTCTAAAGGGCTTTAAACACTCTTGCTCAAGGCATCAAAACAGAAATTACCCTACTCTCTGGCCACAATGAGAGACAGAATGCAAACAGGATGCATTATTAAAATCTTTCAAGAACCTATTTGGTGTATCCAG
>NW_020955325.1:861878-865596 GCF_003031625.1 Empidonax traillii | reverse complement strand
TATTCCCCATTTTACAGACTCATAAGAACATTACAGATAATAAAAAGTCTAAAGGGCTTTAAACACTCTTGCTCAAGGCATCAAAACAGAAATTACCCTACTCTCTGGCCACAATGAGAGACAGAATGCAAACAGGATGCATTATTAAAATCTTTCAAGAACCTATTTGGTGTATCCAGCTCCCAAATTATGGTTAAATCTTCTGCTGGGGTTAACCTGTTTCCAAGGATCTTCCCTATTTACTAAATTACCTGCCATTGCAAGGACTTGAGATATTGGTGATTGACTCTTGCTTTCTTCCCACAGAACAGCAGAACTGTTGCTTAGGGTCTTTCATATTAAGCCCTTGGGATTCAGGGAAGAACCTTGTGGAACAGTGGGTGGGAGCATCCCAAGCATATATGCTGTTAGACATCCTGGATGCTCGTGCAGGAATGCCTGCAGTAGCAGGAGACTGGCATGGAATAGCCAGGCTGTCCCTTGCACTCCCTACAGAGGGAAGAGAGGATATTATCACACCTTTGTGGTGGGTATCCCCAAAATATAGTAAGCTGGGGAAGGAGACGTCAGAGAAGATAGGAAAGAAATCTGGTCATAGTCCTTTTCTCTTCCCACCCCCCCCCCCCCCCCCCACCCCCCGCCGATAATGACAGGGCCATTTGCACACAACTGGTAAAACTACAGAAGAGCTTTAGATGACTCAAGACAACACAAACCAGAGAGGAATGAAAAGATCCTCAATTTAACAAAGTGAGAAACTGAAATCAATGGCCAAAAGATCCGTATAGGTTTAGAGAGGATACAGTTACTGGTGATGTGAATAGGGTAGTTGGGTGCTCCAAAAACAGCAATACAAAACCTGAAGCCCATTTCAATAACAATGTACTTGTGTCTAAGGGGCTGTTACCTCCTAACAAATCCGAATAAGCATACAGTTAATATAAACTACTATAGCCTTCACTAACACTATCAGCCTGGTAATCAAACTGATTGACAGCAGAGATGCTGCAGGGAGACACACAACTCTAAATGGAATTGTTATTGCTTCCTTTTTGTATTATCTTTCCTATTTAACTTTTACAAAAGCTCATTCCTAAGCACACTACCATTCAAATGCTTCCTTATACCAATACTAGCTGATCAAGTGGCTGCTGATAGACATATCCATGTCTTTGGAATTGGAACAACTCCTGGTGCAATGTACCTCACTACCTAAAAATTCATTATTTGTGTAAGTTATGTACAACCCAATCAAGATCGTTCAGAAATTCTGTCACAACAGTTCACTGCCAGTGGGACAGGAAGGAAGTGGGAAAGAAAGCTTTATAGCTTGGAAAGGATAAAGGATGAAGATGATCCCCCAGAATAAAGTGGCAATTTCCTAGCTTCTCAGTTTCACAAGCACAGGAACAAGGAGTCGCACAATTAGCGGGATGGCCAGTAAACTCTGTACTGATAGAAAGATAGTAAGCCCGTGTCAGACAGCTGAAATCTGGTGTTGGTGCTGTGGCCTTATATCAGCAGTGCTACAAGCAGCTGAATTTAAAGCAAACACATTTCATGAATTGTGCACAAAACTTCCCTGGAGATCACAAGGGATATTTCCAAACACAGGCCAACACATTTTATGCTGAGCAGATATGCAAGCTCTCACCTTCCAAGCCATCAGGATTTGTGTGAATTTTCACACACAAGCACACACAGACACTGATCTCCCACCTATGACCACAGTCTTCCCGCTAATACCCTGATTCACAAATTGGTTCGTATAGGTGACTAAAGGGTGGCCTAGCAACAAACCCCTATTCTGAGATGCCACTTGATTCAGGACACATTTATGCTAGGCTGAGGTCCACCTCTTTGGCCAGTTGCTCCCCAAGCTGCTCTGGAGAGGAGGAAGCAGTGTCGCTCAACTGCAGCACAGAGCACCAGCAGTCACCTTGCTGAACCCTGCCCTTGCTGGCTGGTGCACACACAACCAGCACCAATTGCCTACTTGTGTTTCGTCTTCATTTTACTCCGAGCTCGGTCATTTGTGCTCTGATTATCTCTCATTACTGACGACCTTGCTGTAATGAGTTTTAATCTGCCTCGTATTAATTAGAAACATTTTCATTAGCTAGCTCAATTTTAGGTAAATAGCTAATAGAAGCAACTGAGCTGCAATTAGTTATCTGTGGGGCAGTTCAGGATAAAAATCAGAAGAGAGCAGCTGTTTCCCCTCTAGACACCTCTGTGATATAATGCACTATTCTGTGTAAGTCTCCTGAGCTGGGAGAACAAGTTGCACAGGGAAGGGCTGGTCAGACACAAAGGGAAATAACATGTAGCACTTCCATGCCTACAGTATTATCTGTATATTAGGAGAAGAGAGCACAGGCTTAAGCTCTGCCAGGGGAGGTTTAGTTTGGATATTAGAAAGAAGTTCTTTACAGAGAGAGTGATCAGGCATTGGAATGGCCAGCCCAGAGAGGTGGTGGATTCACCAGCCCTGGAGGTTTTTAAGATGAGGCTGGATGTGGCACTGAGTGCCATGATCTAGTAGTCACAGCAGGGTTGGATCAAGGGTTGGACTTGATGATCTTGGAGGTCTCTTCCAACCCAGTTAATTCTATGATTCTCTCCCACTAATAGGTCCAGACCAAACTGCCGAATAAGGGAATCTGAGAGTCAAGCTGAGTCCCCTATACCCACAGACATCACCTCCATTGAACAAAGTTCTGCTCTTCAAGCTGTTTCACTCTGTGACCGTTCAACAGGTCCTACATACAGGCTCTCTTGTGGGGCATGTACATTATTAATGTGAATAGTACTTACACATGAGGGTAAGATCAGATCAGATTTGCACAAGACAGAAGGACCAGGCACAGTTATACAGAGATGTGTAATACTTGCAAAGGCAGCAGGTTCACAAAACTGCACTCAGTGCCTTGTTGTTCTGATAGTGCTGGTATACAAACAGATCTGTCCTGTGCTCCACTACAGACAACCCAAGGAGGATAGAAAGTAATTCAACAGCACATCTGCAGAAGGCACTGAGACATTTACAGAAGCTGCAATGAAATTAGACACATGTCTTGATCCATTGATCACAGTGCCTGCAGCTCCTGTTATGGAGGCAGGTGAAATGATAATAAATTTGACACAGCATCTCTCAAAATTTGGCTAATAAAATTAATTCAGCTCAGCTTGCATTAGACCATGTGGGATGCCAGTGAAAACAGATCCAGTGCTGTAAAGACACCATCTTATACGGAGTTGTGCTTAGCTGTGGGGGGGGGGGCTCTAAGCCATCAGTCCTACTAAGCCTTGTTCCATTTGCTATTTTTGGTTGCTGCAAGAAACAATATCAACTAAGATGTGTGTTACATTCTAAGATGTGTTGTTATATAAACAGGAGCTGCTGACACACTCTACAGAAATCATAGATTACTGACTAAACAGAAAGAGATGATGTCATGCATTAAAAGTGACCTGAAGGTAGAACACTCCCCAGACAGTTATGTCCATGTAAGGAGACACTGGAAAGGCAGTAGCATGGGAAGTGAGGGCTGGTCTTCCTCCATGGGGAGGGTGGGGGGAAGAGCTCCAACAACGCCACAGTAGGAGTTAGCTGTCACTGAAGCTCATACAGTTATGGCTATGACTTCAAAGCTAAGTGAAGGATCCTAACAGCAGGAATGAAGATAGAGATCTGACAGCCTCTTCCCTTAGTCCC
>NW_020955325.1:842910-861598 GCF_003031625.1 Empidonax traillii | reverse complement strand
GGGAAGTGAGGGCTGGTCTTCCTCCATGGGGAGGGTGGGGGGAAGAGCTCCAACAACGCCACAGTAGGAGTTAGCTGTCACTGAAGCTCATACAGTTATGGCTATGACTTCAAAGCTAAGTGAAGGATCCTAACAGCAGGAATGAAGATAGAGATCTGACAGCCTCTTCCCTTAGTCCCCACAATCCATCCTACAATAAAGTAGAGCTGGAAAAGCTATGGACTCCACAGAAGCCCAAACAGACTAAAGATACACTGAAAAACACTGAAAGATAAGTTTTATCAGGATGGATGGCACAAGCACCAAAGACAAGATTGAGAAAGCTCAGCTAAGTCTCATCTAGCTCAGCAGCTGAGGGTCAAGACAGAGTAGCTCCACACAGTCTGCTCTCCTACTGTGAGTGTGCAGAAAAGAAGGAAGCGCAGAAGCAGCCATTGCAGCTGGAGGGAAGAAATAGTCACATCCACTTTGTCAACGCTGAAGAATGTGGGCTGACATTTTTCTCTTCCCAACAGTTGAATCCCACCCTACCAGCTGCACGTCACAGCTGACCTCCAGTCAGGACCTATCTGAGTCAACGTCAGGCGATTAAATCATGCAGCAGCAGCTTCTCCCCCTTGTACATATGCAACTTCTCTCCTGGCAGGTCAGTCCAACGGCCACAGGAGCAGCAAGCGGGCTCCCTCTCTTACAGCCATGCAGACACACACTAGCATTCAGCTGGGTGACAGAACCCAGAAAGAGTTTCCACTGCAGTCTTTCTAAAAAGAGTACAGCCCCTTACCAAACTGACAGAGGCAGATTCCTTTCCCTTTCTTTAATCTGAGAAGCTCTGACCTTTAAGTACAGACCTCTTCCCACAGGAACACAATGCCTGAAGACGAAAGAGACAGTAACACATGAAATACCTATAAGTGATTAAATCGGATTGACGAGGAAGTCAAGAAAGATAACGACGATGGGATTACACTGTCAATTCCAAAAAACTGCACTGACTGTCATAGCACCACATCCAACAGAGAGAATGGCTGCAGTGCCAGTAAGTCATCACCAATGGCAAAGTGCAGTTCTACTTTCAAAAGTGCCTATGTTGAAAAAAAAAACAAAACAAACACAGAATGTCCCCTTGTTACTCAGCAGGTCTGTTCCCTTTGGGGTATCAGTCAGAGCTGCTGACTTCAGTGAAAAAAATATATATAAATAACTTCAGCTTTTTCATCTAGTTGACACCACACGGCTCCACATCAAGAAAGGCAACTGGTGTATTAGTATCCCAGCAATGTCACCACTATGGGAGGCTGAGCTGGTGTCTCTTCTGCTTCATACACAATCAATAGACTTGTTAAACTGCAATTAGAAGGTCAGATCCTTCCTTGCAGCCACTCCTGTGCTTTCTCACTGAAAACAATAGGTTTCTGCAGGTGTTAAGGGAAGCAGAATTTGGAAAAAATTGGCTTTGTGGGGTCAGAAAAGGTAGCATTTGGTCAACTGAATCCTTATGGATGCTGAGAACACAAGGAAGAGAGAGAACTTACATTGGCTTTGAGAGGACCACTTTAAAATAGCATGAGATAGCAGTTTAATGACGTAAAAGATAAATACCTGAAATGGCGCCAAACTGAGATGAACAAAAGGAGAGCCCAGGTGAGGCTGCATGTTGATTATTCATTATCCAGAATAGATGGCTTTTGCTCCCACAATAAGCAGAAGGAATTACCCCCAGCAGTACCAGAGGCAATTGCCTTTACTGCAGCTGGTATCACAATGAACAACATTGTACATGCCTCCCTTGCACTTGGCTGTGGCTCACCAAGGTAGTGAGGGGAATAAAACTGGGATCATCTTTATATACAATTATATATTCAACATTTTTCCCTTTCCATTGCCAGTTGTTGAGTTTTCCCTCTCATCTTAGAGGTGAATGAGCATCCATGAGGCAGGGATGCTGCATTTGTAAATGCCAAACATAAGAACCCAAAGTAAAATAGCCAGTAAAGCTGTTGGATGTCTTGTTACACTCTAATTTTAAGGAAATAGAGTGTCCTTCCACCTGCAGACTCACCATCAGTCATTATTTTATTTAGAAGGAATTGGGTGCAACAGAAAACTTTACCAGTATATTGGGGAGCTGTACATACAGACAAGAAGAAAAGGAGCAGAAAACCTCCACTTGCAGGTTACCGATCTCATCCGGAATCAGAGTTTCCGGTCAATATTTAAGAGTGGTTCAGCCTACAACATTATAGAATAGATTTCTGCACAATTGCTTGTGAAGGAACATCCCTACCTTTATCCTCTATCCTTCCAGAGAAGGAACTACAAATATCAGGAAAGGGGCTTTATCAAGTAAAAATCTAGGGTGCCTTTTTTCTTAATTTAAAAGATGCTTATTACCACAGCCCTCCTGCGCAAGTACTCCAAAGGGCAGGGTAAGGGAAGCCTGGTCCATCACTACTCTTTACACTTTAGTGGGGAGAAAACTGCATACTGGGTAGCGTTTGCCACAATTTTAAAAAGAAAACACCATCTAGGAATCCAGAAGATGTTTCAGTCTGAATCTGACATTGCTTCACAGAACAGGGAGAATATAGTGCAAAAGGCAAGAAAAAACAAAGATGCTGCTGCACTGGAGATAACAGGCTATCTCCTTTGACAGGCTAGTCCAAGATGGCTAACGTCTAACCTTGGCTAGAAGGCAAACAGTTAACTCAAGACAGAAGGCAATTAGTGCAAAACCTGACAGAACAATAATACTGACAAAGATCCTCCAAAGAATCAGACCTTGTTGTCAAAGTACAGTCAGTACTGTGTATATTCCCAAAGGCAAAATTTGCATGCCAAAAAGGACCATAGAGAATTAGCACAACACAAGATGGATGTAAAGCAAAGAAATGAAATCAGATGCTAGTAATCCAAAACTAATGCTATGACTTCTAGCCTCAAATATTTAATATTAAAGCATTTACATATTTCACACAGAGATACAGAGATCCCATGAAGAAGAATGAAGTCACAGCGAAACTGGGAGTTGATGTCAGCAGGCAGGAGAAGATGGAAAATGGGATAAACGTGATCTTGATTTGGTCTCTGGAAAAGACTGGAGCTTCACTGTTCTCTCATTAAGGAGATCATGGCATGGAAGGGAGCTGTACATTGATTTCCGCTGAAGATTGGCTCCTTTTCTGGACAGGGACAGAGCGCTGCAGGGACAAGCACTTAGCTGGAGATGGTAAGATGGAACTCAGTCCTAACTACAGAGATCCTTTGACGAGTGACTAATGCCTGACTTGAGTGCGCAAGACTGGAGTGAGACATCAAGGCAAAGCTGGCAACAGGAACAGGCCTCATCCAGGAGCTTCTTTAAATCTACATTATGCCTATTCTGAAGCTTAAAATTGGCTCCTTCTTAGCTGTTTGCTCATCAACATCTGGCATTCACTAGCATCCCATAGTAGCCAGTCGGCTTGGATACATACCTGTATATATATGTACCTCTTTGAAAGCACAGTTAGCAGGTCTACATGGATTGCTGCCCTGATTACACATACCTTGGGTGAGCTTCTAAACACAGCAATGAGAAACACAAAGTCTTCCCCCTCTCAGCATTGACAGAGTGCTTCAGTCACAGGGAGGCAAGATGCCTCCATCCCCTCTACTATAGGAAGGCAGCCATCTTTGGGCCACACCACAACAGGTCCCGGAAAGCATCCCACAAGAATAACTTGAAGCAGGTAGTCTGCAACTTCCAGGGGGACATGACCAAATGGAACATCATTAGCCACCTGGAACACAACTAGCACATCAGATTCGACCTCCCTGATAGAGAGAACCCCTAGTGGCAATAAAGCAGTCCAGATTACTTTGTGTCTTGTTCTAAAATCCATAAAATCCACAAGTCCGGCATTCCTCACTTCCAATCCTTCATGATGCTGCTCAACCACAATGCGGAGAGAAGACACCGGTCCAATACCAACCATGAAGACCTCCCCTCCATATGGCAATGCCCAGACTCAAGCTCATTTTGGGACATAATACTGGAAAACCAAAACCTCAATAAAAGCATGTTTGAAAATCCATTCTATACTCTAGTTTCACTTTTGCAAATCCCCTATCTCCAACAAAAAATGTGTTGGCTTACAGAGAAGCATGTGTTTCTAGCAGTTGTATGGGAGCTGCTAAATTTTACTATTCATTTGCCTAAAAGAAGAAAAAGAAATCTCCTCTGTTGGCCTATTAATCTGTCATAACGAGATTCTTCATAATTAGTTTGTCCCCAACAGTTGCTTTGTAACAGTAGCGAGAGAATATTTCAGGAATGGCAATTACCTCCGGTGTCAAAATGATGGGGAAAACAAATGTTCAACCATCAACAAAATGCAGTGCCTTTTCCACTCCCACCCGATGGTGGGTGACAGCACTGCACATCAGAATTACAGTGCGGTTAATTACTCGGCATGTTGCAATTGAGAATTCATTTCCCCTCTTGAGATGAAATTTGTTGAGCAATGCAGATGGAAGGAGGGGCATCTGCCACTAGGATGGGGGTCATCTGAGGAAATGGTCTTATTGATACATTGCTGTTTCTTTAATTTACTACATAAGTCCAACAATTTTAAGCAGTGAGCACTATTTAAAGGAACTTTCTTTTATTACCTATACATATATCCCACCATTTCAAAGATTTTGCAAAAGGAAAGAGTTTGGCTTCTTTCCTGTTGCTTTACTTAAATTTAATATCCTTCAAAAATAATTCATGTCTGTACTAGTCTTTCCATACTATCCACACTAACACAAAATACAATGGGTTTCTTGGCCATTTGTAAATGGAAGAGTTCCTTGGGCTGGGAGCTCACTGGATTTCAGCACATTATGGAACCTGACATCTGTTTCTGGTGTGAGATTTCCAGGAACGAAGCTAAGGCATACACAGCGTGGAGCTGGTCTCCTCAGATGAGGACCAAGCTCTGCCAGAGCTAGGAATCCTATTCCAGAAAGGGACTAGGAAGGGGAAACCTGCTGTCTTGGCTGTTGACACAAGTGTGCAAAACCGCAGCCTAAGAGAGACATCCTGCCTGGGAGAGCTGTCCTGCCTGGGTTTGGCACCTGGGTCTTAGTTCTGTCAGAAAATTAAGATCCCGGCAAATCTTTCCCACGTAAATTACTAAGGAATGCAAGGCCGGGTGGGGTAAACCTGTATCCAATCTGCCAGCAGCATGGCGGGGGTCAGGGAGGGGGTAGCTAGGGCTGAGGCACCAGTGGGGAGAGGTAAGGGCAGAGCTGGAGGAAGCAGGAAGCTGATTCAGGCCTGGTAGAGGATGGCAGCACAAGTGAACAGAGGTCACCTGTGCAGGGCGAGTGTGGGAAACTGTATGAGTTCAGATGGGGATACACCAGGAGAGATGCACACATGAAGCTGCTTCTGCATCCATTTTGCTCAGTCCTCGACCACATTACCAAGCACTTGCTACCCTAAAATCAAAACAGAGGTTTAAAAGAATTAAACATCGCCCTCACTCCTGATATAGATTCAGTCCCTAGCCTCTGGCCTTTGGGGAAAGTGGACGTCAAGGAAAGTTGCAGTGGATCTAATCTTGCCAGTCAGGGAGACAAGTGATAACAGCTTCTGGGAGCCCCTTACATGCATGAAGTTACAGTCATCTCATCTTCAAGCACACAACCCCAAGCAAGCACCTGCTCAGGGTGAGGAAAGCGTGGTTCCAGGTAACAGCCTTGCTGTTTCTCACTCTCCATCACTCAGGAGCCATCATTTCAATTTAATAACATTCCCCTGCCAAGGATCACCACTCTGTATATTGGCAGGGAATAACTCCCAATTCAGAATGCCACAGCAAAACTTCAGCTTGCTGCAAGAAATAGAAGCAGGGAAGTTGTCCTAGAGAGAAAGAGGAGAGACAGAACAGGTGATACCAGAGCACTGCAGAGATTAAACAGCTCCTGCTGGGCTCTAGAAATGCCCAGCTGTGTTGCCTGACTGTGAATGCAAAGGAAAGGGCCCAAGGGAGGAAAGCGTATCTTCCCTACTTCTCATCACACAACAGTCCTATGATAAACAAAGCCTGCTGCCCTTCAGCAATTCTGTAAAAAACAACTTGTGTTCAGAGAAATCCTACAATAACAAACTGCACAGTAACAGAGTTCACAGGCAACTCAAAATGAGTACATTTTCAAACAGAGACTGCAGGGGCCATAAAGACATTTTAGGAGATGGTGTTTTTTTGAAAAGCAATTCTGCTAGTAACCTTTTCAGTGAATTTACCTCTAAATTCAGCAAAACTAGCAAGATAGTAAACAGATCCAGGCTTGGCAGGAGGTATTTCATAAAACACTGGGCAGGTACATATACGTGCAGGCTCACATGCAAATTTGTTGTTAAAGTGGGGCTAGGAACAGAGTGGAGGCTGTATAAAGACCACCCTTGTCACTATGTTTATCTGCTCACTGTGAGCCCCTTCCATGTCACATCAACTCAGTATACTGACAAAAACAAGTTGTTACTGGTGTCAGACCTGCCAAGATGCTGCTGCTGTAGAGAAAGGAGCAGCAAGCTGCTCTGAATGGTGCACCATCAGCACAATTTGCAGCCACTGAAACAGAACTCTCAAGCCAAAAAAGACACAATAAGCAAAAAACCAAGAAAAATAAAGACATCTCAAGCCAGTTCTATGGGATCAAAAGCAGCCTTAACTAGTCTGGCAGTGAATGTGATTACCATCTTGGACTGACTCTTCTAAAGCCATCTTTGAATCTTTGACTCTGTCTCAGAGGTGGCTACTTTACCAGAAGTACTCCCACCTGAACACACTGGCACACGTCTACAGGCAAACAGATGTTTCTGTCCAGATGCACAGAAACGCAGATTTCTAGGCAGGACACCTGAACACCCTAGTAAATAAAGCAAGGGATAACTTTAAAACCTAGTACTGAACATTAGTTTTTGGGTTGTTCCTAGACTAAATCAGCAACTGCCCCAGCTCAAGAGGAGCCTAGTCCCCAGGGCTTCCTCAGCCTCAGAGAGTCCTGCCTGGTTCTGAGGCACCAGATGGAAGAATACAACAGTTTCTTTCAGAGACACCTTTCCCTCAAGTACGCAAACAGGGTAGCACCCACAAACATAAAAGAGTTTGCCTGGAACACACTAAGACACCTCCCACATTGCCAAGAAGTCTAGAGGAGTGTTTGCAAGACACCACCCACCACAGCAACTCCCTCACCACTGACTTAACTGACTAAATGAAGACACTGGCTTGACAGGTAGGATAATTGTGAGCTACCCTCCAGCACATCCTTTTATCAGATACACTTTGTGGAGAATGTGATAAGGTCACTGGTTTAGCAGAGTAAATCTACAGCATTCAGTCCTGCTCTGAAGTTCCAACCTGGCCTGATACATGAAATACCTTCTGCACAGCACACTACTTTCTTCACTCCCAGTTTTACATCTCTGTACTCCTAATTTTGGGTCCTTCAAGATGGTGTTTCATTGCAAGCTGACTACAACAACCTTAGGAAAGGGAACAGAATCCACAATATGGATCTTGTTAAGGACTCAAAGGGCAAATAAAACAGCACTTGAGAAGCCCAGTTTGACATTGCAAGTACTGATACGTCTCTATTCCCAAAAGAAATTTGTAGGTATTTATTTTTCCTAGTCTCAGATAAGATAATTTCTACTCTCAAGCCACGTGTTTTCCTGTTCTTAAAATAGGTGAAGTACTGGCTACCTGTCAGCTCTACTGATTTTACAGGTGGCCCCCAACAACCATATACACTGGCCAGTAGTTCAAGCCTACACAGTCCTTCATTAAGAAAACATCTCAAATTAGGGCCTCATCCAAAGTCAGTGGGATCAGCCTTAAGTCACTTACAGTGGCATCCTAAGCACATACAGTTTCTGCCTTTTGTTTCCTTCCCTCTTTACACAGACCTTCAAGCCTGTGAGAAATCCTGTTTGCATCCATTGGCACCACTCACATCTAGGGTGGAAATCTAGGCAAATCAACCATGAGCTCCTCAGAGAAGATACCATCTCTTGCCATACCTCTTCACTTTGCACTGCTGAGTGTTCGTTTTTGTTCATTTCGCATTTGGGCTCAAGGCATAGTCCAAACATTAAATAAAACATGATTATTTCTCCACTTCCCATTTGTCCTTTTATAGTGTTTCTTATGATGCAAATTCCTTGCAGCACTGCATTCTTCAAAGGCTTCCTAATGGTTTGTTTCCTCACTGCACCCGGTGGGATACTCTTCAGATACACCTCTGGCTACTATGTACCTCTTCAGTAGCTGTAAGAAAGCAAAGTGATGAGGTCCTCGGGGATTCAAATGAAAAGTGATAGCCCCACCTGGAGGAGAGATGGCTAAAAGCTCCAAAGGCACACAGTGTCACTCTTGCTGGGGAGCCAAGAGAGACAGCTCAGCCAAGCGGTGTGCCAGTCAACTCACACTCATGCTCCTGCAGCAAAGCACTTCAGGGATGAGAGTGCACAGCCTCTCATATGGTGCAAAAAATGAGGCACTGCCTCTTTTTTCCTCACTTCTATCCTTCTTCCTCCTCCAAAAATGCCACAGTAGATGGCCCATTTCTCTGAATAAATCACTGCAGATGACTGAAGAACATCTTGTTTCATAGGCACACATCCCAAAAAAAATGGACCTTCCTAATGCTACAAAATCAAAACCTAGTGATGCAGTGGCCAGAGCGTTCAGCTGACACCACTCTAGAAAGCACAAGGAGGAAAAGGAAGTGTCGTATAATTATAAGACTTACTTTACAGCTTGTTATGTGTTTTCAGTGCAAAGCTTTTGTGCTTTATGTGTTGGCAGGAAGTTTGCTAGACAGCAGTGCTCAAAATGTAGAGTCATCAAGCCACCAGCTGGCCCTGCGAGTAGCTTTTTTAGACAGCATTAGTGTCGACCATGCCTTCTAGATGAAGAGACGTCCTGGGGAGCACGTAATAGGGCAACCAAACATGATCAGCTCAGGGACTGTGAATGGGCTCTGAAGCTCTTCACCTCTCTATTACTGGTTCCATTTAGTTTGGTCACAGAAAGTCACTGCCACCTAATGGTTATTCCATGCCTCATAGGGAAGTTCATTTGCTTTTCACCTCAGTTCACCACAGGCTGAAACACAAGCAACAAGACCCACCACTGCACACACTGGCTGCGATGTAGAATAGCCCATAGACCCCATTCAAAGCTGCCTTTTTGAAGGAATGCCATGGAGAGTTTCTGGGGACTTCTCTCTGCAGATGCAGTCTACCCCCATCAGGAAGAAACTGTTTTAGGACATCACTTACTATTTAAGGCACACACTGTTACTGAATCATGAGGGAAGCCTAAAGACACTGGCTATTTCATTGGTCTGAAATACCCAGGTTATTTTTGAAAAACACACACATGTACACCCACTCCTGTTCTTTCCAGGATCCATCAGTTGGGCAATTTCACCGTGAGACAAAACTCATTCTGAAAACACCCACCCTACAGTGAGAAGTAAACATACCAAATACCAGGAATAGCCTCCAAGGAACAAGAAACTATATTCTGTATAATGATGGAACAAGGTTACGCTTTCCATTTGCCCAGGTACTGACAGCCCGATAACCATAAATTTGAATGAGAACATCGTCATTCTGCTCTCGAAAGGAGGATATTTCATTAACTTCTCCAAATGGCTTTTCCCTGACAGAGCAATTCTGTAGCCAACAAAGTTAATTCAAGAGTGGATTCCCACTGTCTCATGAGACACCTTGATCACAGATTCTTTTTCTCCTTGCTATCTCCCTTCCATTTAAAAAAATACACATGTATCCACAGTCACAGCAGTAGCCTTTTGTCTTACAGAAGAAAATTAGTCAAAAATGCCCCGCTCAAGATTTTCAACTGTGGCCACTTGTGTCAAAATCTGCAAGACAACTGACCCACGGCAATCCTCTTACTACATTGACAACAACTCAGAATCCCACTGATGCCAGCCTTAAACAAACTGCACGTTGTGACACACCTCCTGACTGACAGCAGAATCAACAGAAATTGATGCCAGCAATGTAGGAAGCGTCAGCCAAGACATCCAGATGCTACAATGAGAGGCATGCTGGAAATGTCACAAGGTAGCCTGACTTGAGACTGGGGAGACAAACACTCAAAAAAGCCAACACTCAAGGATGTGGAAGAATATCTGAGAAATGTGGCCTTCTAAAAAACAAAATCATTTGTTGAGAAATCAATAGTTAAGGAAATGGCACTGAGCAGGCTGTCCTCCTTCCTCCTCTGACCCACTGCAAGTAGGGGCAGAAACAAAAAGAAATGCCCAAACTTACATGTGGCAAAGATGTCCAGAATCATTTAATGAAACAGACATGAACTGAAGAAAGTTCGTATCTCTCCTAATGCTCCTGACACTAGACCTACGATGTCTTGGGGTCAACCACAGCTACCACTTGCCTTGACATCACTACACTGGCATTATCATCATATGCAGGAAAAGGGCACATACCCCAGGGAAGGATCTTTAACTTAGGATAAAGATAAAGTTTCCTATGTGGTCCAGCCACCAGTGGTGAGATGAAGCAACCACTGGGAAGGACATAAAGCCTGAGCACTTAAGCAGATTCATTCAAGCGACAAGACAGGAGTGGAAAAGAGAAGACATTTTTTTCTCTTGGCTGTTGCTGAGGAAAGGCTGTGAGTGCCATCAGCTAAGTGGATTCTTTTATCTCCTTGTTGACAGGAGAACCAACCTCAGGATACATGGTGAATTCCCATCTATTGCTCCCTGCGTTTATGGTAAACAGTAAAACACCCCCAATCTGCTGACCATAAAAAAGTGCTGAGAACTGAGGGGCTGAGACTATTAGCATCGAATGTGGTCCCTGAGGGACAGAAAGATATAGTAAGATTGAAGATAATTCCTTGGAGTTAATCAGGAACCTGGCTAAAAGTCCATGGGGAACCCATTTCCTTCTTAATCTGTTTTGCATTTAATTGCATCCTAATGACTGTGTTCCTGTTTGGCCCCAGTAGGTTCAGAGACTGGTGCTGCCACTGAAGCTTCCCGTCTCTCATCCGAGGCCATGGGTAATTTAGAGACTCCAATTTAATGGCTTGCTGGGAATCCATGGAGAGCGAGTTAAGCATTATTTGTACTGGAGTAGCACCCAGCAGTACCTTGCTGAGTACAAGGAAGAGATCCACAGAAAAAAAGTGTTTTGCCACTCCCACCTGCAAGCTCATCTCAGACATATATGTAGCTGCACCACCTCACCGGAGACACAGGCACAGCAGCCACATCCAGACCTTTTGGCACCATCTGCAGTCCCATGGCCACCATGTCACACACACATACACCCTGCCTCACAGAATCTCTCTTCTAGGAACAGCACCAAAACTGAGTCTGGAAATCAGTAGCCAATTCATATACGTGCTTAAAAGAAAATTCTAAACTCTCAATTTATGAAGAGGAGGTTAAACTGGCCTCACTGGAAGGACAGAATGCAAAGAGAGTATGATGAATCGCTGACAGCACCACAGATCTCTCCAGGGAAGAAGCTAGTAGAAGCAACATCTGGATAAGTATCCTTAATACACAACACTTACCTGGGAGGCGAATTCACATCTTCTTGGCCCCCTCCAGTGACTTATCTTTAGTACCAACTCCAATGGGGCAACTTCTTAAAAGTGATTCTGAGCTAGTACAAGACTAACAAAATCAGCTCCCACAGAGAGTTAAAAGAGCTGCAAAATGGTAAAGACTTGGTTGCCATTTACTTAGAACTGCACTGAGATAAAGGATTTGGTGTGCAATTGTCCAGGCCCAAAAAAAATCTCCCACGCCAAACCGATGCTCCGCTACTACAAGCTCTACAGGGATGTTGCTGAGGAACCCACAAGTGCTGTCACTGCCAGGCTCAGTGGTGGCACTCCTTAACAAGAGGACAGGCCTCCACTGGCCAACATGTTTTACTAACTCATGCTACGTCTGTGCCTGCTTTCTCTTATCTCCCAGCTCATGCCCCTTCATGCAGCCAAAGGCTAGTGCTGGCTATGCCCCAGAGTCCTCCTGCGCCATGCTGGCATGCTGTGCTTGCCGCTGGCTCTGCCACATGCAGGGGCTGACTCAGCTAGTCTTGGCTGCCAACGGGGAGGGTGCAGCTCTGTGCAGTGCCAGGAAACAGGGCCCTTTCTGGATGCTTGAGGCATGGATTGATGAACCATCAAAATCTGCATGACAGATGTTAATGAAGCTATGGGAGACACAGCAAAAGTGTTTGCAACGGCTGTTGCAAACTCTGCCAAATGATAAGCTGTCCACAGCACTGATAACTCGGTAACTCGGGCATCACTTAAAAAAGCTACAAACAGCCCTTCCTTCAAAGGAACAGGACAAAGACATGGGCAGAGGGGCAGTGAAGCTCCAGACTCCCACACATCTATTTCCATTTTATTCCAGGGCATCAGTGCCACTCACCTGGGATGTGGAGCTACAGCAGAACACCTTAGCAGTAGAGGATGAGAACAAGCTCAAGGAAGCCATTTTGCAAACTATCCCATATACACTAAGACCATATGGATGATGTGGATTTTCTGCCAGAGGAATACTACACCATACTGGAGAGCAATGACACTGATTTCTACTTTACCCAACACTGTTTCCAGCTTTACAGTCCCTCCAGTCTAACACTCCATGCAGTATGACCACATCAGTGGCCTAAGAAGAAACATTAAGAAGAAAAATGAGGTTAAATACCTTACTTCAAACATACTATGCAGACTGGCCTAATGTGGCACAAGCCATATTTCCCACTCTAAGCAGGTCTGAAGCTGGAATAGCAGAGAAACCCTGGCTACATACACCACATGCACTCAGCTAAAACCAGATGTCATTCACAGCTCAAGGTACTAGAGGGCTGTACTAGAGGTGAAGCACAAGACTTGAAAAGAGAAACAAGGGTGCTTATCTTCCTTCTCACCAGAAATGTTTTTTCTATTAATGTTAATTACTGATATCAAAACACAATGTGTTTTTCACTAAGATGTACACTTCTTCACACAATTCTCACTTCCTTAGAAATCTGCAAGTCTGATTCATCCCTATTATTTCCCTTTCAACACACTCATCCTACTTAAATCCCTCAGCCTTCATGTTATGGCCACTACAAATCAAAAAGCAGGATAAAAAAGCACTGACAGGCCACTCTCAGCATTGACCTCCACACAACCAGTCTGGCAGTGAACCCATGGCACAGTCCAAACACATCTTACTCCACACACCAACTACTTGAATTGGACATAAGCAAGCACCGGTTGCATGTGGCTACTTTTATCAAGGGACCTTCTCCATTGGGCAATGCAGGTCCTGCAAGAAGCTTATCTAATATGGAGCTGTTGTCTAATGTAGCTGTTAACAATTTGGTAGACAGCATATTGAATTATTAAGCTGACAGTTTCACAGCAATGGCTTTGGCAACACACCTGTGCCTTGCACTTTCCAAGGAACACAGTTCAGTGCTATTACCTACCTGTGATTTGAGGAATTCATACTCCTCTGTTCCATATGGGACACTCCGAAGAGAGGTGAGGTAGTCATAGGTGATAACTGCTGTCTGCAAATGAAACCAGAAATGTTGAGCAAGCTCTGCAGTTATCAAAACAATAAGACATCTGTTAAGGAGAATGTATATAGCTTAGGCTTCAAAGTTTAGGATCCACAGTGAAGCCTGTGGTAACAGACCCATTAGTAAATTAAATGAAAATATTTCAATTTCAATGAATGCTTATAAAAAACAGTGCAGGGGCCTCAATGATATGTAGTTATTAAAAATAAGCAACACTTGGCACTCCTATATTATCTTCTATTTGAGGAGCTCAAAGCATTTTCCTAATCTCTGCACAGCACCTTTCAGAGTGGGTTCCATTCTTAGTCAACCATCTGGGGCTTCCACCATAAGGTCTGCTGCTAGTAACAGAGGCCACACAGACTCTGTTTGTGCCCCATCAGTTATCCCACGCTGCATCTTCACACCTCCAACCTGCCTAACCAGCTCACTCTGGGTAGACGGCTCAGCAGGGAACAGAATGACTGAAGACAAGCTCACAGTTCAGCACAAGCAGCAGTACTTTCGGGGATATTCAACTGCACAGAGGACCACAGGGCTAAAGGGTCAGATACCAATTACAAAATCACAATATGGGGATCCAGCTAAAGCTTTTTAGCTAGACACAGCCACAGACAATGAAATTAGATTCCTAAGTGCCTCAATGATTTCTGAAAACAGATCTAGGGTATTCCACAATTCCTATGACCAAGGTTCCTCTCTTTCCATAGTCAGAATGCCAGTGAATGGAAGTGAAGCATACAGGTCGTGTTTGGACAGAGAGAAGGGAATGTACACCTGGAGGAGCCTGTCCACTAACCTGTCTTTGGACTTCAAGATCCTTGCCATGAAGAACCATTTGCACAACTTCCATCAAAAGCCAGTTTTCCTAAAATCTCCCTGCTGGAGAGGTAGCATACCATTCTGGCACAGGACACTAGCCCCATGTTTCATCAGAAACATGCCCAGGAAGGGCATAAAGTACAGCTGATGTATCATGAAAACCAGGGAGGCAAGGGAATCAAACCTGGTTTGAGACAAAGCCAGTGGAACTGATGATAGGGAAACACTCAAAAGCTCAGAAAAGCATCCAAGAGGGGACTAAGCTGGGAATCAGTTACAAACAGACACACTCCTTTCTTGTGGAGGTTAGGTTTCTCATGTTTCCTGTTTTCCAAATTGTAAACTGAGCATAGCAAATTTTTTTTCTGGCTTTTCAGGCTCTCTTGCCCCTGGTGAACTCAGGAGCCACACAGAGACCATTCAGAAGAAAAATTTTTCAAAGCATCTTCACAACCTCAAAGAAAACTTTGAAGTGGAGGGAGGTTCAAATCAGCCTTGCATGAAGGCTTGAGTTGTTTCTTATGTTATCTCTGGTCCACGAGGGTAATTATCACCTCCAACTTGAAAAGAAGCAGCTAACAGATTGGCCTGTATTACAGAGGAAGAGGGAATTAATTAAGCGGTTGCTAATTACATCGTAATCTTAAACACTAAATTAATATTATGATGATCCTGATAGGCAACTGTGACATTGCCAAATCCCTGCCATTGCCTAAGATGTATTCCAGTTACTGCACAGAATGTTCCTTCCACATAACCAAAACAACTGGGATACTCTCAAAGGAATACGGCAAACGCACAAGGGCTCTGCCAGGTTTCTAATTTTACCAGAACACAGAAACTCTCTGCAGCGTGATGCTGCCCACACCACCAACTTCGCTCTCATCCACAAGTGCTGTCATTCACGTTACAGCGTGAGCCTGAGGTTTGGAGATACAAAACAACCTACAAAGTCAAGCAGTCCCTCCCTTTACAAATGCCAGATTACTTTCATTATCTTGTATCCTGTCCAGTGTCAAACATCCCAAAGACTTGGGCTTCACTTTGTATCAATGACCTCTCAACATCACACACTTCCACGGCTCCTAAACCTATCCTCAGATCTTAACAAGTCACGGTTCCCTCTGAATAGTTGTCTCTCTGTACGTAACCAAGAGCCAGTTCTGTAAACTGAGGCTTAAAAAGAAATTTTCTGCTAATGAGCTTCATCAAGTTTCTTATGGAGTCTGCAAAGAACTACTGAACCAGCATGCTTAAAATACAAGCCAACTGAAATCTTTCTAGTCAAACTCAGATAAAATCTGTCTGGAGTCTCAAAGTTACAGGTCAGGTTTCTTAATCCTCATGTGTTCTCACGGCTTCTCTTTCGTTTTGTTTTGCTTGCCATTCCATAACTCGTTTTAAATTTTTATGTCTGCTGCTACTGAACTTATTCGCTCTTAAGAATCACAGTCTCTTCATCACAGTCTGCTTTTGCCTGACTGAATAAAGCATCCAAGTAAGACGCCTGGGCAGGTCTAGACTGAAGGACAGATACTTTAGGTCCATGTAGATGCCCCCAGTATCCAATACCCAAAATCACTTGTTCGTTACTGAGTCTTATCTTTCATTTACAAAACCAGCAAGCCCTAAGCTGAGCTTCTTAGCAGTAAACATGTCTGCTCTACTGGCTTCTCCTGGTCCATGGCTAAGGAAGGACAGCAGTTCAGGCTGTCTGTGCTCAGATGACAGCTGACCTCTGACTGTCCAACAGGGAACAGGCCCCAAACTGGGAAGGCAGAGGTCACTGGCACAGCAGGACTAAAGAATCTCTCAGAAGCAACCCAACCATATGCAGTCATATAAAACAGAGGAAACACAGAATTCAAAGAGAGACAGAACATTCTTGTTTGAAAAGTACACAGACACGCAGATTTAAACTCATGCTGCCATCCCCTGCAGAAGCCTGAGCACTGGTAACTTGTTTTTTGGGGTCACTGCTCGCAGCTATGGGTGCAGAACCCTCTAATGCACTCAAGAGCAGGGCCAGTGAAGCGCTTTACAGCCAATGACTTGTGACTTCCCTGAAGGCAGAGAACATGAAAGTCAAGCATGTCTGTAGATTTGCCAGCATCTAAAGCAAAGAAAATCTCCTTTCCCCTACTTTCTATTCACCAGGAAAGTAATCTCTCACCATCGCTCAAAACACAGACCAACTGCCCAACTTCATACTTCTCACTTATTATTTTCTTAAACAGAAGATTGCCACAAAACAGTGGCTTCAGAAAGACTGAGAAACAATGGTCAAGCAGGTAGAACTCAAGGACAGACTGGTGACCTCAAACAGCCTGAACAGAAGATTCTTCTCCAGCCACAATAAGTTGTATTCCCTCTCCATGCCTCAATTTTCTGTGCCTTTAAAGAGAAAGGGATGCTCCCTGTCACCTAGCAGCACTGTCTTATGGCTAGGGACAAAGCACGAAGCTTAGCACATATTAGGTAAGAAGATTACAGTTTGCATTTCTGCCCTCACTCTTTTAAAATAAACATTCATTTTTCACAATAGTTCATGATGCTGCATGCACATGGCACCTGAGCCAACCCACGGAGCTTGTTTCTTATTGCATCTGCCCTCAGGAGCTGACTCCCTGTAAAACTCATTAATGAAGTGCTTAGAAGTCATAGAAAATGCAGACAGACAGCTGCTTACCACTGGGGGTCTGTAAATGATGGAGATTGTGGCCTGAAGTGACAGATGTATAATGCAACTGAGGTACAGGGAGACTGATACCCCCTCCAGAGTCTCTGCTCTCCATGTTCCTGGCTGCTCATGGATTCATCAGTGAATATCCCCTAGGAGAGGGCAGAAGCCTATTTGGCTAGCAGTCTCCATTCCCAGGTTTTCTGAGAAATATCAGTGATGCTAGGCAGATTTATTTTAATAGCATTTATTTTACACATCTGGAAACCACTCCAACCTCAGAAGTACGTCATCTTCCACCCTCACTTTACTCAAAACACCAGTCCTTCTCTCCCCAGATCTCTCATACTAAGGGTCATAGGGCAATGGCTACCATTCTTTATCAATACAACAACCAGGATCCCTAAAAAAAAATGTTGCAATTTAAAACATGGCATATAGAGAGAAGATGGTTTGAACTAAGCCACTGTGAAAGGCCACAGGAGATGGCTGACTTGGTGACTGACCTTGAAAGGTTGCTGATGAAGATGTGGGCCCAAAGCGAGCCCTTGCTCCAAAGGTCCCACCCTATCCAGGGAAGCAGAGATAGCTCTCTGCAGCCTAGTAGCTCCATTTGTTCCTTTCCAAAATGTGGAAACAACAGCTCTATTCCTTATGTGCTTTCATGTGTCTTCTCCCCACTGTGTGAAGAACTTGGAGAGCTAGCTCCCTATGGACCTTCTGACTTCCAGAGCCAGCTGCCAACGAGAAATGCAGAGGGAATGCAAGAAATTGCAAGTTCTTGTGAACTTCAATTCCCTTAACCATCTATGCGTCTTCCTGCACATTACTATGGTAAAACTTACTGTGGCAATGGCTCGGCCCACACGAACAATTCCAAAATCATTAGGATCCAGGAACTTGTTTCCATACATATAGATGCCAGAAGCAGCTGCTGTCAATGAGGCAAGTTTCAAAGCCCTTCCCGCCATGACTGCTGAACCCTGCGAGACACAAAACAGCAACTGTAACATCTAATAAGGACTTAGTGATCTGATGCCTACAGCCCCAAAGGATCTGACAATCCAAGTTTTAATTGCTCCTTTCCTAATGACACATTGCTAGCACTGCCCCCAGCCGAGAGCTCAAACAATCACCCAGCAACTGAACCTAAGCCATTCATTGCTATTCCTAACTCAACAGTGTCTATGGGACACAAATCCAGAAGTAACTCACTGCTAGACCTTGTGCATCCACAACACAACATTTGTTCAGGGTCCCAAAAGCTTTTCAAGGAGAAAAAGGGGGACAGAGAGAAGGCAGCATGAGATCATCAAAAGTCAATTCTGGTCCTAGCAATAGGTCCCTTCTTCAATGCAAATTCTTGAAAATACCACAGCATAGGCAGACTGCAAGGGGATAACAGAAGATATAAAAAAGCAGGGTTTAAAAAGAGCTCTTGCAACATGAAGAGCATCCAAAACTTGTTAGAAACTCTGCCAGGCTAGTTCTAAAAGCCATACATCCCAGGTGGTTGTGTGCGACTCCAGCAGTCAGAGAGTAATGCA
>NW_020955325.1:839247-842786 GCF_003031625.1 Empidonax traillii | reverse complement strand
ATGAGATCATCAAAAGTCAATTCTGGTCCTAGCAATAGGTCCCTTCTTCAATGCAAATTCTTGAAAATACCACAGCATAGGCAGACTGCAAGGGGATAACAGAAGATATAAAAAAGCAGGGTTTAAAAAGAGCTCTTGCAACATGAAGAGCATCCAAAACTTGTTAGAAACTCTGCCAGGCTAGTTCTAGAAGCTCCTCACTGCTGAGAAGGGGTCTAGGAAGAGGCCATGCATCCCAGGTGGTTGTGTGCGACTCCAGCAGTCAGAGAGTAATGCAGGGGATAGGGGACCTGATCAGAGGGACCCAGCGAGATTTGTTTTCTCATAATCATTGTCCCATTCAAGTGCCAGTTCCTGCAGAACAGACATCTGCAGGAATTAACAGCCTATTCCTGGCTCTGTCATAGGCCCAGCACACACCCGAAGTGAGACACTTCTCGATCACTTTCTCTCTGAGAGACAAGGGTGGGGATTGAACACATTTCCTACATTACGTATTTTGAATCACTACATTCATTGTTTGCAGTACATAAAGTAGTGTAAACATGTAACTTGTTACATGTAATATATATATATCACATTTCTTTATGTCACCTTAAAGGATTCAGACATGAAAAAAAAATAACAAATTAGGTACATTTTTCTTTCCTTTTCCTATGGGTGGTATTGGACATAAAATATGGTTGACCATTCTTTCTGCTTGTACCACAAATCAAAAGGCACGGTCATCTACACTGCAAGCTCTCAAGAGCACCCCTGACAGAGTGCAGGCTCTTACCCCATCAAGATGGAGTCCTCTAATCCTCCCACTCCTAGACTTGATTGAGAAACTTTCCTACTTCTCATTGCAAAGCTTTAACAGGGTCAGTCTGGCTTCTGCTTTTTCTCTTGGAAGCCTTGTAACCAAAAAACATGTGGTGACACAGGTCAAGTCTTTCAAAAAGAGTTCACAAGAACACAATCAGTGAAATAAGATAATATAACACAAGAGACCTCTGTACACAAACCTTAGCCAAAATTTATTATTTCCTTTTATTTTCTTACAAGCCCTAGGTAACTGTGAGGCAGAAAAGCTGAGACATATTCTGTCAATGCCTGTCAGAGCTGCCTGCAGCACCCCAGCTTTTTCTCCTGTCAGAATAGGTAGCTGACTGACCAGGACTCCTTTGAATCCACGATCAGACTCAAGAGAAAATAATCCTGGACCCTTCACTGCAGCCAAATGAACACGCACCTCCCAAAAAAAAGCTGCCTTCCTCCCCATGCCTCATGTAATAGATTGCTAACTTTGTTCATAAAATCTTATGTGTATGAGGGAATAAGGAACTTTTCTTATAATTCAACAAGATAAGTTTCATGGACATCCTGTTAATTAAGCAAGTGTCAGTAAAAATAATTGCAGACATCTTGCTAAACAAACAAGTATCAGTATTGGTAAAATTTACAGCTGATGAGAACTGCAGCTTTCATCTTTGACAAATCCCAGATGACCACTTAACAAGGAGCCATGAACTCAAGCCTCAACGCAGCTGCATTCAAAACTCGGGACTTGGAAATGTATAAAAAGGAACATTTACTACATTTTCAGTGTGTGTCTCGGGCGGGGCAACTGCCCCCCAGGCCACCCAGCGCTGTTTGCTTTATTACTGCTTGCTTAATAAATTTATCAATGTTTAATTGGAATTGAGTTGTCTAAATTCTTATACTAACTTATAAAACCTCAGTGGAATTCTAGAAATGTTGTGGCTTTTTCCTGGAGGACCAATCTCTTCTCTTACAGACATCTCTTGTATCCTCCATCACCTTAAAAAATAACTTTTTGCAATGTGTTTTAATTAAACTATTTCTGATCATTGTATGTTTCTGTAAAATTTAATTTATTGAAAAGCGAAAGGTGCAGTGACATTTTTTTAACCCACAAAATACACCTCTCTTTTTCATTATTTTTCATTCGCTTTCTCGATTGCTAAAAGAACATTTTATTGAAAGCAAGATGCAAGTCCATCTGTTCTTACATCTTATTTCTACCTGAAGGTATAATTTGCAGTTTGTGACATCACATCTATTGCCATACCCACCAGCTGTACGTCAGGAACAAAAGATAGGAACTTTAGGTAGCAAATAAACAGGCAGAGCAGCTGAATTCTTCAGCAAGAAAGTTCCTGCTTTCATGCTTAACGTGTTGTACCAATAAAAAGGGAATAATTAACCCCCCTCCACTATAAGCTACATAAATGGAATTGTCAGAAATAAATTGTATTTCACAGTTTTGCATAAGGTGTCGAGAAGCCTTTTCCATGTAAATGAGCCATTACGACACCCCTAGGGGTATCTTAAGGACCCTGTCAGCTGTGAAACACGCCTCGGGATTTCACTACCTCCCGTTATTAAGCCCTGCGTTGATGGATCACCTCCAGTTTTTCTTTCACCTCCGTGAAGTGGCACGTTTGACTTTCACACAACTTCGCACACGTGAGGCTCCCTTGTCTTCCAGCCGGGCTTCTATTCCCGCCAGGGGCAGCCGGCACGATGCCGGCTCCCTGCGGGAAGGTGACCCCACCGCCACCTGCTCCGGCCCGTGCCCTGTGCCGACGCCGGGGGAGCGGCGGGGAGCGCCGACCGCCCCGAGGGCAGCGGGGTCCCGCACCCACCGCCCCCAGAGCCCCGCACAGGCCGCGTCCGCCGCCGCGCCCGGGGTGTGCCCGTGAAGGACACGAGGAGCTGGCGCCGGCTGCTCTCGGTTCTCCTTCAGGCGCCCCGGCCCGGGCTGGGCCTCCCGCCGCAGCGCCCGCGCCCCGCGCCGCTCCCACTCGCGTGAACAGCCCCGGCCCCGCCGAGCCCCGCGGAAGACGGGGCCCTGCCCGCGGGGCCGTGCCTGCGGGGGCAATTGCTGCTGGGCCTGGAGCCCCCTGCCCCGCGGAGGGGCCGAACCGGGCCGAGGCGGCAGCGCGGGCAGCGCGGGCTGGCGGGGGAGCCGCGCCCGGACGCGCCCGCTCCGGCCGCTCCGCCGGCGCTCAGACCGGCACTTACCGCCTCGCCGGCACTTCAACTCGAGCGCCCCGCGCCGCTCCCCCTCCACCCCGCACACGGTACGGCCCGGCCCGCGCGGCACGCCGGGAAATGTAGTGTCCGACCGCGGCCGCTCGGAGAGACGCGGGCGCGGCGGGACTGCGAGGAGCGGGTCCTGGGCCAGCCCACGGCGAAGCGGCGGGGGGAGCGCCGGGCCTCGGGCAGCGCTCACTCCTCCGCCCCCGCCGCGGGGGAGCGCGCTGCTCACAGCCCGGCTCGTAGTATTGCGACCTGTTCCAGTTCGGGAACAGCAGGGCAACGCAATCCCCGTCCGTCAGGGGTGCTCCCAGCCTGGCACGGCTGCCCAGAAAATGCGTCTTCTGCACTCTTAAAAAATCTCAGACTTTAGGATATTTCAATTGGTTTTCCATGGTTTCTCAATGAAAGCTCTGTATCAAGGAGAAGGTTTGTGAATATATATATATATATATATATATATATATATATATATATATATATATATATATATA
>NW_020955325.1:826182-838813 GCF_003031625.1 Empidonax traillii | reverse complement strand
ATATATATATATATATATATATATATATATATGCATATATCAGAAATCATGAGAGAAGGTAGAAACGCCAAACTCAGAACACTTCTTTTGCACATCTGTGAGAGGTGCTGGGGAAGCACTGGTGTTTTTATCGACGAGAAACTAGAACTGCTCCTTGATGAAAGGTGTGGGTTTGACCTGGGCACTATGAATATTTTATTTTGTGAGCCCGAGTATTGCACCACATCAAGGCTGTGTGTGAGTATAGTCACCTATGCAGCCATAATAGCACGTAGGCTGACAACACCGTGTCTGCTCCTGGTGCTGAGGGGAGTGGTCTCATGCGCTTGCCAGTGGGGTTCTGGTGACAAGATTTACAACACTCGTCATGCTCCTGCTGAACACAAACCAAATGTTGTCCATCATGTGGTCAGATCCCAAAGCAGTGTTAAGGTGACAGCATAACCTATGCAGTTATACTGATCTTTGGTCATTCGGTGAAGTGCATACATGGCTTACTAATACCAGTTTATGCTTAAGGATATTCCAAAGGCCAAAGAGATGTGTATCAAAAATATCTCAGAAACTGCTGTTCTCCATCCAAGAGAATGATCCAGTAAAACAACTGTGTTCATCAAGGATAGAATAGCTGTTGGCAACTAGGAAAATAATTGCAGAATGAAAGAAAAAACATTCTCTGCAGCTAATCTTTAGCTCCTTACTATAAGAAATGAAAATGGTAATAAATTTTATCATATTCAAGGTTCAGTGCAAAACCAATCTCTCCATCAAAGTCTTCCTGCAATAAAGATTACAATAAAAGAAAGAAAGAACAACCAGAGAATGAAAAAATATTGCTGAATCATCGTAAATAATGTAAAAGGTTCTTATTCTCTGGAGCAAATATGTAGCTTGATAGTCACCCACTTGAAACTTGGCACTTGTGACTGAACTTTTCTCCCATTGTGAAAAGAAGGAAACGCAATGTTGTTTCCAGTCAATATCTTTCTGATAATTCAATAATGCAATTCAGTAATGCCTGGGAACCCATGACGGAAGTATTTGGGACAGAGTTAAGGACACAGCTACCAAAATAAATTCTTAATACTTTACAAGGATGCCAGAGACCAAAACCAGAATGAGATCAAAAGGTTCTTAATAATTCTTTGAGAATTATTGTTTCCATCAGGATTCTGGAAACACTGAAAAAAATCAAGGAAAGCATCACCACATTGCATTTCTATTCATGCTTGCATGCAATTGCATCCAAAAGGATAGAAACAGGAGAAAAAAGGGATCTAGGAATGCTTGAAGCAAAAGGTCTCAGCTTCTAAAAGGAATAAAACATGACACTGGATTCAGGGAAAGGTTCTGATGACAAGTCTCTCTTCCAAGATGAATAGGTTTTTCATCCAAACTTCTGTGGAAAGTGCTATAAAGGTAACTTTGTCTACCTTCTCCCTGGCTATGGGACAATAGTATATTAAATATTTTCCTAAAAGATTGACATAATGTTGGGAATATTTGCTGGGTACCTGTATTTGATTTGTGTGGCAAGGCTTTGGTAGTGGGGGAGGGGGCTACAGGAGTGGCTTCTGTGAGAAGCTGCCAGAAGCCTTCCCCATGTCCAACAGAGCCAATGCCAGCCAGCTCCAAGATGGATCCATTGCTGGCCAAGGCTGAGCCCATCAGTGATGGTAGAAGTGCCTCTGTGATAATATTTATGAAGGAGAAGAAGTTATTGTGCAGAGGTAATTGCTCTAAGAGAAGAGTGAGAATATGTGAAGGGAACAGCTCTGCAGACACCAAGATCATTGAAGAAGGAGGGGGAGGAGGTGCTCCAGGCACTGGAGCTGAGGTTTCCCTGCAGCCTGTGGTGCAGACCATGGTGAGGCACCTGTTCCCCTACAGCCCATGGAAGTTCATGGTGGAGCAGAGATCCACTTACAGCCTGTGGAGGATGCAAGTGATGCCCAAAGGAGGCTGTGACCCCGTGGGTAGCCCACGCTGAAGCAGGCTCCTTGGAGGACCTGTGGATCCATAGAGAGAGGAGTCCATGCTAAAGCAGGTTTGCTGGCAGGACCTGTGACCCTGTAGGGCCCATGCTGCAACAGTTCATGAAGGTTTGTAGCCTATGGGAATGGCTCATGTTGGAGCAGAGGAAGAATGTGAGGAGTTCTACTCCTATGGAGGAAGGAACAGCAGAGACAATGTGGTGAACTGACCATAATCCTCATTTCCTACCACCCTGAACTTGTGCAGGAGGGGAAATAGACAAAATTGAGAGTGAAGTTCAGCCCAGAAAGAAGAGAAAATTGGGGAAGCTGTTTTTTAAAATTTGGGTTTATTTCTCATTATCCTACTCTGTTCTGATTGGTAATAAATTCAATTATTTTCCCAAATTGAATCTGTTTTGCCTGTGACAATAGTTAGTGAGTGATCTCTCCCTGTCCTTGTCTCAACCCATGAGCCTTTCATTATTTTCTCTACCTGTCGAGCTGAGGAAGGGAGTGACAGGGCAGCTTTAGTGGGCAACTGGCATCCAGGCAGGGCCAACCTGCCACAGTACCCCTCTTGTTTCCACCTGGCTTCACTTCACTTTTGTTTTCCCTACTTGAACTCTGTGGCAGACCTTAACATAAATACGTGTACAGTATAGGCTTCCTGCTAAATGCCATCTCTAGGAAACAAAGCAGCTACAAATTATGAAGGGTGGATTACCCTACCAGCATGCTGAGGATACAGGGCGCACATGGCCAGTTGCTGCATCAGCCATATGATGACTAAACTGGCTACGATCCCTTAAGTTTCTTTCCCTTCTAGGACAGATGGGAGCTTTTGAACTGATGCAGGGCAGTGAAGCATCGCAGCTTAGTCTTGGACCATTACAAGTTTGTGTAGGAAAGACTGTTTGTTGGAAGGAAGCTTCACAGTTTAGAGGGAAAAGAGGAAGAAAATAAAGTTAGGGAGATGTGCACCCAATGTACTGTTGAGAAAATGAGAAACAAATGCTGACTAAAAATGTATTAACCAACCTGAATCAAATAATTAAAAAATCTTAGAAGTACGGTGGAAAGATCCTGTGTCTACTCAAGCCTGTTGAAGTCTTGCTACGGATTTTTGTGTTTGCAAATTCTACACCTCAGTCTGATACTGGGCATAACAGTGGGATAGCCATTTAAAGCTACTGTGCTACTGCATATAGAAGGCAAAAATACAGACTTGTAACCGCAGAACAACCACTGATTCCTGACCACAGCCCACTGCTTCTACTCAGAATGCTTAAAAGATTGCTGCCCAGGCTATCAATCCCCTGCTCTAACCTCTAGATCCCACGTATTGGCAGCATTCCCAGCAAAGGGGGCAGGTCAGCATCTGATTTTTGCTGGCCTCCCCTGGAAAAACTATGGGAGGTTGCTTCAGATTAATTTTGTTCCTTGCAGCTCTCAGTTAAACAGGCTGACACCAGGTCTGCTGCAAAGAGGGAAATAAAAAAGAGGCTTTTGTAGCATAACAATGCCATGTGCTGATGTGCAGTGAGCAATTATGTAACCAACGCTAAATCTTTCTATAATTAGAACAAGCACCTAGTTAGAGTGATCAGAGCTCTTTTGTGTGAGCCTACGCGGCAAGAAAAACCTTGGCTTGAAAGAAAGATGCTGGCTTGATTTCCCTTTCCTTTCCAACTGGTGAATAAATTAAATCTCAGATTACCCCAAATTGCTGTGAAAGACAGACAGTGAAAAGCATTTCCTTTTCATTCTTGTTGAAGACATTTGCATCCCAGGTGTGAATCTCATGAAATGCAGATACAAACTGAAAGATTCTGCCTCTCTGCCCCAAGCACAGGAGCTGGAAGTGCAGCCATACAGCCTGAAGAAAGGACAGAAGGTCAGCATCAGCCCTCCCTATGGAGAATCAATCTCTTTTTTACATTCACTTCGATGAAAAACATGGCAAGATATCTGGAAAGGCTCACTTATACCAGACATTCCTCACGTACACAGAGGAGGACAGGGAAAAGAGATCAAAACAGTCCCAGATCCTATGATTTTATGGACCCAGAGAAGTAGCTGACAAGGAGGTATGAAACAGTATGTTGAGAAATTGCTACCAGCACAGTGGGAAGAACAGCTTGACCCAGCTGTTCTTTTCTCACTCTTCTGATCTGTCCCTCCATTCTGTGGATGGTCAGCAATACAAATATTGAGGGAGATCTATCTTCTGCAGCTGTAAACAAATTCAGCTCTAAAAGTTACCATAGCAATGCCAATTCATACAAATTGAAGATCTGGCAGGTAGGAACACTGCTGCTAGAGATCTGTACTCCTCAAATATTTTCTGATTCATATCTTATTAGCACAGGTCACCAGAAGAAGTATTACAAATTCCTCTGTATAAGGGTTGACAGATGTGAAAATCAACATGGGAGACAGGAAATACGGTAACCTACCTGGAACTAATTCCAGAAGATAGACTGACATACTCTCATAGATTTTCTGCTAAGCCAAACCTGCCCCCATTTTCAGTCCAACTTAAATGGAAATTGACAGGTTTTGCCTTTGTATCAGCAACAGAAAGCCCAGAGCTGACACTGGAAGCCATAAAATTTTAGAATAGCATCTTCTTACCAATCATACAGTACAGAGCCAATATTTGGATAAGACGTCTCTCAACAGGAACACGTCCATTGCCCAAGTTCATTCAGTCCTTGTGAGTCAGTAATGATCAAAGTCTAAGTGTGACAACAGAAAGTGTTGTGCTGCTTGGAGAAATGGGCTTCAGGTGAGAAGCAAAATCCACTTCTACTAATGTTTTGTTCCCTCAAGGCCATTGCTGAACACTGTTGTGCAGTAGCGGTTTAGACAATTTCATGCCACCTCCATGCCTTCTCTCATCCTTTCTGTGGGTAAAAAAATTCCCCTTACTTTGTTTGCTTACTTAAAGTTTTGGTGACTAAAGGATACTTCATTATTTCATTGGAAAGTATCAGTGTGTGAAAAGATGTTTATCAGCTGGGAACGGAATGCTTCCAAAATGTTTGCAAAGCACCATGGAGTCTGTGGAGTTTTACAGAAGTGCTTAAGAACATTTTTGCCTCTCTGAGAAAGTTGAGTTTTCTACAATGTACAACAAATAACAGAAATTAAACCAGCCTCCATTTCAGTCATTTCAGAAAACACAGATGTGACTTGAGGAATTTAAAGGTTTTTTTACGAAAGCACTAATAGACCTTCTGATCTTTTTCCCCCAGCTATAATTATTCCTTCTGAGTGCTGCCTGTAATCTCTAAGGGAATGAGAAGTGCAGGGGTCACTGATGTGGCTGAACCTTTCCATCTAGGTAAATCTCCTCATTTTCACTGCTTAGCATCCTACCTGTGGCACAATTTATGCCTTGGGTTAAGAAGTGGCATTTATTTTGATAATTTTTATCCCACAATGTGCAGCAACTGTTCGGCATACAGATATGTGGTATTAACAATAGCTTATTCCGTTACTTTGTATTGTCGTCTTCGTTTGTTACAAGATATTTCATGAACCATTTAATTCTGCCTTTGCAAATGTGAAAAAATGCTGAAGTAGATAAAAAAAGGTGCAGAGGATATAATACCCTAAATCTACCCCAAAAGACTCCTTGGAATTAATCAGAAATATGTTGTTAAAACCAGCTGTTTATTTTCCTAAAACCACCTAAAAATGTTCCTTCTCACAGCCATGCCAAGGATTAAGAAAGACCTCTGCAGAGTCTGAACTCCTTACTCACCGTAACAAGGATCACTTTGACATGATCATTTTGTGAGAAGAGATGCATGTGGAAACCTGGTATCATTGTTGTCCAGAAATTGCTGATGAAAATGGTGAGCAGGAGAAGTCCTAGCGTCCCTTCCTCTGTAACTTCCTCAGAAATATCCTTACACAGCATTGATCCAGTGCCGATGGTTCCTTTGCTTTTTAAAATGCCAGCCAGTTCTCTACCCAGGTGGCACAAGACTTTGAGTGTTGCAAAGTGCTAATTCTTTAATTAAAACATCATCAGAAGCAATGAGAGGTGTACCAGGTCAAGGAACATTATGTGAGTAATTTATTTGGTCTGGTAGCTCACCTGACATAAAAAAAATAAATTGCTTTCTCATTTCAAGAAGAAAATGGGGAAAAAAAAAAAAAAACACAAAAAACCAACAACGAACCAAAACACCATTCTATGTAACAGCAACAACAGAAAAGTATTAGATCAGAAATTAAACACATTCTGGTTTTAAGAATTTCCCCAGTTTCAAAAAAGGAAGCAAATTCAGACTATAATTGGCCAAGAAACGTTGCTTTACACCGAAGTTTGAATAGTTTATTTTGCAAATGTTAAAAAAGATTCAAACTCTCCAAACTTCTCACAGTTTTTGAGTATAAAACTTCTCAGATTTTTTTTTCCAGTAAACAATTCTGATCAATTAAATCATATATGTAGGCATTTAGGTTTAATATGTGATAGGTAAGGCAGAGCAGGGACAAGAAGTTATTCACAGCTGGATTTGTAGCACTTGCATAAAATAAAGACTGTGATATTTTTACAGAGCCATATGGTATTGAATAAGCTTATACAGCCCCTTTTCACCATATGGTCCACTGTATCCTGGGCTAAGAGCCTTTCATATTCCCAAGCTCAACATTAGCCAAGTCAGACGTCAAAATCGAACCACAAAAAAACAGAGTTTCAAGGGGAAAAAAAAATAAAGTATTTAAAAGAAACAGTGTTGCTTGTAGCCAGACAGCTGTAAATGTCTGCAAGCATCTAGAACTCACTGTCCACAGTGAGAAAGGGGGTGTACAGTTCTCAGAATAAGCTG
Source organism: Empidonax traillii (assembly GCF_003031625.1). Classification (NCBI taxonomy): domain Eukaryota; kingdom Metazoa; phylum Chordata; class Aves; order Passeriformes; family Tyrannidae; genus Empidonax; species Empidonax traillii. The sequence goes on along the minus strand of NW_020955325.1, from coordinate 831,990 downwards.
TGAAACTGAGGAAACAAAAGGAGCACCTTAGTGCAGGAGCTGAAGCAGATTGCTTGCTTACAATTTTACCTGCAAACAGCAAATTTGTATAGTGGCTGTCATATAAACTGCGTTGTGAAATAGCTCACAAAGTTGTATATGTGCCATAGAGGATTAAATACCTCACATCAAAGGAAGAAGGAGAAATATTAAAGTAGGAGGGAAAAAATGTAATTTTTCCCCAGAGACAGAAGCCCTGGCAACTTCTGATGGGGAGCAGAGGCTCCTGAATCAGGAGGCAATATTGCCAGATGTGACAACAGCAATTCTGTTACTAAATGATTGACAGAAATGGATAAAAGAGATGACAGATGAGTTTTGCTCAGGAAAATTATTGATAAATGGTATGTGTCAAACTCTTGTATCTTTAGCTTTGTCTAAAGTGCTCATAGGAGGCCAGCTGTCTCAGAGAGAAGGGGAAGTACCTGTCATTCACAGAGGTGATGACAGAGCTGCTGTCACCACAATGCTAAGCCAAAGTCTGATTCCCACTGGAGATGATGACTGCAAGAGGACTGCCCTTACCTTCCTCCAAATCTCCCCTCAATTAGAAATTGTAGCAGATTAATTTAGCCTGCAGGACTAGTCTGCCCTGCAGGTTAGATGATGAGACAGACAAATCGACTAAAGACTCCAAGACAGACATTTACTCTGCCCTGTCGTCTTCCTGTCTCTTAGTGTATGATTTTTTTAATTTCCAATAGACCGTGTTTGTGTCTTTAATCATTCTACTCTTTTTTTCTCTGTCTGGCTTAGTGTTTCTCAGCTAGATAAACCGTGCCTGGACCAGTGGTACTCTTCTCCTTTTGATTCACTAGATGTGATGCAGTGATGGCAGTTACTAATTAATAACTGTCTTTGGTTATGTATGGTGACATACACTGCCCCTTCAACACAAATAGCAACTTGTCCATGTAAAGCTCCACCTAGTTCCCATCTATTACAACACCCTGAGAAGTTTTTCCATATTCCAAATTTTAATCATCCTCTAGAAAGTTCATTTATTGATTTAAAGAAAAACTTCTGTGGAACATAAAAATGCCCATTTAAGATAGGCAACTCCTGGTATTTAATGCAGAAGCTTTTATTTTAAATCAATATCTTTTATTCTGCTCTCAATCTCTCTTCTTCCCTTCTTTCCCATGTCCTAATTCAATGATTTCCAAGTAGCAGATATCAGAATAAGAAATTTTATTCCAATCCATTTTCTCTGTATGTACTGCTTTTCACTTGGACACCTTCATCTGGATGAACCGTGAAGTCACTGACCTTGCTGGAGGCTGCCTGAGCAGGACAGGAACGCTGACCAGGAACGCTGACCGGGGCCGCCCAAAGGAATACACGGGGGCCTTGTCAAACTACACCTCCCAGGATTTCTTGCGGCCCGTCCGTCCCTCCACCGCCGCGTTTGAGTGACGTCACAAGCCTACGGCTCCCAGGGCCGCGCCGCGGGTCCGGCGCATGCGCAGCTGCCCCCTCGCAGTCCAGGCCGCGGAGCGCTCGGCGGAGGCCAAGATGGCGCTCACCAGGTGGGTCCGCGGGCCCGGCCGGGTCCTGAGGGTGCCGCGCCCCCCACCCGGCCCGGGGCTCCCCCGCCGCGCTGCGGGGCTCCGCCAGCAGGAGGGGCCGCGCTCGGGGGGCGCGCCGCGGGGCCGCGGCCTCTCCTGGACAGTGAGCCGGCCGGCCGGCCGGGCCGGGGCCGCGGGAAGGACCTGGGAGGGCCACTTCGCCCTGCCCCGGCGGGAGCGGGTGTTCGGTGGTGCCGCTGTTTGAGGGCTCTGCCTCCTTCGCTGTTGTCGGCGGGAGGAAGGAGCCCCTCAGCCTCGGTCGGGTCCGTGAGGTTTTGTTGGGGTTCCCTCACGGACTCAGAGGGCGAGCGGTCTTTGTTGCGAGTTGCCGTGTCCCTCGCAGGACTCTGGAGTGCAGCTCCAGTGGCTACCCCGGAATGCCGAGTTTCTCCGGGCGCTTCTTTAGTAAATGCGCAGAAGGGCTCCGTAGACCGGACGAGCTGAAAAACGGGAAGTCAAGGAACTGGGGTCCGACTTGTTGTGTTTGGCTGGGAGGTGTCAGACGCTGAGGGGATGGTTGTTGACAGATTTCTCTGAGGGTGTTTGCTTTGAGAAAAAGGGAGAGTCCTTGGGTCTAGGGCGGTTTTATTTTCTTCTCCGAAAGGTGGAAAGAGCACACGGTGGTATGTCATTCCTATTGGAGAACAGGCATAGTCACACTCCTGTTGAAACACAATGTGAATGTGGATTAATTTAGCATTAGTTTTTATAGCAGTCTTCCAGAATGCTGGGAAAGCACACGTCGCTTTACCCTCTGTAATTTCAGAAGTTACTGCTCTCAGGTTTAGGAGTGTAATGCTCAAGTTCCATAAATTATTTCTTAATCTCCTGAGAGTGATTGTAGAGAAAGTAAGGACTTAAAAAGAAGTTGGTTCAAGCATAGTTGAGTGTCACTGAATGAAGTTATCAGAATTAACTTTGTATCTGTTTCTCTTTTGGCATCCATCTGTGGACGTGCAGTTTTTTGCCAGCTCCAACCCAGCTGTCCCAAGACCAGCTAGAACTAGAAGAAAGAGCTAGAGCTCAAAGATCCAGGCAGACTGCTCTGGTCTCATCCCGAAGGGAACCTCCACCGTACGGGTACCGGAAAGGATGGATACCACGAGTGCTAGAGGTAAATATTTAAATTCATACTGCAGATGTGTGTCCGTGATGGGGAAAAAAGTGTATTTTCTGGAGTAGAAATAAACTCTGAGCACAGAATTGTGCGAAGTCTTATCATGTGCAGCGTTTTCAAGACTTCTTGATATATTCTTGTGGTGAGGGAGGTTCTAATTCATCAGGTTACTTAAAACATGTGGTGGTAAACGGGATGTTCTAAGTATTCTTCCCTTCAGAGATGGTTGCATTGTAATAAGGAAATAGGTCTCTGGTCCTTTCGATTCTCAATCTGTGAATGCACAGGTCCTCTGAGAAGGACATCCATGTTGTTCCTCTGTCACTGTTTATTAAATACATCTTCCAGATTATAGCTGGAATAAGTGAACACATGTGTATCACACTCTTATGTCTTCTGTTCAAAAAGAGAGTTGCTGTTGGGGGCCAAAATTGGTACAGTTTGAAAGAAACTTGAAAATTAGTCAGATGTGTGTTGTTTAAGAGGGTTTTGGACAATGTTGTGTGTCATTAGCTGTAATCTGTGCCAGTGTAATGCAAATTCAACTGGAACTGTTAAAAAGTAGAAGGGAAAATACAGATGTACAGCTCTGATTACAAAACTGGTTTAATATAAGCTCTCACTGTGAGCCAGAAAAACCTTGCACTCTTTACAATGATTCTTGAGAGTAATATCTGAGACCTGTGCTGATGAGTCACAGGCCAATGCTCCTGGGACCAGGCACACTGCTGAGGTTTCACTAAAGTATTTCATGTATGATCTTGCATTGTTCCCAAATACCATCATTTCATGAGCTTGTAACAGCTTTACCCTCACTTATGTTTGAGTCCCATTTTTGTAAAGATGGATCCAACACCGTTCCATGGTGATCCATGTATTTCAAAGAGTAGTGGTTCTCTGAAAGAAAACATTCTTATGTGGGTTCAGCATTTAGTCAAGTATTACGATGTTAAAAACTATACCCAGTAGGGTAAGGTTCCCTTCCTACACTGTTGATTACCAAAGTTAAGATTTTAATGCTTATTCTTTCTAAATGTTAGTAAAAGAATTTTTTAAGAAGTCAGGTGATGAAGTTCTATGAATAGTTTCTGTCATCACTGGGCCACCAATTCATACACGTCCCAGAAAGACTGTTAAGGGCTCCTTTTGTACTTCGTAAACAAATGCAAATTCAAGAGCAGTAAATGGATTCAAAGCATAACTTTTGTCCAGTGATCCTGGAATGCCAGTGTTGGAAAAAAACAAAACCTGTTCTTAATACATCAAGAATTATGAAAAAAAAAAGGGGGGCATGACTGACACTTGTTGTGGCCAATACTTTTACAACTAATTGTTGAATGTGGGACATCAGTGAAAAACTTTAAATAACTGAAACTGTGTTTCAAGGAGCATTTATAGATGGCAGAAGCATATTGTCCCTGTTTGGAAGTGTTCTGTTCAGTCATTTCCATCCTCAGTCTGCTCTTTGTCCCAGTGGTGGTAACTCCGTGGTCATGTGGTGAGCATGGAGGGAGATCCATCTGCCTGAGACACACATTCTTCTTTGATCTGTTTTGTTACCAGACTCCACATAAGCAGTGCCACTGCAACAGAGGAAGGGGGAGATGCTTGTGCTGCTTTAAGAAAGTGCTTCCTCTAAAGAATTATTGAAACTGTAGCCTGAAGTTGTTTTATGAATAGTACCAATATAGTGTGCATCCTCGGTATTACTGAGCCAGGATGGTCTGTCTTAAGGGGTCTTTTGGTTTTTTGTTTATTGAATGCTTTTAAACCAATGTTTTGTAGAAGAGGGGAAGTAAAGTGTAAGAATGTTGGGTTGTTGGGTGCTGGCCCAGTTTTCACTGCATTTACATGTCAAAATAAAGAAATGCTTGACATTTGTACCATTGTAAAGCTTTGAAAGGAATGCAATGCCTTTTTATCTTGTTCACTTCATTATGGTGTGACGAGCAACAAATAACCAGCAGAAATCTTCATAAAAAATGTTGCTCTTGTAATTTTAGTATCCGCAGTTGCTTTATTGCAGAAGGTTAATTTTTGAAATTCTAATTAATAACTCACATGTGAGTTCAATACTCAGTTTTGTATTGTCTATAGCACAGTGTTACCTGCACATTTCCCATCCATGCAAATATGATACCTTTTTTTTTTTTTTTTGTCTTTTGGACATTCACTACTTTTTCTTTTCTGTAGGATTTTGGAGATGGAGGTGCTTTCCCAGAAATTCATGTGGCTCAATACCCATTGGATATGGGCCGAAAGAAGAAAATGTCCAATGCTTTGGCTGTTCAGGTGGATGCAGAAGGAAAAATAAAATACGATGCAATTGCTCGACAAGGACAGTCGAAGGACAAGGTAATATTTCTTCACATATCTGACTGGCAGGGATACTTGGAAAAGTTGTATGTACACATTGCTGTACTTAAACTCATTGGTCTGGCATTAGCCAGACGTACTGCATCCTCTTCTCTTAAAGAACTGAAATAATTTCAGATAGAAATTATGGTCTTTTCGGTAATGTAATTACAGATAAGGCAAAAATGGTGAGAGTCTCTACACAGAACTTGATGGCTTAGCAGTTTTCATTAGCGAGCTTTCCAATAAAGGCAAGAAACTGAAAACAGATCTGCAGCCTCATTTCAGCATAGAGAGAGAGGGCAAAAAACCAGAGAGAAAACACAGTTCAGCTTTCAGAACACTGCACCTTGTGTCTCACTGATTTCACATGTGACGCTTTTGGCTGTTTGAAGTGTTGTTTGGTGCTCTTTTTTTGTTATTGTTGTTTAATTGCAGCAGAAAGTATTGCCAGTGGTGATACTCCAAACGTTTTGTGCTGAGATCAGTAATGGCAAGATTCTCATTCAGTCTAATGGGAACCAACTTCAATTTCCTGTATACAGTAGCATTTCTAAAAACTAAGAGCTGACACTTGAGGTCTCCTAAGTCTACTTTGAGGAGTATTTACATCTGCCTTTTCAAATGTAACCAAGTGGACTACATTAGACTTCAATTCTCTTAAGCAGGTGTTGGGAGGCTGGAAAACTGCTGAGGCATGACCAAGTGTATGACCAGCTGCTTGTTCCA
>NW_020955325.1:733179-825398 GCF_003031625.1 Empidonax traillii | reverse complement strand
TTTCTAAAAACTAAGAGCTGACACTTGAGGTCTCCTAAGTCTACTTTGAGGAGTATTTACATCTGCCTTTTCAAATGTAACCAAGTGGACTACATTAGACTTCAATTCTCTTAAGCAGGTGTTGGGAGGCTGGAAAACTGCTGAGGCATGACCAAGTGTATGACCAGCTGCTTGTTCCAGCAAGCATCTTCTGTAAAAAATAGGATAACCCAAAGAAAGTCTTAACAGAGTGTTAACTCCTGCGAGTATTTTAGTTAATAGATTTGAATAGTGGTTTTCAAAATAATTGGACTTCTCACACTTTAATTTAGGATGCCTTGCAAAGCTTATGGATATGTAATATGCCCCATGTCTTACAGCAGCTCAGGAAGGGAGAAAATCAAAATATAACGTTTACCTCGCAAACCAAAAATAGAGTCAACATTCTAAGTATATCAGGCAAAATATTTATTTTTAACAGATAATTTTTTGTTGTTTTATATTGGCTCTATAGCCAATAAGATTTTATTTATTTATATATTTCACTGACACTGTTGAGTGTCAAAAAAGTGTCTCATCTTGTGCCTCATATGTTACTGCAGTACTTATGAAAAAAATGAGTGCAAATTGGACTCCATGCTGTCATGTGGAAGAAAGTAGTCAGACTAAACAAACAACAGCAGTGGCAATATTTTTATTGAGGGAACTTTTATTGGAGTTCCATCACACTTTATCTAATGTCTGGAATTATCTGTCAAGAGGAAGGTGCTAAAAGATTAATTATATTTGAAGAATTTTGTGACTAGATGTTTGATACCTCATGCTAAATAGAAATGTTACTTTTTTTTTTCCAAAGCATAAAAATAATTTGAAACAGATAAGTAGACAAGAAATAATAATCACACCACTTGTGGTGAAGCTGCAGGTCAAATAATAAAAAAAATTAGTGTAGTTAAGCTCTAATTTTTTACAACTTGTCAAATGCATCTTTATTTACTTGTAGGATTGGTTTGAATTTGCATGTAATAGAACTGTTCAGATTGGAATCTATGTTTGAAAAATAACTAGATATGATAGTAGGCTTGAGGCAAAAGTGACTACAATTTTTTGCTGTGCCTTATTTGGTTCAGAGTTGGGAAAATACTTAAAATGGAGTTAAATTTAAGCTGTTAACATTTGTCATATTTGATTCATGAAGATCTGCACCAGCATTCATTAACTTTCCATATGGCATCTGTAACAAAGATATCTATATTCTCATTTTGTACCAGTACTTAACAAAATGGAAGGGATGTGGGGCTTTTCTAAAACCAGGCTTTGCAGAACTGTAGAATTGGGGTTTTCTGACCTAAGCCTTCTGGGTCAGCTTGATCCTGATTGCATCTGGCTGGATGTAAATGCTGAGAGTGAAGATTAAATATTGTGATTCAAGGGGGAGTAAAACTGAGGGAAAACTAGATCATAGATTGGTTTTGGCCGGGATATCTTCTGCTAGACCAGGTTGCTCAGAACCTCAACCCTTCTGGCCTTTAACACTTCAAGAGATGGGATATCTACAACTTCTCTGGGCAACCTCATCAATGCCTCACCACCCTCACCATAAATAATTTCTTCCTAGTATCTAATCTAAATTACTTTCCTTCAGCTTAAAGCCATTCCCCCATGTCCTCTCACTGCATGCACATGGAAAAAGTCTCTCTCCAGCCATGTAGGCTCACCAGAGTGGAGTAGAGGGGCAGAATCACCTCCCTCAACCTGCTACTCACACTGCTTTTGATGCAGCCCAGCTGGGCTGCAACAGATATGTGAAACAATTTCACTGGAAGCACCAGAACTACTATTGCTTGATTTATTTTGCAGGAGAAAGTATTGGCAGAGATGTCATAGGGAGCAGTTCTTCAGTGATGTGTGTTGAGTTGAATAATGTGGAATATTTTCTCTAAGAACTTCTGATAGTACAGATATTCAATCAGTAGGATTAGGTACAGAAGTTTCATTTTAAGGAGGGCTGCAAACATAATTCAAATATTTCTTCAATCTTAATACTTAGAGCTAAAAGAAATAGATACTTAGTAGTCTGCCAGAAATGAGATGGAGTTTCTGAATCTATTGTATGAACTACTTGTTTGGTCTGAGTTAAGAAGCAAATTTTGCTTTTGCTACAGCTTATGGATTTTTTGAAGCCGAATTTAGTATTCTGCCTTCTTGTAGAGGCAGCCATTCCATCATCCAGCCTCTATCTCTAGATGACTTATCAGCAGTTTCTGCTATTGCAGTGGTTTCATCTCTTGCATCTGTTCCCTTACATATTTAAAAAGCAGTTGCTTCAGAGAATGTTCATTGAAAAATGCTGATGTAAATGGGATAGTCTGACAAGTCTCCTGTTTGGGGCTGCAGAAAGTCTGCTGGACGTGGAATGCTGGATAATGTTGGCAGATCTGGATGCATGACCTTATGGATCTGAGGATGAAGTTCTGTTTGGTTATTGAGATGAAGGATTTCCAGCACTAGCTGTGTGGTTGGCACTTGTAGTGCTGTAAATTCTTCCTGTTCTTTCTCTACTCACATTACTAGAAGCCGAGGTAAAATAATGCATCAATATTGATATATTGTGGTGAGACTGATTCTGTTGCCTTATTAGGAAAATGAGGACATGTAATTGCATCTTGTGGTTTTATGAAGACAGAAGAGAGAGTGAAATCAAAGAATGGAATTGTTAGGTCCCTTACTTTTTTCTGGCAAGGATAATTTTTCATGCAGGAGTTGGATTTCTTCTTCGTGGCCCGGCTTTTTTCTCAAGATTGTCAATTCAGTTGAAACATTTACATGGGAGAGAGTAGTTCCGTTGTTGAAGGAACTCCTGTCACAGCAATGGAACAGATCAAGGGAACATAAATATAACTAAAATAATCAAAAGTGTTCTTTACTTGTGATGTATTTGCCTTTGTGGTAGAGCTTTGAGAGTTTATCACCAATTTTTTCTCAGACGTGTGCACTAGGCTTAGAAACAGGTAATTTTAATGATCTCTAAAATGTTAAATCCTTCAGGGAGCCCCCGGTGGTCTAGGGGAAAAGACACTGCACTGTCACTGCAGAGACCCGGGTTCGATTCCCGGTCGGGGCCCCTCCCCGGGCAGATGGAGCTCGTTAGCCCTGTAAGGCAATCCATCTACGTCCTGAGGACCTCGCTGCCACCGTCCAAGCGTGCTTGGCCCCGGCAGATGAACCTCAGGATNATTCTCATTCAGTCTAATGGGAACCAACTTCAATTTCCTGTATACAGTAGCATTTCTAAAAACTAAGAGCTGACACTTGAGGTCTCCTAAGTCTACTTTGAGGAGTATTTACATCTGCCTTTTCAAATGTAACCAAGTGGACTACATTAGACTTCAATTCTCTTAAGCAGGTGTTGGGAGGCTGGAAAACTGCTGAGGCATGACCAAGTGTATGACCAGCTGCTTGTTCCAGCAAGCATCTCCTGTAAAAAATAGGATAACCCAAAGAAAGTCTTAACAGAGTGTTAACTCCTGCGAGTATTTTAGTTAATAGATATGAATAGTGGTTTTCAAAATAATTGGACTTCTCACACTTTAATTTAGGATGCCTTGCAAAGCTTATGGATATGTAATATGCCCCATGTCTTACAGCAGCTCAGGAAGGGAGAAAATCAAAATATAAAGTTTACCTCGCAAACCAAAAATAGAGTCAACATTCTAAGTATATCAGGCAAAATATTTATTTTTAACAGATAATTTTTTGTTGTTTTATATTGGCTCTATAGCCAATAAGATTTTATTTATTTATATATTTCACTGACACTGTTGAGTGTCAAAAAAGTGTCTCATCTTGTGCCTCATATGTTACTGCAGTACTTATGAAAAAAATGAGTGCAAATTGGACTCCATGCTGTCATGTGGAAGAAAGTAGTCAGACTAAACAACAGCAGTGGCAATATTTTTATTGAGGGAACTTTTATTGGAGTTCCATCACACTTTATCTAATGTCTGGAATTATCTGTCAAGAGGAAGGTGCTAAAAGATTAATTATATTTGAAGAATTTTGTGACTAGATGTTTGATACTTCATACTAAATAGAAATGTTACTTTTTTTTTTTCCAAAGCATAAAAATAATTTGAAACAGATAAGTAGACAAGAAATAATAATCACACCACTTGTGGTGAAGCTGCAGGTCAAATAATAAAAAAAATTAGTGTAGTTAAGCTCTAATTTTTTACAACTTGTCAAATGCATCTTTATTTACTTGTAGGATTGTTTTGAATTTGCATGTAATAGAACTGTTCAGATTGGAATCTATGTTTGAAAAATAACTAGATATGATAGTAGGCTTGAGGCAAAAGTGACTACAATTTTTTGCTGTGCCTTATTTGGTTCAGAGTTGGGAAAATACTTAAAATGGAGTTAAATTTAAGCTGTTAACATTTTCATATTTGATTCATGAAGATCTGCACCAGCATTCATTAACTTTCCATATGGCATCTGTAACAAAGATATCTATATTCTCATTTTGTACCAGTACTTAACAAAATGGAAGGGATGTGGGGCTTTTCCAAAACCAGGCTTTGCAGAACTGTAGAATTAGGGTTTTCTGACCTAAGCCTTCTGGGTCAGCTTGATCCTGATTGCATCCGGCTGGATGTAAATGCTGAGAGTGAAGATTAAATATTGTGATTCAAGGGGGAGTAAAACTGAGGGAAAACTAGATCATAGATTGGTTTTGGCCGGGATATCTTGTGCTAGACCAGGTTGCTCAGAGCCTCAACCCTTCTGGCCTTTAACACTTCCAGAGATGGGATATTTACAACTTCTCTGGGCAACCTCATCAATGCCTCACCACCCTCACCATAAATAATTTCTTCCTAGTATCTAATCTAAATTACTTTCCTTCAGCTTAAAGCCATTCCCCCATGTCCTCTCACTGCCTGCACATGGAAAACGTCTCTCTCCAGCCATGTAGGCTCACCAGAGTGGAGTAGAGGGGCAGAATCACCTCCCTCAACCTGCTACTCACACTGCTTTTGATGCAGCCCAGCTGGGCTGCAACAGATATGTGAAACAATTTCACTGGAAGCACCAGAACTACTATTGCTTGATTTATTTTGCATGAGAAAGTATTGGCAGAGATGTCATAGGGAGCAGTTCTTCAGTGATGTGTGTTGAGTTGAATAATGTGGAATATTTTCTCTGAGAACTTCTGATAGTACAGATATCCAATCAGTAGGATTAGGTACAGAAGTTTCATTTTAAGGAGGGCTGCAAACATAATTCAAATATTTCTTCAATCTTAATACTTAGAGCTAAAAGAAATAGATACTTAGCAGTCTGCCAGAAATGAGATGGAGTTTCTGAATCTATTGTATGAACTACTTGTTTGGTCTGAGTTAAGAAGCAAATTTTGCTTTTGCTACAGCTTATGGATTTTTTTGAAGCCGAATTTAGTATTCTGCCTTCTTGTAGAGGCAGCCATTCCATCATCCAGCCTCTATCTCTAGATGACTTATCAGCAGTTTCTGCTATTGCAGTGGTTTCATCTCTTGCATCTGTTCCCTTACATATTTAAAAAGCAGTTGCTTCAGAGAATGTTCATTGAAAAATGCTGATGTAAATGGGATAGTCTGACAAGTCTCCTGTTTGGGGCCGCAGAAAGTCTGCTAGACATGGAATGCTGGATAATGTTGGCATACCTGGATGCATGACCTTATGGATCTGAGGATGAAGTTCTGTTTGGTTATTGAGATGAAGGATTTCCAGCTCTAGCTGTGTGGTTGGCACTTGTGCTGCTGTAAATTCTTCCTGTTCTTTCTCTACTCACATTACTAGAAGCCGAGATAAAATAATGCATCAATATTGATATATTGTGGTGAGACTGATTCTGTCGCCTTATTAGGAAAATGAGGACATGAAATTGCATCTTGTGGTTTTATGAAGACAGAAGAGAGAGTGAAATCAAAGAATGGAATTGTTAGGTCCCTTACTTTTTTCTGGCAAGGATAATTTTTCATGCAGGAGTTGGATTTCTTCTTCGTGGCCCAGCTTTTTTCTCAAGATTGTCAATTCAGTTGAAACATTTACATGGGAGAGAGTAGTTCCATTGTTGAAGGAACTCCTGTCACAGCAATGGAACAGATCAAGGGAACATAAATATAACTAAAATAATCAAAAGTGTTCTTTACTTGTGATGTATTTGCCTTTGTGGTAGAGCTTTGAGAGTTTATCACCAATTTTTTCTCAGACATGTGCACTAGGCTTAGAAACAGGTAATTTTAATGATCTCTAAAATGTTAAATTCTTCATATGGAGAAGCCGTTCTTTGATGAGGAAGGAATTCATTCTGCATTGCTTGATAGTTGATCCTTGATTTACACATAGAATTTATGAGCCCTGTACAGGTCTGGTTGGAATATACAGAACAAAATATGTCGAGGAGAGGAATTTATGTGTAGCAAATTAAGAAATTTCTGTCAAGATACTGCATCTATCAAGTGTCTAGTGAAACTCTGCACATGATTGATGCCTAAGTCCTGCCATGAGGTTCAGTATCTTAGACAAGTTAGGTAAGATTGTTCTCTTTCTGATTGCAGTGGTATGTAGATTTCTAATTGCTGCCTGTTAAGGCTGCCCCAGCCAGGAAATCATGTAGCTGTACCAAAACTTGAGCTTTTTCTTTCTGCCTAGAAGGAGATTCTGCTTTTCAGTAGCAATCAGAGTGAAATCTGAAACACAGCTGATGCTTCCTTTTGAATTTTGTAGATTGGAAAATGGTAGTGGAGGGGCAGAGTACAATATCAAACAATCTGAGTCTCCTTTTTATCTTAGATTAATAAAATGCTTCAACATTACTAGTAAAATAAGATAAATGTCTAGGAAAAACAACAAAAAGAAGTGTAACTTCTTCATCTGCCTCTCTGTAACACCTCAAAAAAGGGCTACAATTGAAACATGCAAATGCATCAGGTTTTTGATGGCAACAGAAATATTGGTGGTTTCAGTTTAATCCATATTACAGATTTCTTCCATAATAATGCAGCTTGCCATTTGCATGCAATACTTGAGAGTTTAAATAGTTCATGTAGCTCATTTGTACCTTGTTGTACAGTAGTTTTTAGAGCACATCTTGGACCCTTTTTTTTATTTTCTTTTTTTGTCTTCTGGGATGCTCTAAAGCCCTTTCAGCATACTTTGTTCTTCATGCAGCAAAACACTTGGACTTACAGTTAATTACCTTAGAGGAACACTGCTCTTCAGATGTCCTTCATTCAGCATCTGAAAAGCCAGAATATTATTGATACTAATTCAGAGGATTAAAATTTTAGGAGTGAAGGCTGAGAAGCAGAAAATGGGTCTTGTGTGACTAATTAATGCTGAGGCTAAAGGTCAGTTTTAAGTTGGACATGCACTGTATAATGAACTTTAAATAATAATTCTAAGGACTTTTAACCCTTTGAACTAAAACTTCCTGTTTGACTGGATACTTGTGAAGCATTAATGCAATTCAATAAATTTTTCCCTGTAGCCATCTAATAGTGTTCTTTCCCTATACTTAAAATTGGGACTTAGAGCTACTAATGGCTAACTGCATGTTATGTGAAGACTCAATTACCTATATAGGGGAAAGTGTCAAGAGCAGATTTCTCAAGTATTTATTTTTTCAAGAAAAAAGTAAACATAATGAAATGAAAAAATCCAGATGATGAAAAATACTTATATCAGATTCTTGATTCATGGCGGTTTTGGACCCTAAAAAAGGAAAATAGTAGGAATGGGAAGCAGGAAAATGGTCTCTAATGACGGTTCTGAGAGTAATCTATATAATTATATTTAATCAAATTGCTTCTTTTCTTCAATTACTCTGTCTGTAAAATGGGATCCAGAGTATATTCATGTTCCGTGGGAGTAATTGAATAATGTGATTGTAATGCATTTATAGTTGTATATGAATTTTAATTAATACCTAAAATAAAGTCTAAGCCTGAAACATTTCCTTTGATATATGTATGTGTATTCCTGTTTACCAGCACTACTAAAATCTAATGTCTTCCAGGTTATTTACAGCAAATATACAGATCTTGTGCCAAAAGAGGTCATGAATGTGGATGATCCTGAACTGCAAAGACCAGATGAGGAGGCAATTAGAGAGGTATTGTATGCACTGATATGCGTAGTTTTCAGTGGTATGCTTTGTCTTGCATATACAATGAGATGCACAGTGTGGTATTTTTTCTTCAGATAACAGAGAAGACAAGAGCAGCCCTGGAGAAATCAGTCTCCCAAAAAGTTGCAGCAGCCATGCCTGTACGAGCTGCTGACAAACTGGCTCCTGCACAGTACATTCGGTATGTAGTGCTGGTGTCTGTAAGAAGATGTGATACATTATATTTATTAAAATTGGCATATTCCTTGAATTTCTGAGAACAGAAATTCCTCCTGAATTCTGTTCTTCTGTAAGGAATTTGGAAGTGGTTAATTAATCCACTAATGATCACCTAATTTGAAGCATGTAGAAAATAAGTCTTTTAATATGTCATGAGCTGTGGCACTTTGTGGAGGGGTTATTGTTTTAACAAAAAAATACAGATTTGTCAGGGATCACTTTTATGATGCTGCCTTGAAAACAGAGTGTTTACTGTGGGTTTCAAGTCAAGACAAGTCATGGAACAAAGTTCTTCCTTCATAGAAAATAAGCAGTTGGAAAGAATTGGAATTATGAGGAGGCTGATACTCATTTATGAGGAGTTTCTCTTTGAAACTCAGAAAAATTTCATGGCAGGGTTACATTTGGCCCGAGGTGAATCCTGGAAAGAAGTATGTGAAGAGGTTGTTAATAACCAGTAAGAAGTCACCAGGGCTTCACATACATAGGTAGAGAGTATTGTGACAGGCTGTGAGTACTGTACTAGTTTTTCTTCTACTTCAGAATCTAGATTGAAACAGAAGAATATAGCCCTGGGAAGTTACCTTCTGTCTGGTGTAACTGAGTCTCTGCACTCAGTCCAGTATCATCTGTGCAGTTACCTGCTGCTGATTTTCACAGTGGAGAAATCTTAAACTGGTATGGATAAAATGAAAGGCAGCTAGAGTAGTGAACTGAATAACAACAGAGGTGGGAAAGGAATATCTAGCTGTGTGCAGAAAACTGAGCACTTTGTTTTATTCAGATACACACCATCTCAGCAAGGCGTTGCATTCAACTCTGGAGCAAAACAGAGAGTTATTCGAATGGTGGAAATGCAGAAGGACCCTATGGAGCCTCCAAGATTCAAGTAACTATCCAAAACTTGTTCATAACAAATAGAAGATTCTGAAGTGTGTTTCCGTGCAAAATGCTGACTGTAATTGTAATTGTTTTCTTAATTGCTCAGAATTAACAAGAAGATTCCGCGAGGACCACCTTCTCCTCCAGCACCTGTAATGCACTCTCCTAGTAGAAAGGTATGAAATGTCATAGCTGATCTCTGTTTTGAATCCTTAGATGGATCACAAGTACTGCTTTGATCTGGTTCATTTCTGTGCACCTCCTCCTTACTGTTCTTTTGATGCAATGTTAAGTGATAACTTGGTGCCTGGTGCAGTCTTTTTGTTAGTTTTTAATTTTTTCATTTGGGCAGTTCTCTACGTAGCGGTCTTACGTATCTTGTCAAAGCTTAAGTAGGTGTCTCATAAATTTTATGCAGAGCTGCTTTGTTGAATTTGTTCATGGCATGGCTGAGGACTCAGCCTTTAGCCTTGGTACTTATATGGCTTTTAGACGACACATCTAATCCATGACACACTAACGTGTGTCAGTGAGGATTAGCTCCTTCTGCAACATGGGTGGTTCATCATTTTGCTACAACTTGGAACAGCCACTAAATGTGCAAATGGTAACAAGCTGGCTCTGAGTTACAGCCGCTTTGGTGAAAGCTTAAGAGGATAGCAGAAGAGCTGTTGTGACTTTATTCAGTGTTGGCAAAGGTACAGTGCAGAAATAAACCCCATGGCAGGGGATTTAGAACTAGATGATCTTCAGAGTCCCTTCCAACCAAACCATTTCTTGATTCTGTCATCTTATTGCTGCTAAGAAGAGTTGGGTTTTTGTGGAATCCTGAACTTTCTACTCTAATTTATTTCAATAGTTTTCAAGTTGCCTTTGAGAAAGAAAACAGTATTTCCTTTTGCTATAAATCTGAAGATAATGTTGCTTCTTCTCTTAAATTAGATGACTGTGAAAGAGCAGCAAGAGTGGAAAATTCCTCCATGCATTTCAAACTGGAAAAATGCAAAGGTAATTATCTTATTGTAATTTTATCTTTCTAATGTTGCACCCTCTGGGGAAACTTCATTGAATGATTTAAGCTTGAATAATACTGTTTTTAAACCTCTAGGGTTAGGTAAACTTGCTGCTTCCAGCATGGAGAACACATGATTGTACAGGTCACTTTTTTTCTGTTTGGTATATAAGGGTTGCCAAATTGAGAGGAGTATAGAACCGAGGGAAAATGTGTTAGTTCCTGGCAGAGATTATAAATTTTCCGCGTTAAAAATGGCTTTAGTTAAAATCCCCATAATAGTGCAGTCTGAACCCAAAATCTCTGGAGTTCACAAGTAAAGCCATCTAAACTGAAAAAGAGAAAGGGTATCAGAGACCCAAGCTTGTTTCTTTTCAATACTGCAGTCCCCATTTCTGGAAAGTTTCCTTGTTGAATTCTTTCATTAATTAATTTTCATCACTGGTCAGCTCAGGTGATTTTCTTCCTTGTTTGAGTAGGTAAGTCTTGTCCCTTTGGTTTATGCCCAGAGAGAGGGGAGAATTTACTTACTAATTTGCTGCAGTAACTGGTCTAATCATTGTGAAACTTACCAAGCTGTTGTCCTGAGGCAGCCTCTTCAAGTGGAGGAAGGAAAAGCTGCATGTTTAGATGTTTTGGTTTTTTTTTCCTTACCCCAACACAGCTGTCTAACTGGGACTGGTGCTAATTATAAGATCAAATTTTAGGTTACAGATGGTAAAACCAAAGCAAAAATTTTGTAGAGCTCACTAAAGAATCTTAAAATAACATTTATAAGTAATTTTAGGTTTCAGCTTTTGAAAGTAAAATTGGCATTTAGTGTGTCTTAATTTTGCTGTAGTCTTGCCCCTTACTTTCTCTTTTTGCATCATCTAACCTCTTAAGAGGTATGAAAACTGTTTAGGTAAAATGATTTCTAAGCAAAAAATGGTAAAACAGCTGAGAGACTAGAAAAGCTATTATTTGTAGGTCTTAACACAAAGCAAAGAGTGGACTTTATCAATCAAAACCTTTTATCCAAAGATGAAACTTGAAGGGAAACTGATTCAGAGTTGAGGAATGTGGAATTGGAGTGAAGCTTGGTATTATCTGTTAAGAACTTGAAGTACATATAAAAAGGACATCCGTTGAGACATATTAATGATGGTCTGTGAGTTTTGTATGTGTTTTTCTTTTCTTACACCATAAATGTAATAATACTTGTTGTTACAAATAATGTTTCTGTGATTAATTTCCTCTCTGTTTTCACTGTAGGGTTACACCATTCCACTAGATAAGCGTCTGGCTGCAGATGGCAGAGGATTGCAGACTGTTCATATTAATGAAAATTTTGCCAAACTTGCTGAGGCGCTCTATATTGCTGACAGAAAGGTCAGGTGGTTGTTTAAACTGTTTTGTTCCATATTGTTTTACCTTCCCTGTATGTTTATTTCCTTGGGAAAATTAACTGTGAATAAGCTATAGCTTTTGGATTTGTCCTGCTTCCTGGCTAATGCAAGACTAAGATCTTATCCCCACTGTCTCTGAATCAGTGGCTCAATGTGGGTTAAGTTATTGGAAGTCACATGTATTGTCTCTCAGCTCTAACTGCTGTGGCTGTCTGGATTTAAGCTTTCTCTTTTGGCTTCTGTCCTGTTAACTGGATAACTCCATGGCATAAGATCTGCTTGTCTTCCAGGTGCTAGGCTTTCTGTCTTTTTAACTGTGTTATTTGTGCAGGCTCGTGAAGCAGTAGAGATGCGTGCCCAGGTGGAGAGAAAGATGGCTCAGAAGGAAAAGGAGAAACATGAGGAAAAGCTCCGAGAAATGGCTCAGAAAGCCAGGGAGAGAAGAGCAGGGATCAAAACCCACGTTGAAAAAGGTACATTTCTGTGTTACTAAGATGCTATGGCTTTTTTTAGCACTCTGCAGTGTGAGTTTGGGACAATAACCTGAGAACTTAAGGTATCTAAATTCCAGCTGAAATTTCTAAGCATGACATCTGTTCATGTCTTCTCTCGATTGGTTAATTGACTGGCTGGTTTGATGGAATCCAGGTTTGAACCTCACAGCAGTATTTGGGTGTATGCAGGTTTAGGACAGTTGAGAATTTCAGAGTTATTAATGCAGCAGTTCAAGTGACGGCTTTCTTAGACAGTTCTAAACTAATTATTTTTTTAGAAGAAGCTTGTTGCAAGTGAAGGGCAACTTTGTTTAGAAGAACTAAACCATATTTTAAGTTTTCAAAGATGGTGAATGCAGTATTCTGTCTCTTGCACTGCAGAACTGTAGTTCTGTTGGCCATTAAGCCCAAAAAACCCCAGCTAACTTAACTAAATTGTAACCGTTGTGATGACTCTTATGCTTTGATTGAAATTACACTTCAAAGATCAAGATGATGAACTTACAGAGCAGTTATGGTCTCTCTAGAAGGTGGAGGGATATGGTCATATAATGCCAAACCCTGTAGCTGGGATGTATTAACCTCTTCCCAGCAGACTGGGGACTGGCAAGGTGGAGAGCCACTCTGTTGGAAAGGACCCAGGAGTCCTAGTGGCAATATGCTGAACAGAAGGCAGCAGTAACGCTAAGGGCACCCGAAGCTGCGTCTGCAGGAGTGTAACCAGTAGGTCAAGGGAAGTAATAATTTCCTTGTATGGGTGACCTGTTAGACTGCATCTGGCATACTTTGTGCAGTTATTTGCCTCCAGGTGCAAGACAGACATTGATAAACGGGAGTCAGTTCAGTGAAAGGCCATCCAAATACTCAGAGGGCTTGAGTGTCTGCCTATTCAGGAGATGCTGAGAAAATGAAGCTTGTTCTGCCAGGAGATGTGGCTTTGGGGCCAGGTAATGGGAACTTTCCCACAAGATCATACTATAGTGTTCCCTACAAGATTATCAGAGCTCTTCATTAAGCTGCACAGTGGAAGAATGACAGTGATCAAGAGCTGAAGCAAGAGGTTCCAAGTACATGAGAGGAGAACAATTTTCACCATGAGAACAAGCAGCAGTGGAACAGGTTGCCTAGGAAGTCTGGCAGTCTCAATCCTTACAGGTTTTCCCCGCTTGAGTGTGAACAGCCCTGAGGGACTTGGTTTGAATTCAGCATTGGTCCTGCTTACAGCAGGAGATTGTGAACTAGACTCCCTTCCAACCTGAGTGATTTTCTGATACTGCATCACAAAATGTTCTTCAAAGCACTTAAATCCCTGTGTGTTTGAACAGTATTTTTACACTTAAAATGATGATATAATGATCTGTAAGTGTTTTAGGATATTAATTCTTAGATGGACGAGTATTCTAAGCTCTTAAAGGTTGGGAAAACCCAGTTACTGGGATATGTCTACTTTGATTCTTGTCAAGGACAGTCAATTGCTTGTGGCATAAGAAACCTATGGTGTTCCATGTGTTCAAAGTGTAACATTTTAAATAGTGCTAAGGGTCACTACTCTTCTGTAAAAGAATACTGAGTAGAATTACCAGTGCCAGTGTCTCTGGCATAATTAATTCAAACTTCAAATATATGTCTATAATGAGCAATCTTGCATTTGTTCAGAGGATGGAGAAGCAAGAGAAAGAGACGAAATCAGACATGACCGGCGCAAAGAGAGACAGCATGACAGAAATCTTTCCCGGGCAGCCCCTGACAAAAGGTGAGTCAAAAAAAAAAGCTGCTTTATTCCTGTACTGGCATTGGCTTCCCCACTAGGGAAACTATTACATTGGGCTTTCTTCTGCTCGATGTAAGTGCCTAAATTATCCCTTGTGGAGATATTCACTGGTATGAAGCACGGTCCGTTCATTGTGTGGAAAGGCATTACTCTTGTTAAAATACTGGAGTACTCTCTTCAGTGTAGACTTTTCAACATGAATGAGAAAGGGGGGGTGATGGTGTGTTAGTTTTGGGTGTTGGTTCTTTTGATTTTAGCAGAACTTCAGTATATTCAGATTTAATTAAGTGTTGACAGCAAAGGTTTAAACCTGGACCCTATAACTTCGGTGAGACCAGAGAATCAATGGTGGTTTTGTTTCTTGAAACTATTAATTTAAAGTAAGCTTAGATTTATGAATGTAGGGTGAAGTATCTTGTATGCTGAACCCAGTGAGATTTCTGAGCACCAATGGTTTCTGGAGGCTTAAAATCTCTAATATCTTAAAATTAGATTGCTTGGCCTTCCCAGAATGTAACTACACTGGTTCATGCAAAAAACAAATATGACATTTTAGACGAAGTCAGCTTGATGTAAATTGCAGATAGTGGAAAGCAAATTTAAATGTCATGCCCAGCTGAACATAACTTTTCCAAGTGTTTCCTTTGCCAGGAGACAAATTTTAAATGTTACCTTGTAAAGAAGGGCAACAGTCGAAATCTGGCTCCTGAGGCAAATGGTTAGCAACTAATACAGGATCAGGTTGCAATTGAGCATGTCACAAGTATGGTTTACTGACCTAATAAAACTTTAAATTTTTAATTCAGGTCAAAGCTGCAGAGAAATGAGAACAGAGATATCAGTGAAGTTATTGCCCTAGGGGTACCCAACCCCCGGCCATCCAATGAAATCCAATATGACCAGAGGCTGTTCAACCAGAGCAAGGTAAAATACCTTTTCACAGCTCTGTAGCTTTCTATGAGAACATGCTCATCCTTCCTTAGTGGGTATGACCAGAATACTAAAGGGAGCCTTCTTTTATGGTTAGTGCGGATACACTCGGAAAGCAGTCTCTACATAACTGGTTAGGAAATTATTCATTTCCTTTATCCATAACCTTGGCAAAAAAGATGTAATATTCTGAATGTATAACTGGATTAAAGTGTTGTGATTTTTCTCACTGGGGAGTGGAGAAAAAGAAATTATTTTTGCCTTCAAGCTGCGGTGACCTCATTTTCTTCTCTTGTACAAATGTACTGACTGAATAGGGAAATCGGCTTTCAGAGAGGAGCAAGTAAATACTTTCTATTCCCATTATTGCTTATGTTAATAATGCTTCTCAAGATATATATAGTTAACAGCAATATTTATTTTCCCTGAACTTTATACTATTCAGAGATGAAAAAGTAGATTAGGCTTCAGAAAGTCCCTGAATAGACCTGCAGTTTGTCAATCACTCTTTTTCATGTCTCCAGTGAAAGATTTGCAGGCAGAAGGGAAAGCTGATGAACTAAAAAAGAACAAGCAGGCACTTCTACGCCTCTGTGTGATTTGGATCAGTCAGCTTAAATCATGTTTTCCAGAAATTCTGAATAATACACATTTCTGTATGGTTGTACTTAGCCATTAGACAGCTGTACTTGTAGGGTAGACTGAAATGATCCATTATTCTGAAATATGGATGGCTATAATCCTTCCTGTTGCTCTCCAGAAGAGTAGGACTGAGGCTTGTAATGTTACATACTCTGGACTTCATCCCAGACCCAAACCCACTCATATCCTGATTAAGTGCTTGGAATAATTTGAAATCAATAGTAGATCACACAATACCATTTTTGTGTATCTGAGTAACACCATCAGTGTATTTTGATGTTAAATAAGTTAACTGAAGTTTTGCAGTCTCATTTTTGGTGTTCTGCTGTTCTTCACAGGGTATGGACAGTGGCTTTGCTGGAGGAGAGGATGAAATTTATAATGTTTACGACCAGCCTTGGAGAAGTGGCAAGGATATGGCCCAAAACATCTACAGGCCAAGTAAAAATGTGGATAAGGACATGTATGGTGATGATCTAGAAGCTCGAATCAAGACCAACAGGTAAGAAAATAGAGTTAAGAAATATTCTTAATTAGTACTCTGAAGTCGATCAGCTGAGTATCACCTTCTCCTGCAGGTTTGTTCCTGACAAAGAATTTTCTAACTCGGATCGTAACACCAGAGGGAGGGGCAGAGATGGACCAGTTCAATTTGAGGAGGATCCATTTGGTTTGGACAAGTTTCTGGAAGAAGCTAAGCAACATGGTGGTTCTAAACGGCCCTCAGATAGCAGCCGCCCCAAAGAACATGAGCATGAGAGCAAAAAGAGGAGAAAGGACTGAACGCCTCTGCTCCTGAAGAGGTTGGGAAATGGACTGCAAGCTTCGACTTCACGCAAAAGGATTTTTAATATCAGAGGTGTATAGTAGGATGGCATTGTAACAAAGCAGTTCACAAGTCTTGTGTGGATATGTACACACACCTGTTCTTCTACATAGGACAGCTGCCCCCGGAGAGAGGAGGAATAGAGACCACTTTGAAACATTTCGTAAGGGAATTAGTTGTTTCTTAGCAAGTTCTCTGACTTTGCTGATTCTCCCTTGCCCAGCATCTCAGGGTAAGAATGCAGACTCCTTCTACGGCTTTAGTTTTTGTAGGTAGTTCAAGCTTTGACTTAATCTGTTAAAAGCTTTCCTGTATATAATTACTGTCTTATGCTGTAACAGATGCTGGGGTGTTAATGATTCAGTGTTTCTTTAGTGTGGCTATACAGTTTATTTGAACAACGGAGGGGAAACAGCTGGATTCTGTTTTAAAACAAGTACTCGTTCATAGTTTCTCAGTAATCTTTATTTTAGTTTCTTTACGTTTAGTGAAATAAAGCCGCCTTCCACCATTCACTCCCTTGGATTCCTTCTTTGACTGCGTCTTCTACGGGTCTGCTGTTTGAGAGCGAGCTGAAAACAATGGAAATTATTCAGATTAGCTAGGCAAGAAGGTTCAGTATTTTTCATTTCTGATCATCCAGAACATTGATATGGAAAGCAGAAAATATGTTTATAACCGGTTCAGTTCCATGAGCCCCAAGACAAGGCTTTCCTGACAGGAAAGTTGAATATATATTGCACAGCAATTGCTGACTGTATCAGCAAAATGCATCTTTAAAGCTTGTGCTTTCAAGTGGAACTAATAGAAAGTAACTGTCTAAACGTAGCCTAGAATGAAGTGGCAGAAGTGCTCATGTATTCTAGAGAAGCTGCATTTTTTAAGAAATTAAGCTAAGTGGTGTCTGCCTTCTGCTTTTATTTCACTATAAAGAAGCCTTTTAGCTCTTGCTTCTCTTGTGAGAGTACAGGCCTTGAAGCCTAGGCAGTTAAATGAATGTGGCTATTTTACAGCTTCAAGAATAAAAAGCAGCAAAATAATTTACAGGAAATTGACACTAAATACTCACCTATACTTATACTTATTTCGATAATTGCATACAGGTAATACCCTAGACCAGCACAATTTATATGGATGGGATCAGCCTGGTGCCTGTCTTGTCACAGTTTATGGAGTCTTAATTTCTGCTTCCATTTTTGTACCACAGTTGTAACTCACAGGTCAGTTCTTCTGGGGAATAGGTGACCACAACCAGTGAAGACCTTGCAATAGTATGAACCATGCCAAGCAAAACACTTTCTCACAATTGGCATACCGCATCTCTGAAGTCTCTTGCCAATTCATTTTACTCTTACCATCTCCTAGCATTCAAAGTCTCAAGACAGAGCAACTAGTTGTGAAAAGAATGTTGAAGAATTCCTCTTAATTATTCAAAGGCATGAACTGATCATGTCTGGTCTGCTTGTTGCTCATGGCTTCATTCTGTACTACTAGGTCTGAGTAGCAATATCAGCTGAAGCACACATAAGTCTGTCAAAAAATCCCTAATTTAGGGAACACACTAGATGCAAGATTTTAATGATTTTGATGTGAGACCTGATAATAAATCATTGGCTGTGGGCAGCCACTATTCTTTTTTCCTTATCTGTCATCACCACTGCATACTAAATTTTTGCAAAGCAGTGGGATGGCCATTTCTTTGCTCTGTTTCTTCGCTGCAGCGAAGCTAGAGGATACAGCTGTCTGGCTCTAACTGACCGGTCAATGACACGCACTTGCACTAGACTGTGCACACTGTCTCAATACCATGAACTGACAGTGCAAAGTGTCACATTTTTTCCTTCGCTACCATGTAAAATGTTAAAGGTGGAGAGAACTGTAAATTAGTTTTAGTGGAGTTTTTTTTTATCTTGAACACATGAAAGCAGGTAGCTGATTTCTCCTGTATGAAATGATGGTTGAAGAAAAATAAATTTCACTGAAGTTCAAAGATTAGCATTACTCTGTCATATTTCCCCTGCCAACCAACATCCAGACTGGATACTGGATTGGAATCCATCTGCAGAAACCTGTATTGCAAATGACAAACTAACTGCATAGCAGATCCCAAATGGTTTTACTGCATTCACATTCCTTTAGCATAGCAGTTTTTGGTCTCTCTGGTATCTCTACAATCTTCGACCCTAACAACTTGAGGTGAGAGAAGGGAATAAACAGAAGTGTTAATTATTTAGAAAACATTGAAAGCATGCTGAGTGGCAAAATGCTTAATCACACTTCAAATATTTCCATGTTACTGTGTCAAATCACAGGCAGAGTGTCAACTCATTACTTCATTAAGGGAATTAGCACATTACCTTGGAACCTTCAAGTATGTGGGAATCCTTCTTTAACACATTCTGAACATCTTCTGGAGTTGAGAATTTAATCCAGCAATAACGTCTGTGAAAGCCTGTATCTCTGTCCTAATCACCAGTTAAAAAAAAAAAATGCAATTACTATACAAAATACTCACATAGGCTTTTTAAACTTTCTACGGATATTGAATTTAAGGATTTGCACACTTGCTGTTTCAGGAGCTTTTTTCACACTTTGACTTCTGCTATCATTGACAGCACGTGCAGGCCTAGCAAAGGCTGTTCTGCCTCCCTTTCAATTTGAATCTAGCAATAATAAATTCAAGATTTTAAGTTATAGTTGAAGCCTGGAATAATGCACAGACATTTTCAAACTGCAGTATTTACCTACTAATAAGACAGTCACAACAGAACTGACATTCAAGTGGCTGCAGTACTTGAAAAGCATTCAGCAAGATAAAGCAGCTGCTTAAGAGACTAAGAAAGCAGGCCTCAGTTCAGGGTTCAATCTGCCACTCGGATCATCAGGCATGACTGGCAGCACTTCCAAACCACCAGTGAAGTTTTCGCCCACATGGCACTGTCTGTTTTCAGTATCACAGCAATGGCTAAATTAGGCTGTCTTACACTGCTGATAGATTTTTTTTTATCTCTGGCAGTTTTAAACATTAATAAAACTCCCAAAGTAATCACTGAATCAAAACATACACATGGGCATCGCTTCAATCAGTGATGGAGCTGGGTTTGCAACAAAGCAGTGCAGTCTGTCCTGGGCCTGAGGAACAGTGGGGCAGGCACGCACCTAAGCTTCAAGTGTTTGGAAATAGCCAGCCTGTTTCAAACTATCTTTTTCCATTTCCAAATTAGTCCTCAACTGATAGTGAACCCATCACCTCACTAACTGAAGTTCACTACACACTGAGCTTAATCTAACAGACCATTACTTCACATGGAGAAACACAGGTGGGCAGGAGAACCTCTGCCTCAGTGATGGCCTGCAACTTACCCATAAAGGAACACTTTTTTGACTGCTCATCTCCTAAGAAACTGCACTACATAGTACGATCCCTGACCTACACACTCGGGAAATAAACAGATAAAGAGGCATGAACAGCTTGGCAGCACCCTGCGGAGGTTATGGTTAGCCCACACTCTGGGTGAGGTCTGAACCCACAGCAGGAAACGACTGTAGGTTTATACCTACACCTTTAGTATTTTGGCCAGTGAGATCAGGCACATAAAAACTTTATTCTCTGTCAGAGGAATGATGACATAGAGAAGCTCAAACCACTTTTGGGTTCATTATTCAGAACCGGCAGCATCAACAGGATCTGAGGGATGTGCTTTGTACAACTCTGAAAGCCAGTGGAGACCACTAAACGTCAATAAGGCCTACAGCTCGCAGATAAGTGGTGGCACCCGCTGGGAGAAGGAGCCAAGGGTGGAAAGCACTGACAACCAGACTAGAGTACAAGATGAGGCCCCCAGAGAGCAGCTCCAAGGCAGCGGGGAAGCAGTTCCGGGGCAGGGCCTCAACCTGCAGCCCTTCCCCGCTTCACGGAGAAGGCACGAACAGCGGCCCGGACGACGCGAGAGTACTCACGAACGGCAGCTGGCATCTCTGCACCGACCCGAACTGGGAGAAGTACTCCTTCAGCTCCTCTGTGGGGAAACGCGCGTGGTCACCTCGGCCCGGCGCCTCCGCGCAGCCGCGCCGCCCTGGCCCGGCCCCCGGCCTGTGCCGGCGGCACACGCGGAGGGGCAGGCCGACCCCGCCAGCTCCGGCACCGGCGAGGGATGGGCCAGGAAGGGAGGGAGGGGAGAGATGGGGACAGACTCACTGCTCGACACCGTCCAGGGAATCTCAGCCACGAAGATGTCGAAGAGCTGCCGGGAACGGCGCCCAGCAGCCCGCGCTGCGCCAGCCACCGCCATGTCTGGACTGCGGCGGGAGGGAGGGAGGGACGGCCCCGCCCCGCAGCACCGCCCGCCCCGGCCAGCCCGAAATGGCGGCGGCGGCGCTGACCCGGGAAGGGGGGGAGGACGCGTTCCGCCGGCTCTTTCGCTTCTACCGGCAGCGCGACGTGTCCGACCTGCGGGGCGTGGTGGACTTCTCCGCGCCGGGGGGCCAGGTAACGCCGGGCTGCTCCTGCCCGCGCCCCGCGGCGAGGGGCTGCGAGCGCGTCCCGCCCTCTGCGCGGTGTCTCAGCGCGGGGCTGTGGCGGTACCGCTGCAGCCCTTCTCTCCACCTGCTGCTTTCCCTTTGTGCTCGACGCCGAGTCCCTAATGCCGCCCCTTTCTGGCTAGAGAACACTGCCCTCCAGCGCTGAGCCTCTTACGGGTCCCTGTGACTCGAGAGGGGCTGCTGGGAAGGGCCCGGGGCCCCTCTGCCCGCGGGCCCCAGAGCCGGGCTCGCCCAGGGCCCCCTTGGCCCGTGGGACCCCGCCCGGGGCCACAGAAGGCCGCCCAGCCGCCCCTGCCCAGCGCGATGCCTAGGCACAGATTTGCTACTTTTGCTTATGTTTAGTTCTATAATGTTTAAGTAGCTCCCTGCATTGCAGTAGGTGGTCTCCAAAGCCTGTGATAGAACCACGTGTAACACGTTAAGAGAAGCAAAGGAACGTGTGGACAGGAAAAAGCAAATTTCACTCTCGGAGCTGACACTGTTTCCTGGGCCTGCTGGCCCTTGTCGTAGCCCTGAAATAAGTGGGTGAGCTGGGATCAGCTTCCCCCTGCTGTGCTGTCTTCCCACTGCTTAAGTTTCTTCTCCTTTCTCACTCCCCTGTAATAAACGCTTGGCTTAGTCATCAGGGCAAGTTCAGCTGATGCGGTGGGTTGGGGGCATGTGGTCAGGAGCACAGCTGAAAGTAGCAGCCGTCGAGGTTAGTTTACCATGTCTTGAGTAATAGAGAAGTGATCCTCAAAACTAGTTTTCTCTTTTGGCACCTCATGAAAGGATGACAGATACCTGCTGAAGTATTGTTAACGAGAGATTTTTTGCTTATGAGCTTTTATCAAAAAAGAGTAGGAAATACAGTGAAAATGAAACTTTGACCAATTTTTCATAGTTCCAATGCTTAGTATTTTGGTTTTACTCTTCTATTAAAATATTTATTTTTCTTTATTTTTTATTTTTAGGCTATAATTTTGCTGTTATAAATGGAACACAAAGCCTGACCCGTATGACATTGTTAGAGGCATTAGCATTAACCAAGGAAGTTGTTAACATTTCAGCTTTTCTTGAGCTTGCAGCAATTCTGTATTTGATAAAGGATTACAACATTATGGCTCTTCTGGGAAATTCAGAGTACCTGAAAGCATCCCAAGCTCCCCTCTCAATATCGTTCTTTTTGTGCCTGTTACCTTCTAAGATCAGGTGACAGCTTAATAGGGAAAACATCTTTTATTACTCTTTCCCCCAGCTTAAAAACATCTGGCTTTTCTCTTAAAGAGCTATAGGCCAGGCAGAATGGCCTAGATAATATTGCTTCTTTTCTCTCAGAAAACTGCTTCAAGCAATTGAGCTTTTCAGTGAAGTGTGACATACCCCATCTGCCCTGTTACCAGGCTTATTTAACTGATTCAGCATGTGGAATTCTTCAGTATAGAAACCTCCTGTTCTTCAAAAGCCCAGGCAGCAGCTGGTGTGGAAGCAGTTTGAGCAGGCAGAAAGGTGGCAGTCTTAGAGATAGAGCCTTCCTGGGGGATGTTCTGTGGACAGGACTGTAAACTAAGCTCCTCAAGGCTGGCAGTCACAAAGCTGCTTTTGGCAGAGAGCTGAAAAAATGGCAAAACTGAGCACATTGCCCAGCACTAGTTTAGATTTTTTTCTCAGAAATTCTATGTATGTAATTTAGTCCTGTTGCTCAGAAGATGTTTACCAGAATTGTCAGCCTGCAAAGAGACTGGTTTACACACGCACCACTGCAGAGTCTGTGTGCAAAGGCCTTAATTTCATACACACTTCAAGTTGTCATAGACAAAGTCTTGCTTCTCTCTGCCTGCTTATCCCTACTGTGCCTGGCCATCTCTTTCCTTATGTGAGCCTGTACATTTCCACAGCTGCATGGAGAGCTGAACTGGGGAACTAAGATGGAACAAAACCTACCTTACTCTACCCTGCCTTTCTTAGGACACTTCCCTGTTGCAAGGGAAAAAAAGGAGTGGGAACACAGTAGATGAGTCTGGGGTTTTTTTCCCCCAAATGTTGGCTTATTGCAGCTTAAATACATTTGTTATTGCAACCTAAAAAAATGTGTCAAGAAAATATATTTTGCTAAGCCTTGGGCTGTTGACCCTGCTGTTGAGAACAGAAGTGGCAGTGTGGTATTCAGAACTGACAGGGTTTCTGCAGTCCTTCACATCAGACAGCTTTGGGTACTTAATTGCTGTACTGCTTCTCTTTCTGTAACTTACAGAAGAGAATAGGCACCTGCCCTGTAGGGTCAGGAGCAACTTGCATTTGGGATGTTCTTTGAAGGTATCAAGTGTTATGGATATGTTGCTCTCTAATGGAGATTGATAATTACCAGAATGTTTTATAATGATGAGGCTGTACTGTGGAAATGGATAAATAATGATGATTTTTTTTCTCATTGTTACATACTGTTTGGGTGTTTTTTTATGAATGGAGGACACCTGTCCCCATCTCTAGTATTGTAAAAGTATTGTAAAAGCTTGTAGGTATCTTCTGATTTTTATGTTGAGCTCTGTTAGCAGGATGCCCTGTCCTGGTCACAGCTGTTTAGACACAGTTCTGTGGTACAGTTGGCATTTTCATGAGACTTTGGAATGTGGTAGCAGTCTTTCTTATAGGTGCTAGTTTTGGACAAGTTTTGTATTTCTTACTTTGTTTTTTTTAACCAGATTTGTTTTCTTTTGCCAGGTGTTCAGATCGCAGCTCAGCATTTCTTCAGTCAGTGATCAAGATGCCTACAGAGCAGGATTACAGCCAGTTAGCCAGTGGAAAGCCTATGGCCTCAATGGGTATCCAGGTAAGTGCTTCTGATTTCAGGAAAAATTAAACACAACCTTGTTGTTTTGGATTCATGCATCTTCTATCTCATCTAGCTAAAGGGTGGGATGCAGTGATATATATATAAAGG
This sequence comes from Empidonax traillii, assembly GCF_003031625.1. Lineage (NCBI taxonomy): Eukaryota > Metazoa > Chordata > Aves > Passeriformes > Tyrannidae > Empidonax > Empidonax traillii. Next base: position 801,623 of record NW_020955325.1, on the reverse strand, counting down.
GCTAGTTGTTTCACAGTGAGATCAACCAGACCATAGCTCAAGAGAATGGATTCCTGTTGCCTTTGGGAGAGACTTTATTTCTGTAGAATCTGTTTTTCCTCAGTATATGTCATGCAAATTGGATAAGTGGCTGAAATACAGCAATTCCAGAGTTGAAGTGTGGCATTTACTTGTCAGTGTAGGACACCGAGTACAGTAAGTGATAAGAACCTCTTGGCCTATTCAATGTACAGAGTAATTTCATTAGGCAGGTTATTTCAGAAATTGAAATGTGTCTTAGGTTTGCAGTTCAGCTGGTAGAATCACAGAAAGAGGTTAGGTTGGAAGAGACCTCCAGAGGTATGGACCAACACCCAGATTAAAGCAGGATGAAGTTGCAAATTAGATCAGGACTCTCAGAGCTTTGTATGGATGAATTTTGGAAATCTCCAGGTACAGAGATTACACACCCTCTCTGGGCACCTGTACCATATTTGGTCACTCCTGTGTTTTTTTTTAAGTTTTTTTTAATGTTATATCTAATAAAAATTTCTCTTGCTGTAATTTGTGACTGTTGCCTCCCATAATCTTGCTGTGCACCTCTGAGAAGAATCTGGCTCCCCTCCTCCCTCACCAAGGTAGCGCTCACCAATTCTGGGAAATGTGTCACCAGCCCTCACTGTATCGGGTGTGCTACTGACTCACATGCAGTTTGTCCTCAAGGCCCCCTGGCCTTGTTTTGGAGCTGCTCTTGGATTCTCGGGCCATACTGTTGCATGGGATTATTCTGCCCCAGGTGCAGGATTACCAGTTGGAACTTCTTGTGGTTCTCATTAGCCCATTCCTTTGGTTTGTCAAAGTCCCTTTCAGTGGCATCTGTAGCCTCTAACATATCCACTACTGCCCCAGTTTAGTGTTATCTGTAACTGAAATGAGGATGAACATCTTGTCATCCAGGTAGTTAATGTAGATGTAGTTATCAGTCTTGGCCTCAGGATTAAGGAACACAGCTCATAACAGCCATTGGCTAGACTTTGAATCATCAAATCACTATTCTTTAAGCCTGGTGGTCCAGCCAACTTTTGCTCACCCTTTTAATTTGCTCATAAAATCCATAGGCCCCCAATTTGGCTCCAGTGACGCTGCAGGAGGCTGAGTGGAAAGCTTTTCTAAAGCCAAGGTAAACAGCATCCCCTACTTCCCCCTTATGTGGATATCTCACTGTAACAGGTAGTAAGGCTGGTTAGACGAAATTTGCCTTCCATACTCTCAGTTCCCAACCACCACGTATCTGGAAATGGCTGCCTTGAAAGTTTGCTCCATAATCTTTCCAGGGGTTTTGTTAAGGCTGATGAGCTTGTAGTTCCCCAGATCCTCTGGATTTGTGTTTGATTGATTTTGTTTTTTCTTGTGTTTCTTTTGGTACGCTGGGACCTCGGTCCGTTTCTGTGTGGGTTGCTGTGAAGCCAGCCTACCATTTCTGAAACTGAGGCAGCCGTGCTACCCATCTGGCATTTTTAATTCACCGGGAATTGAATAACTTCAGGAGAAAAGCTTAAGCCTCTTGTCTCTACACACTTTTTGTTCCACTTACATTATAGCTGCTCTCCTTTGATCTGCTTGTCATTTACCGTCTGTCTAAACATCTTTCCTAGTAATTACATAGGGGGTGTAGGGAATCACAAGTGTTTCACTGAGCTGCATTTTTCTTCTGCTTTGGGAAAGGAAACTTTTCACTAAAATGAAATGTAAATACATTGACAAATTCTCTGTTCTGTTTAGAATCAAGTCATGTGTGGATTTGAAAAAAATAATATTTTATCCTTTTCCAGCTACCTTTTACCTGTGCATCTTAAAGCACTACAAGATATTTAACCAACTGCCCCAATAGCCCTCTAAATGAAGTTAGAATTTCTTGTTTGTCTGTGGGCAAATGGAAGGGAAGTCATTTGGTTTTGTCCCCACAGTGAGCAATGAAATATTAGACTAAAGAAGCTGGATGAATTTCTGTTGTGGTGACCTGAGTTCTGTGAGATGTGGCTGATGCTCTCTTTGAGTCTTTGTAAACGTTGGTTTTATGAGAAGTTTTCTTGTTAGACATCTGCATGTCTTATCTTTCTTTTGACTGAGGCTGGAGGCCACTTTCACTAGATACAAATAAATTCCTACTGTGTAGCAAGATTTTGCTGCAGTAAGAGAATTGCATCTGCTTCCTCAAGGCTGTTTCCTTTAGTGTACAGATCCCCAAAGAATTCTTCTTTTGCCCTTCCCACTCACACCAACTCTTTCAAGGCCAAGAGGTTCAATTGTGTTGTCACAGGCTTGTCTTGTGGTGTTCTTCAGTCACTTCAGAGAGATTGCTACAGAATATATTTCTTATTTCCTACTCTTCTCTCTCCTATGTGTGGCAAGTCACTGATTTCTAGCACTATTAATCTTGAGTGTTTGCGTAGAATTTTATAGTAAAACTCTGTAACTGCTAGGAATTCAGTTTCTGCCTTTCTTGACACAAGAAGCATAGGAGTAACCCACTTTTTAGTTGTTAGTGCTTTTGTAAATCTAGACTAATCTGGTTTCTCAGGAGAAGCCTAGGTCAATGAAAGGTTTGGAGAAACATGAGCACGTTCTAAGCTTCAGATATAAAAGCCATAAAATCTGGATTTTTATTCTCACCTCTGCTTATAACTAACCCTTCAGGCTTCAATTCCTTCATTAATACCTGGAGATAATACATGCATAGTAGAGTGTAATTTCATTAATGTAGTAAAGTGCTTTGAGAACCCCACATCAAAAGCTATAGAAGGGAAGGGCAATATTGTTATTCTGTTCTATGCAGAGGCCAACAGGAAGTAAATTTAATGCTTCTGGCAAAGAAACTTCTTGTAACCAAACCTGTCAAAGGCTGCCATAGCCTGAAAGTGCAGGCAATGGAGTGAAATGAACGACTGTATGTTATTAATACACTGAAGGCTTTTTTTCAAACCAGTTTCTTTAATCTTGAGTCTGTGAGGTATGCTGGCAGAAAGCTCTTTTTGTGTTTTTATTACCACTTTCATAAGGCCACAAGGCAAGTTTGTATCCTACTGAGACTCCTAGCCTTGCTTCTTCCTTTTTCATCTATTTTTGTCTGTTTAACTTGATATGACTAAGAAGTTCAAAAAGACATAGAAGGCCAAAACTTTAAAACCTTCTTTTTCTTTGTTCCTCCTATACCCCTATATTTCTTTATAGGTGGATTTTGTGTGGATGAGTCTTACTAAATTCACAGCCTTTGAGAGAGTGCCTTGATTCTTAGAGTAGGTACAATACAGATTAATAGCATCTTCCTGTCAGACACTCATTCATCAGTATGTTGACCCTGGACTGGAAGGAAACACCTCCAAGGTGCTGGGGGAGAAAATTCCAGTGAGGAATCCTGCTAGCACTCCTGGTGATGGCAGATCATATGTCAAGGACTCCTGTCTGTTAAGATATAGACCAAAGAATCTGTTACACCACTGCTAACCCACTTTCTTGGGCTGCTCCTTGAACCCTGCCTGAGGTGCCTGGCTAAATGAATGCACAAGACTACCTGCATGTTTACTCTTTTTTATTAATTAACAATGCCTGAAAAGTATTTGCAACAGGCAGTTTGAAATATAATTCGACTTTTATCCCTCTTTCTGAATGTTACCATACTGAAATATGTACGGATACAACCAGACTTACCTGGAAATAAGCATGAAGCAAAGGAGAGGACCCTTTACATTAGTAGAGACTTGCTCAGCCTGGGTACTGTTTTCTACAGTTCTGGGCACTGAAGCAGCAATAAAAAGACCGTATGAGTTCAGATACAGAAATAAAGCTAGTTTGAAGCCTAGAAAAACTAGGGCAGAATTACTTTTAACTCTGCAAGGTTTAAGAGAAAAATCACATTGAATCATTTAAAAAATAAAATTTACTCCAAGCAGATGACTTTCCAATTTCTTACTTCTTTATTTCCTGTAATCAATATGGCTTATGCAGATATGTTCTTTATTGTCGTTTTTTACTTGGACCAATGTTGGCTGCCCTCTTTGCCTTCTACCTTGTGGCCACCATTTGTTTCTACTGAAAAATTGCAATAGGTTTTAATTTAGCTAGAATAGATTTCACCAGCTTACATGTGCAGTCAGTGGTTGTATGTCTAAGGTGTTTTTTCACTACCTCCAACACATGTCCTTTGCTCTAGATTTGGAAAAAAAAAAAAAAAAAAACAGGAAAATGCCTAATCATGCTTTCTCTCCATCCCCTGCTTTTTTCTTTGTGGTCAGGGTTTATTTTCATACCAAACCCTTTCCTTCCTGGCTGCCAGCGACACTGGGTGAAACAGTGTCTCAAGCTATACCCACAGAAACCCAACGTCTGCAACCTGGACCTGCACATGGCTCCTGAGAAGACCACTGACCTGTGGGGACAGAGCAAGGAGCAGCTGAAGTAAGTCCACAATCACATTTGGTAGCCAAAACTCATGGAGCCAGGTCTCAGCTCCAAGAAGGTCTAAGAAAATGAGCAGAGAAGGGAAGGGAAGCTGAAAAAGACTCTGTACATGCTGGCAATATAAATGGTGTCAGGCATGCCAGGTTAAAGATGGATGTTTCATGGCTTCATTTGCATCCTCGTTAATTCTCTACTTTCATACTCAATGGGATTTTCTAGTAGCGTGTTGTTTTAAAGCCGTCAATGAAACATAAAATAGTGACCGTGGTTGATATCAGGCTGTTTGGAAGCTTGCTGAGCTCAGCTACAAGTGAAACCATGAAGTCCCTCTAGGCCTCAGTTTTCCTGAGGCAAAAGGGATCCTTTCCAAAACTCCCCACTCAATACTAGCACTTCTTCCCAGTCAGTTCTTGGACCCAGTACACTGTATTTGAAAGGCTCTTATCTGCACTTCTTTGAACTTCTCAAGTCAACCAGTTTCTTTGTGTATATTTTCTAAAGTATTTCTTTTGGTTTGATTTTGTTTATGTTTTTTCTTAATTCACTATGAGATTGAATTGAATGTATCAAATGTACCATTTTAATGGCAATCCTGTTCACTTTGAAACATTTCTACAGATTCAGAATTCTGTGGCTGATGCAGCTGCCTTTCCTCTACCTGATTTGGAATTTAATGGAGAATTTGTCTCAGTTTTGAAGTCAAGCAGCAAGTTTTTGAAAAAAAGACAAAGTTTTTAAAACCTGAACTTGAATAAAGTCACCTGTAAAGATACATACGAGATTGTGTAAACAGCTTCTATCTTTTAGCTGCTTGGGTATTTATCATTACTTTATCAATTTCACTGCTCATTTTCCCTAACAGTTGTTTCATGTGATGGTGCAACCGAAGTTCCCTACAACGCTCGTCTTCCACATCAGTTTTTTTAGTGAGATTGACATGCTGAGATTTTTCTTCAAAAATACTCTTAACATCTACAAGATATGGAATGGCAAAAGCAAGATTTGGACGTCTAACTATTTGCACCTAGGAGAGAAGTTATGCCCCCACTTGTGTTTTCCAGGCTTAGTCAGAATTAGTTACAGAAATTCAGACGTCTTTTTGTGTTCCATCAAGGATGAAAAATGTTCTTTGAAACGATTGTGCATTGTGCCCAATAGCTGAAAAAAGTGGGGTATTGTTCCAGCTTGACAGGCCTCTCCCAGCAGCACCTCCTGTGTGCAGAGAATGATCAGAACAGAGGTTAATTTGCAGCTGAATACAGTTCAGTTGAAAACAGTGTTTGGAAGAGTGATGGCTGGCAGAAACACTGGCAGTTTTATTAAGCACTTGCCTGAGTCTTCAAGTGAGCAAACTGCTGTATTTGTTCCTTTACCCAGGGGCAGCAGATCAAAGTAGCCAACTTCTCTAGGATCTGGAGTGAGAGCCTTTCAGGGAGGGGAGAAACAGTGCTTAACTAAAAAGATGTCAATTTCCAAGATAGGTCACAACTCTTGAATGCTTTTTAAAGGCATCAGGAAGATGCATAAATGTGCTTGGATCATGACTCATTTGCTCTTTTCAGGATGCAGGAATCACAAAATAGGAAGAGTTGATACAGTTCCTAGACATATATATACCCTATGCTTTCCTCACAAAGTGGAGCTTTAGTATTTTCTGTAGTGCTGGGGACAATTAAAAGTGTAAAAGGGGGTAGAGAATCCCTACAAGGGATATGCATCTATATGTATGTTCCTGTGTATAAGAAAAAGGCTTCAGAACAAAGCCCCCATGCTTTTCAGTCCTGTTCTAACATAGTTATATCAGAATTTTTCTGCGCTTTCTGGTTGGAGCACCTGCTGCCCAGACCTAGGAACTCAATTGTTTCCAGATGCATAACACTAAGACTTTCTTCTTTGTAGCAATTGCATGCAAAATATCAAGTTCTGGGAATAAGAACCTCCAGAACATTTTGGGGTTCCCACCTTCAAATAAGAATGGTAAATTGGTGTGGCATCAGACCACTTAGTCCTTCTGCTTTAGGGTTGTCACTTAAGAAGAACAGTTCTTTGTCCCGCGTAGCAGATGGGGGACACCTGCAGTCCAGATTTCTTGATGTTACAAGTGTATGGTCATAGCTAGAACAGTCTTGCTTGTTACTGAACATTGAGTCAGACCATCCTAAGGACTTCTTGTCAGAGTTCCAAGTAGTAGAACTAACTGTCCTTTGCAGTATTAGGCAGCATGCTATGCTTCACTGTGAGGCAAATCGTTTTCCTTTCTTGTAATTTTCCATTAAGTGCCTAGAATATTTCTTCACTGCATTTGCAGCTTTCAGATCTTCAGATTCTGGTCTTTCAGTTTCAGGTGCTCAAATAGTACATGTTTAATTCTGACTTCTAAATCTGCACCAGTTTATTGTCTTGTCCCCATCTGATAACCTGTTAGGTACCATGTTGAAAACACAAGCTTTCAAACTGACAGCAGTTGGCAGTAGGTCCCATAGCTTGCACAAATTGCATGAACTATATTTTCAAGGTCTTCAGAGGAAAAAAGTATGGACACTGAAAATAAAAGTTTAGCATTGACTGGTTTTAATAGGCTGTCATATGGATGAGTGAATCTCATTACTGTATGCTGCACCACCAGAAGAGCCCTCAGAAATTAACACGTTCTCTTTCTTTCCATTTTGTCTTTGTAGAAGGAAAGGTTCCAGTAAACGGGAGCCCAGAAGCTTACTGGAGAAGCTGCGCTGGGTGACCCTTGGTTACCATTATAACTGGGATACTAAGGTATTGAAATTAAATTCTTCTCCATTTTTGTTACCTGTAAGCGCTAAAAATGGCAAATAGAGGAGGATATCATCAAATAAAATGCGTTTGATTCTACAAGACAGTCTCAAGGAAAGGCTGTAACAAAGTATGCTTTTTAAGAGTGTTTTAATCTGTATTAGTTCACTGTGAAGGATTTAATAGCACAAATCCATTGCTGCATTCTTTCCTTTGAGAGTTAACATGATAGCATACACTCAGCTCTAGATCTGCAATTCTTATTTAAAGGTGAGAATTTTTACCCTACCAAAAGGGATGATCACAAAAGCATTGTTAACTGCTTAAGGTCAGAATGACTTCTGAGAAACTACTCCTTTTTGAAGGGATGAACAGGAGCAAGAAGAGCCTGCTGTTCTTGTGATTTTGAACTTAGATGAGTCTGAACCACTCTTACCAACTAACAGCTGTTTTGAGGCTCGTGATGAAAATAAAATTTTCATAAAACTGGGTTAGATAGAGGCTGAGAAAGACTGGCAGAGTGGATATATATCTTATCAGTATATTGAAGGTAACCAAATCTGCTTGCAGCCTTTTATTTACCAGGTCAACCTGTTATTGGATGGCCTTAATAAAAGTGTAGGTATTCTCTGCCAATCCTCTCAGAATCACTCACTGGAAAGAGAAAAAGCAGTTTTGCAATCGACTCCTTTTTCTTATTCTTCAAAAAGGAACAAAGATGCTTGTTTCATAGCTCTCTTGATGAGCTACAGAACTGTGTTTCCATTAGAAGCTTTTGGTTGTGACTGAGAAGATCCTCAGGGTTTTGGTACTAATCTGACTGACTTCAAGTTTAGCATCTAGATATAATGATTAGTTGCATGATTCATTGAATCTCTGGCAGTCTCAGCATAGGCCAAGAATTTAATGATAAGAAGTAAACTTGCTGTGATTCTGCCTGTGTTGTAGTCATTTTCTAGGCAAGCGTTATGTCCTTCTCCATGAGTATCAGCCAGACTTTTGAGTTCTTTTTCAGTGTTTGTTTCCAATTGTATTTGCTGCTCTGATGTGTTGGGTGTGGCTTTGTTGTTTTTTTTTCCTTGCTCTCCTTCTTCCAGAAGTACTCAGCAAATCACCACACTCCTTTCCCCTCAGACCTTGCGTTCCTGTCAGAACAAGTGGCTGCAGCCTGTGGTTTCAGGGGTTTCCAAGCCCAAGCAGGGATCTTGAACTACTATCATTTTGACTCTTCACTGGGAATTCATGTGGATGAGTCTGAACTAGACCATTCTTGGCCCCTTTTATCGTTCAGGTAAGTCAAGGGAAGCACTTGAGTGTTGTGTAAAGATTAGTGGCTATTTTCTAGGGTTGCATATGGTTACAGAAAGCCATTATGATGTAGTTTGCTAATTGAGTATATAATCTTCACTCTCTGAAGATTTGAATAGCAGAAGACTGTAGTTCAAGGACTTAGGTTTTTCTTTGAGGACTGCTTGAGTAGCGTGGATGTAGCACCTGGAGTGGAAGAACTCTTTGTACATAGCACTGTTCTGCTCTAAAGCAGCAGAGTGTCAATTGGGTACTAACAGGCAACAATGAAATAACTCAGCAGAGCTTCAGACTTGGCAGGGCAACTGCTTGCATAGTGCCTATCTTGAACCAGGCCTCTTAGTCTGTTTTCCATGTTCTAATTGTAAAGTTGTTACTAGGAGTCCATGTGCTTTTCATGATTGCTTGGGGTATTTATAAAGGGATTTAGCTACTGGTATTTTCTTATCATACAGATAATTGTTCTCTACCTGAATTTGTTTTCTCTCTCCATCCTTATACCATCTCTAGTTTTGGGCAGTCCTCAATATTTTTGCTTGGGGGCTGTAAGCGGGAGGAGGCCCCAACAGCGATGTTCATGCACAGTGGAGATATCATGGTGATGTCTGGCTTGAGCCGCCTGCTGTACCACGCTGTGCCCCGCGTGCTCCCCAACCCTGAGGGGACAGCCCTGCCTTCCTGCCTCGACCAAGCACTTCCTTCAGACCTTCCTGTTGGCTCAGTCATTGAACACAGCTCTGATGAGGACTGGCAGGTGTGTGCCAAGTACCTGCAGTCTTCCCGCATTAATATGACTATTCGGCAGGTGTTGGCTGAGGGTCAGAAATTTCCAGAGGAATCTGAGACAAATGGAAAGGACCAAACACCTTCTGAAGACAGTCACCATGAGAACAGCAGAGGCAAGAGACATAAACCAAATGCAGTCAGCTGAGACCAGGAGATCGTGTCGGCACGGACTGGACAGGCAAGCTCCATATGGAATTAGGAACTAATGTAGTACTGCAAGTCACTTGTCTGTATTGGGATAATAAACTTGTGCAGAATAAATGTAGTCCTGCTTGCTGTAAGAAACAGGTGGGGGCAGAAAAAGAATTTAAAATGAAAAGAAGTGTTAAGTTCAGGACTGAGACTCAGGAGATGAACTCGATTGACGTTTTGTTGCAGATGTTTACTCTGTTCCTTTAAAATACCTGTATGTCAGAGAATGTTAAGCTTGGCTAAGCTCAAATGGTATAAGCTTTTGGTTAAGCTTAGTTTAAGCTTTGTGAGTGATGCTCTTTTAAGTATTTTGAAATCATTGGGCAGAAAGTGTCAGCAAAAGATACATAAATGCTATGTATTAAAGAATCTTGTTTGGCTTTTAAAGCTCAGCTGAAGTGCAGTAGCAAATATAAATGAGGATAGGCTGCTATGAGTGTGACTTACCTGCAGCATTTTGAAAAGAATTACCTCTACAGCAAAAATTGGTTCAGTGGTCAGAAACCAGCAGCTCCCTCAAATGACACCTGTTAAAAGCTTGCTGTAGTCCTGTGCTCTCCTTTTTCCTGCTTGTACCCTCAGCTGCAGCAGAATCTGCTTTTATGAGTGGTACTGGACATTTTTTCATATCTCCGATTTTAGAGAGGAACAACTGGGGGCAGTATCTACTTAGAATATCTAGGAACTCCCAACTGGGTCTCCTCCCAACAGTATGTGACTGAGCCCAACATCTCTACTCTTTCAAAACTGCCCCCCCTTAAGTGCCTGTGGATTATGGTTCCCAGTCCCAAGCTAGCATCTTTAAGGAACAGAATGACTTGCAAATAGAAGCAATGAAGTTGTAAATTAAGTACCTAAAAAATTAATCAGTGACTATCTCTGTCACCCAAAGATAAATACACTGAAACAAAGAAAAGCACCAGCTTTTGTGCCAGCTCTTTTTAAGACTCAGACTTTCCTATCTGCTTTTTAATGCAATTTTAATTGTTGGAGTGGAATGCACTATCCCTGGGGTATTTTGTTGCACTTTCCCAATGAATAAACTTAGTTGGTTTTTAAATTAAAGATCTCTTATCAGTTTTGCACTGGCTATTTTCTTCCTTTTTCTCCCTGTTAGTTATTTCAGTGTATTGTTAATGCTGCTGCATCCCTTGTGTCGTTCCCTCCAGGCTTCTTTCAGATCTACTGCCTCTGCCATCTGCCAGCTCTGGTGGAGGAGCCCTGTGTATTTCTGCAGGGCTTCTCTGCTTATGGGCAGCTCAGGGTTTGTTGGGCAGTTGCAGAGGGGTGTTGCCTGCAGTATCAAAGTCCAATTTAGTACATATGTGGCAGTTTTTTCCTCAAGGATAAAGTGTCTGGTCTTTTTATTTCACAGCAGGTGAATGTGTTTTTTGTGTGCTGTTAATTCCTTCTAAAACACTGCAAAGAGCTCAAGTAACTTGGAGCCTAAAATAATCAGAAGTAGGTTTCAGTATCTTATTCTATGTTAGACATGTGTCCTTTCTGTATCCTAGGCCTGCTGTATTTACAGCTCAGCCCTAGGACAGTGAATGTATTATGCAGAGAGGTTACAACATGACCAGAAAGGAAAGTTGACTGAGTCAGGCTCAGAAAACAGCAAAGTTCCCTTAGTGGCTCCTGAAGGTGGGGGAGAGGAATATCTGTTTTCCTGACAGTGAGAAGAGAGACTGTGTGTTCTTCACTCTTGAGAGGGGAGCAAAAGTCATCCAACTCACACATCTCTGAAGATGAGAAAAGACAGTCATGGAACCAGAAGGTGGTGAATTGGAGCTGGTTTCTTCACCTCGCAGGCTGAGGTCTAAGTCCATGTTCTCGTTTCTTATGTCTTCTGTTCCCTACAAATATGCAACATATGACAAGCAGTCATTTATTGCAGAATACAGTTGTTCCTGTGACTCAAGGACACAAAACTATACTGTTTATCCTCTGTAGTTTAAAAGTGTAGTAAATGCTGGAAACTACTGATGGCATTTGTTTGTGAGAAGTATCCAGTCCATTGAAGCCTTATGTTTAGATGTGACTGAGTCGAGAATTTGCTGAGTTACTGACTTGCAGTCAAGCTTGTTACCTAATGCCATTGTGAGAGAGACAGCTCTGATCTCATTCTGTATCAGACACCTAGAAAAAGTCCACGACCCAGAAATGGGCATATGGGAAATGACCCAGAAAAAAAAAGGCATCCATGTACAAAGAGAAACAATAATAAGAAGAAAGAATTTCCTGAACCGGCAGCCCAGCAGGATCATTGATTCTGTGACTACAGCAGAGTGGAGTACAAATGAGCAAACCACAGGACTTCTGTGGGCTCTGTAAACTGTGCTTCCAGAATTTCAAAGAGGCAGTAACAGTCCTGGAAAGAAGGCAGGTAATGGCGCTGAATCCAGTGATATCCTCAGGAACCACTGACTTACTCCACACAGCTTTCAGACTCTGGCATTGCACTACATTTGTTTAGGTTTGTGATGAAATAACAGGATTTTTTCATAGCACTGATCAAATTTTTATATCTATAGGTGCTACAAATAATTGCTTGTGTTCCTATGGTGCATGCTGAGATAATCTCTGTAGTTTTTCATTCCTTTGGGGGGGGGAGGGAAAGAAGAGGACATCTGGAGCAATTCTGCTAGAAAATTTATGTAATGAGTGGATTACAGGAAAATAATCATGTGTTTATTTCAAAGCCATCTGGGAATGAAGCACACTATCACATGTACACATCACATTAATTGTATGATCCATAGATAAGACTAGCTGTCCAACAGAGTTTAAACAATTATTGCTTTTTTTTTATAATGAAGAATAAGGGAAAATAAAATCTCCAGTCAAATCAGAATCAGGGGACACTGGAAACAGACAAGGAAACTGCTGGTACAAACTTACACTTTTCAGACCTCTTCAGAGTACTGTGCTAGCCAAGTTCAATGTTACAAACTGGACTGCTGGCTAGTACTCGATACTACATGGGCTCTGCATGCCCGCCAGGCAGCAACTTATAGGCAAGGCAATCCCTAAAGCTGTGCCTGCTGCTGGAACGATTCTGATCTTACCTATTTTTCCCTTCTTTGAGAGCTTGTTGACCTTTTTTCCTCATTGTTCCACAGCAGATATTTCTACAGATTGTAGTAAGGTGCACCTAAGCCCCTCTATTTATGCTGTGTGCTCTGCTGAGCTAGTAGGTAGAGAGGTAGTAGTAGTGAGAGGCTAGGGGAAGAAGCTGGTAGGTAAGGGACTACCCAGACAGTGGCACAGAATTGCACTGCCCTGGCTACAGATCCAGGCTGAAGCTGGCGAGTATCTTACAGAGTGCAGACAAGAGCTTGTATCTGTTTTCATTTGTTTATGTAAGTTATTCTTTGCATCACACCTGAAACAGCACAGATTTAACACAGAAAAGAGACTTGTCAGTGACAAGATTGTCTTCCACTTTAATTAGAGTGCAAAATTAATTGAGCTGTAATTCAGTGTGCTCTAAGCATACTTTAGTTCTGATGAAATCGTAAAACTTGCCTGAGTCTGAACACATTACCTCAAAAAGTTAACAGAAGCACATGGCCTGCAGACATTAATGATTCAGAAAAATAAGTTGCTGGATGTTTCAAAAGACCCATATATAAAGGGCCTTTTTTTTTTTTTTTTATAATCTCCATGCAAGAAGAGACTTAGAGAAAACCAGTGACTGTCATCCACAGTCTGCTGTTGTCTCTCTAAATGCTAATAACCAAAGCTGATTGAAAATAATGTGTATTATAATACTATAGATCTGGTACAAGAGGCACAAGATGTGACTGACAAAAGTTTAGCACAGTACAAAATACGTTCCACTATTTATATTCAGCAAATAATAATAACACAAATACCTTAATAAACACATTTTTTCTATAGAAGGAATTAACAATGACTATGTTCATATGTCCCCTGGTAAAGTTTAGGTGACATAAAAGTTGCTACTGTGTGACAGCTTTGCTCATACAAGCAGTTTCCTTACATCATCATCTGGTATGTGTTGTCAGAGGACCACGCAAATGGTTGAGGGGACCTCTGGAGGTGTCCAGTCCAACCTACCACTAGGAATAGTGCTGTTTCCCACAGGAGACTTAAAAACCTTCCATGATGGAGACTTTACCATTTCTTTCAGTAATTTGTGCCCAGTACTGCCATACTCACCTTATTAAGAAATTTTGCCTTATGTTCTGCCTGAGTTACCCAAAATACAATTTGTATCCATTCCCTCTGCATTTTTCTGACCATCTCTTGCTACCAAGAGTTTGTTTCCACTGTCTTTGTAACTCTTCTAGAAATAATTGAAGTCTACAGTTAGAGCCATCCCCCTTTAGTCTCTTCTGAGCCTGATGGAAGGACCCCAGGACTCACAATATTTCCCCATGGATAACCCTGGGCCCTGACTTTCCTCACTCAGCCCTCTTCAGAACCTTTTCTGATTTCAGGTGCTGCATCACTCTCTCTGCTAGTGCTGGTTTCTGTTACAACCAGGATGCCAACAACAAACTGACCATCCTGCTGAGTATCCTAGTTCCTAAATCTGCTAATTCACTAGATCTACTGGATCCTATGCTGTGGGATTTTTATATAGTGTTTCCTAAATTAAATATTTTTTTCCTCCCATCTACATACAATAAAATAAAAGCAGTAGTTCTGTGAGGTGCAGAATGAATGTACCACAGTTCCCTGTGGATTTATGTTCCTGAAAAATTCAGGTCTCACTGAAGCTCTTCTTCCTGCTGAGTATTTAAAAGTGATTTTTTTCCATGTGATCTCCCCAGAGTTTAATACATGCACAGTGCCCCCTTTTCCTGAATCAGGATACTTTTAGGGTCCCTTTCCTCTAACTGGCTGTCTACTACCTGCTCCTTAATTAGCTGTGAAATCTATCAAATCTAATTGAAATAGACCAACAGGTTTCCCCCTACTGGGCAGGGATGTGAGGACACACTGAGTTTAACACATGCACAAACCATGAGAACATATGCCTTATTCCTTTAGGAAGTCAGTCTCAAAAGGCTACTTCCTTGCTCTTAATGCAAGCTTGTCTGGACTATTATAGCAGATGCTGCTCTGAAGGGTTCTGCTCTTGAGGTTCCAGTGAAGAGAGGAACAATCTGGAATATCAGAACAGTTTTGGTCCAGCAGGCATGATCCCCGTCTGGTTCCTGCTATTTTATGACCCCTCTTAGTCTAGGCACAGAGACTGAACTTAATCAGCTAAATGCTTATCTCTCCAAGGCGGTAAATAAGTCTCTGGAGTACAGCAAGGAGCCAGACCTGTTTTTTATTGGAAGCTAGGGCTTGTATTCAGATAATCATCATGGGAGATAACACTTCTAATAGATCTGGAGTGAAAGAGGGAGGGGATAAAGTCTGGAAAAGCTTATAGTAGCTTTCCCTCTCTGCAGAATAGAGATGTTTATTCCCCTGGACAGCAAAAGCTTTAGGCTTGTGGAGACACTTCCCATCTTGTTTTTTCCCAGTTCAGTAGGGACTATTCTGTCTTTGACTCTTTCCTATGGGGCTATTGAATGTCCTCTTCCACAAAATCCTCATGTGTAGTCGACTCCCCCCTGAGCTTCTCTGTGTAGGTCTTGCCTTTTTGTGCCTGTAATCACACATCTTAGCACTGCAGTTGTGCCCTCCTTCACCATCACTCAGTGCTTATTTCCTTAACTCAAGTGCTCAGTGCTGCTGCCACCTGCCCACAATACAGCTTTTCTAATCTGTTTCATGATCTCAAAGCTCTTCCAAAAGGTAGGTCAGCACCAATACCCTCCTGCAAGTTGAAAAGCAAGACCAATTTATACCAAAATGTGGGGAAACTGAAACAGAGGTACGGTGAGGTGGCACTCACACTTACATGTAGAATGGTGCTTAAGGTCATGTCCACCACAGCCAAGGTTTAGGTTAGATATAGGTGTTAGGTTTATGCTTGGACTTGATAATCTTAGGGGTATTTTCCAACCTAAATGATTCTATGCATCTATGAGGCACAGTGAACCACTCTCCAAATATTCTTATTGAAGTACGTATAGAGAATAAAAAGTGAGTCAACCTAGACTCACTAGAGACATGCGGCCTCTTCTCTGATGTTGGAAAATCAGTACTTTACATTAACTTTTAGCTTCCTTCTAGGCGAATTTAAAACTCATTCTGTATTTACTGAGGAAGGCCAGAAGAATCAATAAAGGCTTTGGCTTTCTAGAGGTGATCATCTCACCAATCATTCCTTCTCTGTTCTGTGCTAAGAGCTTAGATAAGAAGGGTTTGTTTTTGTTTTCTTTCTCCTTAACAGATAGGTTTCTTAATTAGGATGGGGGAAAAATGACTGCAATTTCGCTGTGGCAAATTAAAACCAAAATGAAGTAGCAAAGAGCAGGGTCTGGCAGGGAGGGGGGCCACCACAGACAGATATTGATTTTGAAATGATGAAGGAGCCAAAGGAGAGCATACAGCCTAGAAAGGAGACTCATCTTTCAAAACACTGTTCTTGCTTAAAACAATCAGTCCAGGCAGAGGTGTTGGTTGTTGCTGAAGCTTCAGGGTTAGCTTTGTTTCCACACAGAATTTAGATTTTGGAAAGGCTCACTGATTCATAATGGGATGGATTCTTAGACAAATTTTGAGATTGTGGAATTAAGAATCATGGAATGGAGCTGAAAATAGTAAACCTGAGTAGAGCATCGACATTTTTAGCAGAAGTGGTAATAAAAAAAATGTTTGAAAGTAGTTTCTTCCAAGGACAAAGAAAAAGTGTCACTGCTCACAGCCTAGGCACGCAGAGAAATGGGCACTGCATATGGGACAAGCACCAAAATCTAACATACTTCACCATGTGTGAAGTAGCATATCCCATCATTTCTAGAACAGACAGAACTGACTTGGCACTGTCTTACCTTGTTCCAGTGGCTGAGATAGCTTAGGTACAGCTTTCTGCCACTCCAGTTGGCGCACTTTCATTTTCACTGGCCTTTAGAGTCAGATGTTAGCCTGACCTTTTGTCAAATATAACCAGCGCCTGGAAAGACTGTCAGAGTCTCTTGTGATGGGTGGTTTGAGTTTGTCAGCTTGTTCTCACTGCTATGATGAAACCTGACTTTGCAGAAGTGCTGATTGTCAGGTGTCTATGACAGGTCAGGAAGATTTCAGTCACACTCCTGTAAATAATCTGCAGCCATTCTGAACTATGATGAATGCTGCACACAAATAAGCCTCAGGTCCTTTTAAAGCAAGGCTTTTGTTCCACCTTGTAGATTTGTCTTCTTCACAGTGACAACTGCTCTATCAAATCCTCATGACAATGCTGGTGACAAACTGGCAGGAGCTCTTTTGCTCCTGGCTTAGTGTGTGCTTTAGCATATCTTCTGGGAGGATCGGCTCCATGATCTTCCCAGGCACTAAAGTGAGGCTCACTGGTCTGTAGTCCCCAGACCTGACCTGTCAATTATGAGTGTAGGGATATGATCATCCCCAAACCCTTCCTGACCCAACACTGTAATTATGCTCCAGGAGGGATTTGAGTTTGGCACGCTGTTTTGATGGTTCAGCATTTACCTGATCTGAAAGTGGAACCAGTCTGCAGACATCTCCTGGCCTGCACAGGAGGCTTAAGCACAAAAGCAAGTCTTACATAGTCTTATTACTACCACTGTCAAATTCACTAGTGCTTCATTCCTTCTCCTAGGTCAAAATGAAAAGGAAACAACTAGAGGAGAGAAGGATCCCAGATGAGCAAGCATAAAGAAGTAAAGATATGGCATGTTCTTTCTGATCCCTGTGGTCTACTCAACCGTCCCTGTAGCTGCAAGCATCACTGCACACCGTTCTGGAACAGTAGAGAGACTCAATGCTGAAGGCTGCAATCCCTGGTTTCACAGACCTTTAATAGTTCCTTTCCCTGACGTTCACCCAAGAAATGCTGGTTTTTTACGTGATACAGAACCTACTGAGAAGCCATGGATCCCATCTGGAGAGTGACTGTGCAGATACTCTGTGTTTGATTTTGTGAATATTATTTTCTGCAGCAAAAAAGTGGAAGAGAGAGAAACATTAGTCACATACATGCTTAATTAAGATCTAATAGCCAAGGTCAGTGCTCAGCCCAGAATAGACAGAAGAAGCCTCCTGTGATATATTTTTGTGATGAGAGGTTCACAGCACATAGACTGATCTATTATTGGGTTTCACTATGAAAAATTTAACTATCTCCTGGAATATGCTCAAATCTATTTTGCATCATTTCCTTGCTTTTTCATTTAAAAATATCTTTCCAAAGAGACCTCATGACCATGCAAATTAGCAAGTCCCTGCTGTGTGGAATGATTGCTTCACCTCCACTGAAGTGCAGCTATTTTGTTCTTTTGGCAGCCCTCTGCAAGATGACAATACCTGTTTGTCAGTGTCTAGAATGCTTTTCTGTGATTTAAACAAAAAAATCCTTCAAGACAAAAGATGAGTACGCAAGGGAAGATTTTGCAATGGGCATGCTGGTGAGGAGAAGCACTGGACCTTTGCCTGGAGCTGTGTTCTACATGTCTGCAATGTTCCAGTGCAGATGGTCATCACATGATGACCTACCTGTTAGTCTACAGCACCTCTCTGGACCTTCACCCTAAAGGACCAGCATGACCATCTATTTGGTTTGTGCTTTCTGGCTCTTGCATATGAGTATGTGCAGGATGCAGCAGTGTTCCTCCTCAAACCAAGCATTTCCAAACATTTTTAGGCCTTAAAGCCTTTCCTCCTCCAAGTTTTCCCCACAGATCACAAAGTAACCATCTCCCCAAACCTGTAACTGAGAACACAGGAGAGATACAATGTATATGGCTTCACAGACCACTGAGCACTACAGAGTTGATGACAGATCAGAGTAAGGTCTCTGAAGATGAAAGCCAGAGGTCTCTGAGGAACACACCTTAGCTCCTGTGGAACCTGACAGATGCAGCTGTACTTTCTTTGCGGAAAGCTGCAGCACGGGACGTGACCTGATACAACTGATTAAGATCAGAGAACACATTCCATGTGGGCCTTAACAGCAAGTGTGAATACACTCGGTGCAAGGAGGCTTTATGTTCCGGTGCACATTTGCCTTCTGTCTGTCCTTGGAGTCTTGCAGTACCTACTGCTGGTGAGCCCCAAGCTCCTGATGCTCTAGGGTTGGGATTGTTCACAGTGATGCTTCCTAGAACACCTCTCTTGAAGCACAGGTGCAAGGTCCTCCAACAGAAAGCCCTCTGCACGCACGCAGTTCGTGCCTAAGGACTGGCAACTGGCTCAGACTTTGCTGGTCCTGAGCACACTAAGTGGACATATAGTGCAAGAACCAGACTGTGTCATAATAATTCAAACCACATCCCTTCTGTCTTTGTACTGCAGCAGCCACCAGTGTAGGAGGTACCCAGATGGTGGCCTCCTTCTACTAAAAGATGGAGTGTGCAGAAACCTCCATATCCCACTGGATACCACTCTCCCAGCCTGGAGATGGGGCAGCATGGTCCCAACCCATTCTCAAAAGAAGGAGAAAGAGTTTGGGCCTATTAGAGCAACACACAGACATTGTTGCCTTGAAGCCTGGCATTTGTCAGAGAGAGCAGTGTGGTCGCCATGGCAATTCTTCGCCTCATTTAACTGCAAAGTAACCTCGTGTGGTTATATCAGCCATTCCTGAAGAGCAACCCCCTGCCACAGCCCACACACACACAGCACATTCCCTGCTGGGCAACACCATTGCCCGCAGATGATGCACAACATGTGTGTGCCGAGCAATACACGTTCCTTCAGCTCTCTCCCACTAATATCACCTATGCCTCTAGATAACCAGCCAAGCTTACAGTCCCTGCTCCCACAACTATAGGTCCCTCTGCTGCACAAGCATACGATGCTTTGGGAGCACAAGATCAACACATGCTCAGCCAGCCACCACAGTTTATTCTTAGATGCATTTTTTGTGCTGTGGCATGAACAAGGAATAAATTCAGCTCTGTCTCATTCATTTTCCTCTGTTTCTGCCTCTGTGGAAAAAAATGTCCGTGAGAAGACTGGGCGTCTCGCAGAGCCGGCTCATGGGAAGCTGGCGTCAGGTCATTTGCTGCTCCTGACTGGACCCTGCTGCTCACATTTCTTGGCAGGAAACTATAGGAAATCAATCTCAATTCAGTTTCTCCTCAAAGCACCCTATGGGTCTCTGCAGGAGGGCTCAGTCCCTTGGTGATAGCAGGGAAAGAGAGTCCAGAAAACTAGTGATTGATTTTGTAGCATAGCAGCAGCATTATTTACAGAAGGCATGAGCAGAGTCCCTCACTCCTCTGCTACACAACAGCTTGGTATCATCCCATATCCAAAGATGAAACACAGCTCCCACTTACACCAGCAGACACAGCCTGAGGACCTCTCCCAGCCTACCACTGTCACAACAGGTTCCCTCAGCATTTCCAGAAGGTGCTGGTATGATTAGAGCTTGGGCAGTGTGCATAGATCTGTCCTCAGGCAGGTGGCAAGCAGAAACTCCTCAGCCATTCATACATGACAGCTCCAGCTAACAGGGCCCATGGAAGCCAGCAGGCACAGACTTGTTGAAGCCTCAAGTTCCCATACCACATGGTGCAAGTGCCCTTTTCTACCTTGTGCTGTGATGAGTTTTAACAAGCACGTAGCAAAGGCACACAGTCAGGGATGGCCCATCACTGAGGGTAACAGTCACCTGAGTCCCACTGGGCTGCTAACAACCAAGGCCAACATGTTACTGCTATATAGTTTGCATGCTCTATGCATGTGGCCTACAAAATGCTATTAGAAGTGCTTCAGGCAAAATGTCTCCTTTAGAGAGCTAGCAGGGATGCCTGTCCATATCCTCTTAGATCCATGTTCCTCTTTGTAAACCTTTCAAGCCCACCTTGCTGACTTCAGCTCTCTTTCTCATGAGGTCCCCCACCCCTCCTAAAAGCACATCGGGGTTGCACACCTCATCCTTCCCTATCTCCAGAAAGTGACAATTCACTTTCCCACCCTTGCTACCCTCTCACCCCATCCCCATCATCACTACCTGCACACCTGGCTGTGGTTGAGGTCAGGTGCCCCCAGAGGCACTACTCCTGCTTTTAGTCCTCAGAGGAGGTGGGACCCACACAGAATCCACACCGCTTGCAGAGCCCTCTGGGGTTGCTCCAGCCCAGAGAAAGCACCTAATGCCTGAGCACACACTTCCCTCTTATGGCCATGCTCGATACAGCAACCATTTAGGCCTGCAGCATCTTCGCTTGGAGATGTGATTTTCCTGTGAATACTGACATTTCCCATAGTTGCCTCTTACACTTGTTGGACACAGACATCTCTCCCCTGCACTCGGGCCTCAAGCACAGAGCCAGCTTTGCTGCCCTGTTTGGCTGATGCTGATCGACATGCACATTGTGGGCCATGTGAGTGGAAAAGACAATGTAAGCACTCAGTCCTGCCTGCAGCAACACACTGTCTCTCTGATGGAAGCCCAAGTATCCAATCCTGGTCCTGGGGTAGATTTCCCCTCTGCTAGGGTACAGCGCGTAACACCTTTCCTCTCCTCAAGTTAAGCATGGCTTTTACTTACTTTGATTTTGAAAGGAAAGGTTTTAACCACCTGGTTATGGGTAATTAAGGGCTCTGTTCAGTGTCTCCCCTGCCCTACTGCACTGTATGGCAAAGCCTCTCTCTTTTCTATCCAAATAATAATATCCTCACCAAAAGGAGGGGCAACAGTCTGCTGTTTTCCTGTACTGACCTTTTTCTCTGAACTGAGCTTTTTTTAGCTGGTTCTTTTTGTGCTCCCATCACCTTTAATACCAGATTTTGTAATTCATAAGCAGTTTGCTGCACAGATGGGACAGTTTCCTTTTATGTCCAATCTACGGCAACCCTCCTCTAGTCACCAAGTCAGCTCAGTTCACCACCCTGAAGGGAAAATAGTTAATTTTCCATGGGATAATTTCCTGTTGGATGAGTTGAACTGACTCACTCTGCAGTTAGAAAGTTGAGCATTAAAAAAAAAACTTTAGCCATGTCTTTTGTTAATTCGTCTATCTTTTTCCTTCACCCATTTTTTTCTAAAGAAGAGATGTAGGAGAATGAGAACCTGCAAAACTATGCTTTTTCAGGAAAGGTGACAAACTGCTCCTTCCTTCCTTCTCCAAGCTAAGGTTTGGTCACTGCTCAGGTGCTAGGGTACTGTCCTCACCATTTTTTTTTTCTTCCTTACAGTACGCTGTCTTCTCATGTGCCACCTTTGAAATAGCATCAGTAAGGGATGAAAGAAAATATCAACAGAGACACATTTTCAAGGCAACACTGCTTTTAGTTCTGTTCTTCTCACTAGAACAGATGAGTAAGGAAGACCCTCTCCAGTCTCTTGCAGTACCAACAGCACGGTCAGAAGTAGCAGCAGCAGTTGTGCTGCCCTTGAAGTCCACCAGAGCAGCCTGATCACACTCTGCTGGGCTCTGGGATCTTTTACAAGAGTTTCTCAGAGCACTCTGCAGCCTGATAAAGTGAGACCACGTCTGCTCTGAACCTGTTTGCAAGGGTTCCACTGGTAAGAGGGCAACTTCCATAGTGCCAATAGGTAGGTCCAGATCCTCAAAAGTATCTAAGCACCTAAAAAGGAGTCAGGAATTAAAATATCATGAGGCTCTAGGTCCTAATAAGGATGCAGCTATATTGGTATTCAATGTTTTTGCTGATAAAGCTGATGGTGCTTGGTAAAATTCTGCTCAAAAAAGAGCCTCATTCTGCTGACATAAACTGCCTGCACACAAGGAGGGCTTCACTGCTACAACTCTGCTGCTACAGCGATATCACACGCATTTACATGTAAATTAGGGCTTTGTTTATACCGCACAGATGCAGCCTTTCACTTCATCCTGGGTGGGGGGAAGGGGAGGCGGGGAGGGTAATGGTCTCACTACTCTCATTTTATTGACTAAGAAAGCAAGGCACAAACAAAATGAACTCAGTGGTGCAATTCAGACGGAAGGGCCAGGAATGAATGCACTAGGGAGCCCTGAGCCTAGGGGACAAAGGTCTGTTTAGATGCACAAAGCACTGTAAGAAAGTAAATGAAGATAAGGCATAAAATATCTACTATGCTGCTTCTCTACTCACCAACCTGAGTGGCAATATGCATGGGTGACAATGAATGTCCATGGAGGATGGTCACGAAAGCTGAAGCAGCACAGGTGATTAACAACACATCAAAAACACACAGTTCCACTGTGATAGCATAAACAAAGATCAAAAACGCATGCTCCAGAAAAAGCAGGTGGTGTCATGGGTTGGGTGAAACATAAAGGAAATGGGTGGATGTTACTGCTGGCCTTAAGTTGGCTCTAAGAGACAGTCTAGTTTCATTTCAGAGAAACCACGATCCCCATTCCAAAACACTGCACAAGTCACTGCCCAAAGGAGAGGCTAACATCCAGAAATCTGAACTAGGAAGGGCTGGATGGGAACAGACATGACTTTCTGAATAGTGTTTTGTACAGGAGTCTTGAGGGCAGGGGACATGAGAAACAGCAGATAAAGCATGGAAAATAAGGCTCCAAAGCAAGCTAGGACAATCCTGGTAGTCAGCCCTGACTAAAGCCTAGAGAAATAGAGCTCTTCTGTACTGGCTGAAAGAAGGTGTGGTGGTGCATGCCTCCTTCCTCCCTGCTTCTGGCCGTGCTGGTTAGGCCTCAGCCTTGATGAACAGCACCTGGACTGAGCCCCTCTTCAGCTTATCAGGAACACTGTCTGCTCCCAGGAACTTATGCTGTCTAACGAGCTCCTGTTTTTTAATGAACAGCCTTGGAAACCTATTTTTCTTGCCTGAAAAACAACCCAACATTTTTGTTATCGAACTTTCAAAGAAAAGTTTGATGACAAAAACAATCCAAATTGAGGCCAGATGGAAAAATTACTATGACTAAAGCCAACTCTCTTGTTGTCCTGAGTGAGACCCTTTGAGCTCTCTGGGTCAGCAACAGACTTGACCAGCAATCTCCCTCTGACTGGGACATCCCTCAGAGATCACAAACTCTCAAGTCTGCTATACTTGGAGAACTACGGCGAAACGCCAGTGACGGAGCCTCAGCAGATACCTCCATTCCTTGAAGCTCAACCCTTTTCTCATTGAGAAGATGCAAAGGCATCCAACATGAGCGCTTCACTGGATTTCAGGGACAAGTGTATACCTCGTACATACTCCATTAGATCTGTGTGTATTCAAGTGTGACTATCCTATAGCAAATGTACTGTGAATGTTGTTCTAGGTTCTTACTTTAGATTCATAAGTAAGTTAGGCCTGTGAGTTACTGTTGTGCTATAGTAAATTCTATAGAATCTCTTGTTAAATTCTTTAAATTAAGCTATCAATTCAGTGCTGTTAAGTTTAAGTGCTCTCAAACCCTTTAGGCCTAAACCATTGGTCAAATCTGGAGCTAAGTTTGGCAAAAGGGCCCACTCTGAACCTTGCGACTCAACAGGAGGGTCTCTCTTACTTGTTTTTATCTTTATCGTTTCCTATTCTTAGCCTTTTTCCATCCCCAGCCTCCCCATGGATAATTTTTTTTGTTGATTTTAGGTTTAGATTGATTTTTAAGTCTTAGTCTGATTTTTCTCTGTGTGCTTTAACCATCTAGTTATTAGTAGAGTGAACCTTGCCAATGAACTTTGTCGTGCTTTCACTTTAATATTAAACCTGCTTTTGCCAATGATTCAAACCTGCTTTTGCCAACGATTCTTTGAGTGACCGAAAACTCAAAGAAAGCTGGAGCCATGAGCAAGGAAATAGTGTCCTGCTACTTGATTCCCTTAGACCATTAGAAATATAACCTTATACTTATTTTGCAAATAATTTTAAAAAAGTTAAGTACAGTTAACTGCTTCTTTCCTATTTGAAGGATTAATTTTTTGGCTACTAATATGTATTTATCAAAAGGAATAACAACTGTGTGTGTGTGGGGGGGGAAATTCGTCTACTGTTAATCACCTCTGCCACACTGGATTCCCTCACATGCCCTGTTCTGCTGGCCAACACTCTGATCCTAATAGATACCATCCCATTCCCCCCCCCCCCCCCCCCCCCCCCATCTCTGTTTTCTTGTGACTCATCAGACCCATATTCATACACATCTTTCAGTCCCTGGTATATCCTCTCTGGCCTCTTTCATCTCTGATTACAAACCTCCAGTTCTGACTCCTTTCCCATTTCACCACAAAAACATGCAAGTCTGGTTGGCAAGCCTGGTTTCTCCAGGCAAACAGACTGAATAGCAAACAGGTCACTCTGTTTACAAATTCTGGTCCAAGTAAGTGCCAAAAGACAGGCTCAGTCAAGGCTTCACTGCAAAAAAGAGGGGAAAATAGTCTGAACAGTCTTTTTAGTATTATATAGCTTTAGAAATTAAAATGTTTCCAGAATAGTAGTATTTTCTGAGCCAGTGATACAGAAGCTGTGGTGAGCTTAGAGTAGCATTCACAGCAGAAAGTGTTAAGGACAGGGAGGGTCTCTCCTGGAGCACATAGTTCTCAGCTTAGCTAAATCTGAAACAACCAACTTCATTGTTTAGAAAGATGTATGTACCTTCCCTTGCTTTCACCAGAAAGAAGCAATCTGCTGTGGGCATTGATGGTTTACCTACTCATAAAGATATGCTGAGGACAAATCATGGGTCATTCCTACACCAGGCTAGCCAACCTTCCAAGCAGTGCCTCTCCATCTTTCCATGAAGTTGAACTGGGAGTTTGACAAATTTTCCTGAGCACCCTCACAACTACCAGCTTTCTTCAAGGCTATGAGGTCCCTAAAGACCTTTCCTAGTTCTTCTCCTATGTTTCAGGCTGCTGTGAGAGGGAACGGTCTATGTTCTTCAGGTGCATTCTGCCATTCAACCCAAGCTAAAACCCAAGGTTCACTGCTCCCCTAGAGGCATTTCCTGCACAGTCCCTGCAGTTTTAGTGCTAGGCTGCTGTAACCACAACAGAAAACCAGGAAGCAGTAACAACACTCACTTCACAGCACTACATTGGCCTGCCCAAACTGCAGCCTTTTCCAGCTACATGTTCAGCAGGCATTTTGTGCTTACTTCAGCCAGGACACAGAAGATGAAGAAGAGGAAATACACCTGAAGAACATAAGACTGTTCCTTCTTAGAGCAGCTGCCTGCTATTCACTGCCTTGAATGCAGTGGCTGAGCCACTGCTTATTCTGTCTCTGAATTGCAAATATTAAGGTCAAAGGCTTAGGTTTATTTCTGACTTCATCTGCCTTGCGACTTTCCATCAAGACTCTCTGCGTAAAGAGATCACGTGTGTGATAATCATTCACACACTCAGTTTTGTGTCAGTGTTCAGTTCTCTCCTCTCTCAGAGGAAATTCTTCCTCTAAGTCATGCCTCTGATACATTCTGATGATCTCTGATCAGCACAGAAGGCCCTTGTTCTCTCTGTTTGGGATCTTGGAGCAGAAAATTTTTCTGCTACACTTTTCTGTCCCAATGGCTACCCAATTACTACTTCCTGAACTTGCCTGTCTGCTGTCTCCAAACTTCACAACTCTCCTCTGTGATCCCTAAACCTACAGATGGTTAGAACAGTTCTCATTGACGCACACCAGTGATATAAGCTCTCTGTTGACACGAGCCTGCTGTGCTGCAATCCCTGCCTGTCTTGACTTGTTACTTATGGTCCACTCTTGACTCATCAGTTTTTTTGATACAGTCCTTTGCTTCATGCAATTGGCAAAGTAAGGCAGTTTGCTCTGCCAGCTCACAGGAATAGTATCCTTGAGACCTGAAAGGAAACTTAGAACTGGAATTTGCTGTCCTGATTTTGTTTGGGTTCTCTATTTTGCAACTGCATAGTCCAGAGGCACAAACTGCAGCCACCTGGGTACACAGGTGTCCTAGGCATCACAGGGAGCCCTTTCAGAATTGCCTGCAGGTGTGACTCCAGGAGTTCTGTGGGATGCGCTTGGTGTTGCCTGTGGCAGTAGGTGTGTCCTGGGATGGCATTCCCATGCTGGGACTTGTCTCCATGAATATCCTGGACTCATCTGTCACTGCAACCCCAGGGTGAGTGTGGCCTTCCCTGTCCCCTGCACTGTGCCAGAAGGGACTACAGGCAGCTCAAACACCAGGTTACGCTGGCCCCATTCTGAGAACAGGGTGGGGCCTGGCAGTGTGATTCGGTCCTGTGTGCAGGGGAGCACTGCAGCTGCTGTGTCAGACTGCACAGTCCTGCATGAGGTAATCAGTGGGTCCCTTAATGTTATTTATGTTTCTAAACCAGAACTGAAACCATCACATTGTAAGGGTTCATGCTAGCTCGGTTCAAGGACAGATGAAGTGACTAGTCTGTAGGTACCTACACGTGAAAAGGTCTGTGCTTTAATTGAATGGATAACAGGGCAGATAACAGACCTAGTGCCTGACAGGTGAAGCAGCTTATCCTCTCCAGAAGCAAGGCATTAGCAGACAAAACTCCTCCCTGCACAGGTGGGCAGGGAGTGGAGGGTGCTGCCCCATGTGTGCCCTTTGAGTGTAGACTGGTGGACCATCTGCAGCCCATGGCACAAACTAGTCAGCATAATCCAATCTGTTCTGTTCAAAGGGAGAGGAGACAGGAGGAAAATACCTACAGCCAACTACAGCAGTGGAGGAAAAGACCCTTCAAAAAGTTCTACAGTATGTGGTTCCCTAGTACTCTTCTCTCTTGCTTGCTCACTCCCCTGCTAATCCAGAAAAAAAGCAGAAGCAAGAGGGGTCTCTGTGCCTCTCCCTCACCAGCCCTCCTAACTGCACCTAAACTGAAGCCAGTCCACTTGTGCAAGCACCCCAGTGCTGAACAGGAGTGTTTGCTGTTTTGATCCCTAGATTTCTCCTAGCAACACCAATCTCCCCCAAGGTCCCACCGTGCACCATGAGAGATGGGACACGGCCAATCCCATCTTAGCTGATGGCTCTGTCACTGCACACAGAAACCAGGTGAAGAAAGCATGCTGTTCAGGCAAGTCCATACCTGCTTCAGTAGCAGTCAAGATATAGGAGTGGCCACAGAGAGCAAGAAAAGGAACAAGGCCTCACACCCAGCTTGCACTTCTTACCTCAGAGGCTGTGTTTGTATTCCTCATGTCCAAAGGTGACACAGAGATATGAAGCATATTGGACACACATTGCTGCCTACAAATAGGCTGAAACCAGGCTGTGAAGCTTTCCTATCTTCCCAAGGGAAGCAAAATGACTGTCTCACACAGAAGCTAATTTACTTGTTAAGAGATTCAGTGTTCATACCGAATTTGCAATGAGATCCATGCCAGAGGTTCCAGGATGTGATTGTAACACAGAAAGATAACTATCAATAGTAGCAAATCAGCGAGAAAAGGATGAGCCCATTCTCTCAAATTCATCTGCCTAAACCTGCTAACTCTCCACTCAGTTTTTTCCTGATTGCAAGTGCTAAGAAACACCATAGCTCTTCCCTTTCAATTACATTGGAGAAATCAAAGGTCACAGTCTTCTGCCTTTTCAGTGTGTGATTAAACGTGTCAGGCTGTTTCCTTTCTGCCAATTAACACTCCTGGAGCTCAGGAGTGTTATAAATATATAAATACCTGTGTCCCTCGGCAGGACACAGGTATTTAATAGCATACAAACATATATACTCTGTGATTTACAGAACACCTTCCTTCTGGCCCTGTGTAGTGTTTGGTCACCCAAACTGTACTGAGGTTGCTAACACCCACCCCCAAACTAAACACAGCGTTTAATTTACCTGGCCTCTGAATGAAGTATGCATCTCCAAATCCTCTCAGAAAACACATTTGTACACAACTCTAGGATGGTTTTTAAACACAGCCATAGGCAACGCAAACAGATGGGCAGCTTCAGCTGTCGGGGGCGATACAGCTCAGTAGGGTGGCTAGGCTCACGCCAGACTTCAGCCCAAATATAAATCCTAAAGGATTAAGCTCGGCCCGGGGAGTGTCTGCAGGGGTCCTTGCCCGGGCCTTCACTATCCTGGCGGATTCCTGAGTTGCTCGGAAGGGCATTACAATTAACTACGTCTGACCCCCTACAGGCTACGTGGAGCTGTCACCCGGGGCTCTCCGTCGGGTGACTTTACCAGGGCACAGCATGAGGCGTCCCGGGGCAGCCCCCCAGGTCTCGGGGGAACCGCTTCGCTCATCAGCTCCCTCAGCACCGAGCAGCGAGGGGCTCCCCGGCCGCCTCACCCCATTATGGCCCTCTCCGCGCTCCAGTCGTGGGAACAGGGCCGAGGGCAGTGCCGAGGGCTGCCCGGCGGGGACGGGCACGGCAGCAGCACCGGCCCGCGCCGCGCTGCCCCGTACACGAGCGGGAAAGAGCCTACGGGCGCTCCGGGTCCCTCTCGGAAGAGGGGCAGCGCAGCCGCAAGTAGCCAGAACCCCCTGTCGCCGGCTCTGCCCGGCCCAGTCGCCCCCAGAGCCACGACCCCCGGCCGCCCCTTCCCCGCTCCGCGCCCGCCCACAGCTCGCCGCCTCAGGCCCAACCCACCCTTCCCCTCCGCCATTGGACGAACCCGGCTGCTCGCGGGAGCCCCTCCCTCCACCTCGCGCTGTGATTGGCTAGCTCATCCCCCTCACTTCGTTCCCTGTCCTATCTCTGCCAAGCGATTGGACAGCGTTCACCCCTGACTCCGCCTCCCCCGGAGCGTTCCGCTCTGCGATTGGACAAGCCCCTGCTTTCGCCCCGCCTCCCTCCCACCCGGCCGCCGTACGGGGCTCCCATTGGCCGGCCGTCGCCTGTCCCGCGCCCGCGCCGGCGCGCCCCGGCGGGGCCCGTCCCCACGCGTGACGTTCGCGCGGGCCATTGGGGGGGAGCGACGGCGGCGCTTCCGGCGCGCGGGGCGGGCGGGGCCGGCGGAGCGGGCGCGGCGGGGCCGGCGCGATGGAGCGGCCCGAGCGGCCCGAGCGGCCCCGCGCCAACGGCTGCGGCGGCGGCGGCTCCCACGGCGCGCTCCGTAACGGCTTCGTGCGCGGCCCGCACGGAGCGCAGGTGTGCCCGGGGGGCAGGGCACCGGGCGGGGGGGCGGCGGGACCGGGGAAGCCACCGGGGTGTGGCTGTGGGTGCGAGGGACGTCGGTAGAACTGGGCTGTCTGTGGCCCCGGCCTTCACCTGGGGAGGCGGGAAGGCAGTGCCCGGGGTGCTCGCTCGCCAGACTGGTAATGGATGTGAAACGGGTGGCTCTCGAGTCACGGTTGCAACTTTGCTGCGAGGCTTTGGTTGGCGGCAGAGCTGTGAACGTAAACCTCGCTACAACACATTAGGTCTGTACTTTAGAAGAGAAGGGTTTAGCAGTTCTTCGCCGTTCTGTGGTTCCTGGTTCGATGCACAGGGCTGTGGGTACAAGTAGCCCTGAGGAGGGACTTCCCTGTACAGCAGAGTTGGAGGTTGATGCAGCACTTCCCGTCCGGCTGTGTGGACACTGGGATGCGAATGTGTATTTGTGCTTTCAGGCTGCCAGTTGTTTCTCTGCAAAGCACTCAAGTTTTGTGTTCTAGTGTAAGGAACTTAACAGTTCTTATGGAGTCAGTACCAGAAGTATGTAATAGACTGTTTCCTTGGATGCTTCTTGAGAAGAGCCTTCCTCCATTGTCATCCCTCCTGTTGCTTCTGTTTTTCAGTCCTTCTGCTTTTCCAGTGTAGGCTTGTGCATTCACTGCATGAACCAGATTGAGAACTGTTGCCGGGTAAAACTAAAGTTTTTCTCCCCTGAGTTATCTTTAACTCAGGGTGGTTACTGTGCTTCTGTCACTGTATGGATGCTCATAGTCTTGCCCTGGTCCTTGGGAGGTGATAGCACAGTATTGGGAGTGAACAAATGGAGGAGGAGGGTAGGACACCTTGGCGTGGCAGCAGTGTCAGATTGTGGGGAGCTATGGCACTGGTAGTCTTTCCTTGCACACACCAAGCACTGCCGGCTGTGAAACCTTAGATGTAAATCTTTGAGCTAAGACCAAGCTTGGTGATGATGAGTGTTCTTTTCTGGGTGCTTCCCCACATTATGCTTTCTAAAGAAGAAGGTCCAAATACAGTTATGTTCTTCTACTTCAGAAGAACAGAAAAGTGGAGTAAGGAAACCTTTTCCTCAAGGATTTTGTTCAGCTGTGTATCTGGAGAACATGGGAGATCCAGCATTTCAATGGAAAAACTATAGATGTCAAATGAGGAAAAACCTTGCTGTTTTATGAGATGTTCTATTCAGTTTGTAGCTTGTGTGTGATACTATGCTCAGACATGTTTTTTGGAGGCCTGAGGTATTTGGGATAACTGTTTATAAAGGGGGAGAGTGTTCATTGGAGAAGTGATCACAAGAAATCTTACCAAAAAGCCAGAATATAGTGGCATTGTCAGAGGATGTAAGAAGAGTACAGGTAAATTTGATATCTTTACGGCAACTGCTTGCTAGTCAAGCAGAGATTTATAATTAAGAGTCTTACATTCTTTTCTCTATAACTTTATGTGGGCCAGATTGCTAACTTTCAAAATGAGGGTCTAAATGTTAGAACAGGACTGGAAGAAGTGACTGTTTAGGGAAACTAACCATGTACAGCTTTCTCAAATAGCATCAATAGTGGTAAGCTGCCAAAAGATTTGGTTGATGGTGCGTTACAGATTTGGGTACCTAATTGGTCTTTTACCTTTTGAATTTTGGCTGTTGGGTCTTTACACAGGAGAAGGGAAACATGTTAATGCTTACTTGTATTGAATATATTTGTCTGTTTATGTATATACTATGTACATACCACATGTAGCACTTGAGAATCTGCAACTGAGGAGGTCTGTGGAATGGATAGTAATCAATTACCAAAAAGGAGGCAGCTTACACTCAAGAGTGCAATTCCTACTTAGTAGGAAAAAAACCAAACAACAAAAAAAGTGGAAAAGAATGGTGCTTTTGCAAGAAAGCCTATGATGGGGTTCATTGCTGCCTAAGACTGTGCAGTAACTGACTTAGGCTACCTTGGAGATTAATGAAATATTATCAATTACTAGGAAAGTGACTATTTGAAGTTAGGAATTCAGCATGTTAAAAAACATTCTGTTGAAATACTAAGATGAATAATAGTTCTTTCCTTTCTCGGGAAGCCTTATGTTCAACTTACTTTGGTCCTGCTTCAAGTTAATTTTTTTAGAGATTCAAATTCAGTGAACGCAACAATCTCATTATGAACACCTTAATTAAAAGAGGTTCAAGAATGATATAGCAGTTAAAAACTGTGGAAGATGCAGAAAAGTGACTTATTTCTAACTGTACAGTTAAAGGAGCTCATGGTTAGAAAGAATAGTAATCTATGGATGGTCTTAAAACTGATTTAAAGCTTTGGTGTAATGCTGCACTATGTAAGATGAAAACCTGACATCTCAAAGGGTATTGTTATGATGTGAGGAAATGAACACAGGCAAGAGAAAGTATGCAAATCTAAGTAAAAGAACAGTGAAGTTACCTCTTCAAGTTGTACGTGATCTGCTTTCTATATCTGTGTGTTCTGTTGCAGAGAGTATTAAGCAAGTTCAATAGAAAAATGGTGTTTAGGATCTATCAAGACACTTGAGGGAATAATAAAAAGTGCAGGGAAATTGCTTCTTTCTGCAATGCAATTTTAAACTGGAATGTATTTCTCCATTGGAGTATTTTGCAAGTGACTAATGGTTTTCTAAAGCTGCATCTGAAAAGAATTTTCTTGCTTAAAATAGGGAGATTGGGACTTATTTAGTGGGAGAAGATGCCCTTTTTTTCCATGATAACTTATTAGAATCTACCTATTATTGTGAACAGATTTTTAGTAGTGTTGTATTTTCCACTCCTTAATTGAGTTTCTCACCTTAGAATGGTTGTGTTATGCTTCTAGAAGTTGAAGAAATAATCTCAAACAAAAAAAAACCCACAACTTTGAATATAGGTTTGAGATATCAAGTTCCTAATTTCTGTTGTGCCTGGTATCTCCAAGTCAGTTAGATAGGAGCTGGCATTATATAAGCAAATTTTAATTTCCCTGATGTTTCTAGAAGGTCATCAAATGCCTATAGCAACCTCCAGATAGCTTATTGCATAGATGCCTCTGTAAAGAAGGTACTACTTCCTCAGGAAGACAAGAAATAGTTTGGTTGAGTAGAGTGGGAGGACTGAGGGATTTGCATTCCTTTAAAACTGTCAAAAGTCCTGAATTCTAACAGCTATTAAAATGGGCAGCACATATATTTTTATTTTCTGAAAGCCTTGGTGTGTACATGCAGAAAATAGTTTGTGTAGTCTTGTGATTTGTGCTTGCTCTTCCTAGAGAGAGCAATCATATTGATTGTAGGTTCATCTCCTGGGGTGCTTCAGAATGCAGGGGAGCCTGATCTTAAATGGACCTTCATTCAGGATGCTGAATGGCTTCATCTTGATTTTTTTGTACATGTTTTTGCTGGAATTCAGGTTAGTGTAACTTCTTTGGGAGAGCACACGTAAAAAGATGACTACAGGATATACTGGAAGTTTTTCTTGCTACAGTAAGTTGGTGGTAGCAGTGATGTGAATATGCCCTTGTTTCAGACGAAAATTAGGATAAGATAAAGATGTTAAATGACTGCTCTGTCCACTGGTATAAAAAAGAATTTTAGTGCAGAATTGTGGGGGTTTTTTTCATATCTGCATGCAAATTTAAATGCAAATATTTCTGATGAAAAATAATGATCCTGAAGAACTAAATCTCATGAAGAAGTGATTGTTCCCCCTTACTCAGCATTTGTGAGACTGCATCTTGTGAACTGTGTCCAGTTTTGAGCTTCCCAGGAAGATGCTGACATAGCCACATCAATCTGTGAATCCAGTGAAGGGTCCCCAAGAAACAGAGAGGCTGAGAGAGCTGGGTTTGCTCAGCCTTAGGAGGAGAGAAAGCTCAACTAGCTGGCTGCAGGATATAGAGAAGATGGGGCCAGACTCCTGGAAGTGTGTGGCAATAGAATGAGAGGCAATGGATATAATTTGGAAGAATAGGAAATTTTGATTACATAATTTTCCCCATGAGGGTGGTAAAATACTGCAAGAAGTTGCCCAGAGAGGTTCGAACTCCATAAAGGAGTTCAAGACTATGTTGGACATGGCCCGTGGCAGCCTGTTGTAATTAGGCCTGCTTTGAGCTGCGGCTTGGTCATGTTGGCCACTGGAAGTCCCTTCCAACCTTGCTTATAGAGATAAATGCATGGATTGCAGGGGAGTGTCAAGGTTTAGACATTTGCATTTAATCCTTGAACCCCTGTAAAAATGTGTGCCTTTAGGCTTGTAGCACGTACTGAGGCTTGCATCAGACCTGAGGAAAGAAATTACTACTTTCTGTCTCTTGCATGGTTTTATGATTGACTGCATGTATTGTGTCAGTAACCTAAAACTGAAGGGAGTAGAAAATTGGCTGACCTAGAAAAGACTGCAACCTCGTTCAGATGTTTTAATTGACAGAACTCTTATTTCTGAAAGAGTGTACCTGTGCACAAGGATCTTTTTCTAATACCAAATTCAGTTGTAAAAGACTGTAAGCCTTTGTGGAAGGAATAGCCACTCAGCATTTTCCCTGGCTAAATGAGTATTTGAGCTGATCATAATAAATTAGTAGATGTAGTGCCAGTGTTGCACTTGTTGAGAATTTGTGTATCTGTGCTGGTAGGAAAACAAACGCCCATGGTAGCTGCTGATGTGACAGGCTTCTCTTAGATTTGAATATGTGCTACTGAGAAGCTCATTTGGGTGAAATGTTAAAATGTATTTATTATATTGGGATTGTCATTCCAAATTTAGCTGGTGATAAGCCTTAAATGCTGTAAGAAATTGTTATAAATGCAGGTTCATTTTTTCTTAAACTGTATCTACTTGAATGATATGTCACTTTGCTCTCTTAATTATACAGCAGAAACATTGTTTTTCTAAATGTCATGTTTTCAATTTGTTGCGGAGGGAAAAAAAGCTTTATCTGAATTATCTATTGCCTTCAGTTTCTTGAGGTGGAACATAAAACAATGGCCTGTCTTCAACAAGGTTTCCATTTTTTTGGTTTGCCATCATTAAAAAATGAATCCTAGAAAAATAATTGTTTAGTGGAAAAGTATAGTTTTGAAGGATACTTATCATTGAGAAAGCGGGAAAGTTTAGGATATAGTGGGGTTTAATATCCATAAAAATGAGAGCAGATTCTAAAGCATGTTAGGAATGCTTTCAGAGGTATTTGAGAGCCTAGAGATTGGCTTGTTAGGGAACCACTGCAGACCTGTGCTGTCTTTGGAAATCTTTATTGCAAAGCATTTAATTAAGCAATGCAGTTTGGGAATTCTCTGTCAAAATCCTGTACACCTAAAGTCTACTGAATGTTCTAGATAAAGTTACATACAAGGTTTAAGGTAATTTAAGGTAAACTGTTGGGAAAAAAGTATATTCTCAGTAGGGTTCAAAATGTCATGTGTACCCATGTGTAGCAAGCAACCCCCCCAAATTTAATTGCATCCTTTACTTGCTAAAGGGAAAGAAAAAAAACCCAACCCAAACCCTAAGGACCCCTTAAACATTATGGAGATTTACACTGTGTTTGTGTGGATGAGGTAAGTGCATTTTAACAAAGGACTGTCAAATTTGTTTGGAGTAACTAGTTGCAAATAAAAATATTTGATAACATCTGTCAACAAGAACAAATGTTTAATTATGAAAATATGAGTGTTAAGTCTGTTTTGTAAAACAAGTTTTTCTCCTGTGAAATTTTTTTTTTTTTTGTGAAAGATTAAATCGTGATTCAAATCTGTTAATTCTAATTTTGGTAGTAAATACTTGGTCCTTTTACCTATGCAACAGTCTGAGATTTGAAGTCTAAGAGCAAAGCATTGGAAGGAAGAGGGCTGGAGGCAATAGTAACATTACCACAGAATACCCTAGCAGCTTAGAGCAGCTGCCTTTGTGGAGTTCTCATTGCTGTGGTTTCTGTAGTGTCAGTTCCCTCAATGCTTTTTAATAAATGTGACCACTTCGGCATATGGAGGCATGCTCGTGGAAGCAGTCTTCCACACTGTGTTTCTAAAAAACAGAAGCTGCAAAGCTGCTAGTAAAATTCCTGCAATTCGTGTGGTATGTGGCAATGAGAAGCTAGTAAATTTTAATAAGAATTTAGTGAAGTTGTGCCCCAGCATAATCTTTTTAAGGTGTTTACATAAAGTCTGTCAGGTTCATCTGAATTTGTTCTTCCTGGCAGCATGAAAGAAATGGACTCAGTAATAGAGTGCTGTGTTTTTCCTGGGGTAGCAGCATAACCAGTTACAGTGTACGTCTCTCTTCCTGTGTGCCATGTTTATTGCATTTGTAGCATCTTCTCTCCCTAAATTGCACGCCTGCCGTGCAAGCTGTGGACCCAGAGTCCTGTGATAAATCTTGTGTGCTGTCTACAGTAGCATCTGCAAATGTTCCCGTGTTTACACATGGCTTTTGTCTTCTCACAAAGGATGTAAAACTATTAGAAAGTGTCCACAGGATGGCTACCAAGACTGTGAAGGGCCTTGAGGGGAAGCCATATGAAGAGCGGCTGAGGTCACTTGGTCTGTTCAGCCTGGAGGAGACTGAGGGGAGACCTCAAATATAAGAAGCGCTTCTTGGAGTTGTGCTGTTGGGCCAGAAGTTGAAGATCCTTGTGGGTCCCTTCTAACCCAGTAAATTCTTTGATTATAATCAGACTTTGATGTGTTCTGCTTAGACCAATGAAGTCCTTTCTAGCAGTACCTGTATGCTCCTCCTCAGTAACTGTTACAATACTGTTTTATGTGATGCGCTTCCCTGGGAGCTTGGCCTAACACAGGTTTTACCTGTGGTTGATTCTTTGCTGCCTGGTGCTCTCTGGTGTTTCTCCTGCAGTTGAGTTTCTTAGTGATGGTGCTCTTCTTTTTACATGTAGTCTGGGCAGTATAGGAAAGAGATGTGGGTGAGCATACATGAGCTTTTTTTAACCACGTGTGTAAGTGGACTCTGACTTTTCTCTGTAGTCTCCACTTGACTGTGCTGTGTATTCTACTTCAAAGGTCATGGCTCACTTTATTATCATAAGGCTTGTTGAAACCATAAAAGTTTTAATATTGCATGCCTTTTTTTTCCCCTCCCCAGAATAGGAAATTAATCACTAAACTGTAGCTACCTTCTTTCTTGGTCTTTGGAAATAAGCTTGCTTCTCTTTTGCGTGTAAGCCTTCATTTGAAGGCTAATGTGTGGATTTATAAGGCATTCTTAGAAAAATTAATAGGCTTGTATCTAAAATATGTCTACAAATGTCTCTTCTGTAGTCAATTCTAGAGTGTATTCACAGTCACTGTATGCATCATGAAGAGTTTGTGGGATTGCATTCAGAGTATTTCTTTAATTTTTGATTCAGCTAGGATGACATAGAAGCTTCTCAGTTTATATGGTAGCAGATGTGAGTATAAGAATTTATAAGCACATTGGTAGAACACTGAGAGGTGAAACTGATTGGAGTATGTGTTGAATCAATACAGGTATTCCTAAAAGGACCTTTCTTAGTGAAATGTTGGGTTTAACCATATGGAATAATTTGTTTAGTTTTAGCATTTGTTACAAGCACAGGCACCTCCAAAGACCTGGAAAAGACTGGTATTTTTTTAAATGTGCATACAGATTTGGGTCTGTTTGTTTGTGGTTTTTTTCAGTAGCTACTTTTTGGTATTAGGTAACTTCAGATCCATAATCTTAGGATGTAGTCATTCATTTCTTCCAGATGAACTTCCAGTTATCTGGAAAATACATTAAAAGCTTTGATGTGATCTCTATTTATTTGATACTAGGTAATTTGTGAAGTAGTCACTACCAGTTTTCTATCTGTTTTTCCAGAAATCTCTTGGATAGGAGACTGTCTACTGTTAGTAGACAGCCACAGGTAGCAGGTATGTAGTGTGCCTGCCCATGAATAGCTGCTATTCACAGCCTGATCTGTCAGTGTGAAGATGCAAAATTCTACTTGTAATTCATCAAGCTGTGAAGTTTTAGTGGTTGGAGCTTTGGTGCATGATTTTTCTCAGATCAGGATGCAATAAAATACTATGGTTTCATGGGCTGAGCCATGGTGATACAGTTAAGCAATCCTGAGAGTAACAGAGGTGACTTTCGTGGTTTTTCTTCTCCAGCCTTGGCACACCAACTCTGTGATTGTCATGATGGTACTGCTGTCCCTCCCTTCTCTCCAACAGCCACTGGCTCTTGTTTGCTGAGCTCTAAGAATGACTTTATGGAGCAGTGCTGTAAAGACTCTTATGGTCTAACAAATAATCTTCAGCGAGCAATTATATTTTCAACCTGGATCAGTTCAGTGTTGCAGGGACGCTATGATGATAATTAGATTAGCTTTAGTTGTGCAAGCTGTAGGCTGGTGCAGATGGCTGAAAGTGGGAGTGAATGGGACAGGGGCAGTTTCTGTGGCTGGCACCGTTCATGAAGAAAGGGGTGTGTGAACCTTTGGCCTCTGTTAAAGCTTTAAATTGCCAGCATGTGAGCTGCAATGTGTTAAGTGTTCCTGCAGTTGTTCCAAAGCATGGTAATTTTCTAACTTAAGCTACCACTACTTGAGCATTAAACCTGGCCTCAAAGCACTGCGTTAGTTACCTGCATCTGGCATAAGTGCTGCTGATAAAAGAGAAGTTCCTCCTGTGTCTTTCCTGTTTTGTTTCCACACTTTGTGTTTACACACCAGTTGTAAAGTCCCCACAACTATGGAGACCAAATCAAGGGTTTCCTGGGGTTAAATTTTTCCTGAATGTCTGTGTTAGCAAAAGGGAAGAGGTAGAAAAGACTATCAGGAGGGAGGTGCTGTTGCAGTTTATACTGAGTGACTTCATAGCTAGAGCATAATTATATCCTCAGAGCAGACGCTTGCTTCTGAAAAATTACTTTCATGATATTAGTGACAGACTTGAAATATAGACTTGCTTCAGCACCTGAAATGAGCAGATTTCCTAATCATGCACTGTCTGGTGAGGCCAGCAAGTATGCGTATCTTTGATTTGTTGTCCATTGCAGAGGTTAGTACAATTCTGCTTTACTTTCCCCTATGATAACGTGAGTGACAAGGGTGAATAACTGGTTTTATTCTGTCTACTGGCCTGCACCCCTCAGCAATTGTTTGCTGCTGTCCATTGCGGATGAATTTAGTTTCAATCTCTTTCCTAGGCGTTGAGGTTTCTTTGATTAGTACGTCTTAAAAAATACATTTCTTCTTATATATCTTATGCTACAAATAGGGGATTTATGTCTTGGAGAGTGTTCTTTCATATGTGGCTATTCTATTATAGTGCAGCCATTCTTTAACTTTTAGCAATGCCAGTAGCAATTTGCATCTGTTGACTAGGTTTCTGTGTTTTGGTACATGGATTTATGAGATATGATCTTTAACTTAACTCTTTGAACAAGTAAAGTTAAAACCATGATGTTTTTCCCCCAGTGTTAATGTTGGGTGAGCACTTGCCTTGTAGTCATGAAGTTTTTCTGTAACAGTCATAAACAGGGAGTTGGACTAGATGATCCTTGTGGGGCCCTTCCCACTTGGCATGTTCTGTAATTCTGTGAAATATAATGTATTAGAGTAATTGTACTTGAGATGGACCTGCTGCATGTATTACACAGCTAGTAAAGCTCTTACCTTCAGGAGATAATATGTAAGTAGCAAGATGACTTTTAGCGTGGATTTTATGCAGAAAGCCTTGCTTTGTTCTGTGTGCTGACATATATGCAGTATTGAGACTCTATATACAATGACTTTTTTGTCTGTGGTGTCATGTCTGCCTCATGGATGAGTACAATGTTTATGTCAGTATCTTTAGGCTAACAGAGACACACAGATTATGCTTGTTTTGTTACACTAATATAGGCTTCCAAGCCTAAGAATACATTGTTTAGATCAATAAAGCTATTGCTTTCTATTTTGTTTTTTCTCTGTAGTGAGCCTGCGAAGCATCGCTATTCTGTTATTTGTGCCTACCTAGTTCTTTGTGAAGAGGAAGGCAGTTTTTTCATTTTGGTTGGCCTGGATGTAAGCAATGCTCTCTGTGTAGCTTTGTAAGCTAAATAACTTTAATGAGATGTTAGATGAAACTGCACTAGATTGGCAGCTTTGACGTTGGCTATATCAACAACTTGGCAGCCCCATATATGGAGACTGACATATTCATCAGTGAAGGCTGAACCTAGTTGGAAGCACTTTTTGCTGAGTGGGGTGGGATGCAGAGCCTATAACTGATCAGAGACTGGGGGACTACTCTGGAATGCCTGTCTGTCTTTCTTGAATTAATACCTCAACTGCCTCTCTTTAAATTTTTACTGTAGATAAATCACATTGTGCACAATGGAGGATTATACAAAAGGCCTTTCAATGAAGCTTTTGAAGAAACACCAATGCTGGTTGCTGTGCTGACCTACGTAGGCTATGGTGTTCTTACTCTCTTTGGATATCTGCGAGATTTCAT
Organism: Empidonax traillii; assembly: GCF_003031625.1. Lineage (NCBI taxonomy): Eukaryota > Metazoa > Chordata > Aves > Passeriformes > Tyrannidae > Empidonax > Empidonax traillii. The sequence goes on along the minus strand of NW_020955325.1, from coordinate 761,589 downwards.
GCGGCAGTGGAAGATTGAGAAATGTCAAAATGCAACAGAAAGAGAAGAACAGAAGGTAACCACTGGGAAATGGTGTTGCTGAGGCTTGAGTCTTATTTGGGGAGCAGTGGTGGTCAAAGTTTTCTGCTGCTTTCCTTGTCTTCCGAGTGCCCCAAATAATATACAAATACAGTTGTGTCATTAAACAAAATACGGTTTCTTTTAGCTGGGCTATTTTTTGGCAGAGCAGTTCCCTCATCTGGTTCACTGCAAAGCTGCTTCAACAGTTATATCAACATCCTGAGAGATGTCCCAGCTGCAGGAACAAGGGCTTGGGGGAGACTGCATATGGCAGCATCAGCAGCTAATAAAAGCTTTATCAAAGGTTCTGGTCTGAGTTTGACACCAGTGGGAGTCTTTCTGATGCTGCTCTGGTGGCTGAATTTTGATTTAGAAACATGTTATTAATTCTCTTTAGCTGAAGCAGTTGCAAAGAGAAGCTTGTGGGTCAGGTCGAGAAGACAAGTTGTATGATTTTAAATTTGGAGTCCAGAACACTAGCAGGCTAGCTGGTGAGTAGTCTGAGGTTGACTCCTGGCTCACTGATAGTGATTAAAAGGAATTCATTCATGTTATGACCTATTCAGAAAAGTTTCTGTTACCAGGTAGAAGGTCTTACCTGCTTCAGCAGTTAGTATAGAATAGATAATTTTGGTTTTGAGTAGTTATAAATTATTTTTAGAGGTCTTTATTCTCCACAGGAGTTGATTACTGTTATGAATGCTACTGCTGAAACTTGAAGTTCACAACCTATTTCATTGCTAACTCTTAATGTGACCCCTCTTAGCACAGTGTGACTACCATTTGAGCTATCTCCAAAGGTTTTACACTTGATAATTTGGGTTCTGATGATTTGGCTTGTGTTTTTCTCAACTTCTTTGAGGAGCCAATCTGACTTATAAAATGTAAAGGGAGTTCCTTTTCCAGTTGCTGGTTTCTGGTTCTCTGTGCAGCCACACAAGCAGTTGGCTAGCAGAAAATAGGGGGGACAGGAAGGACATCTCAATAAGGCAAACAAATAAAACACGGTGGCAGGGAGGAACTAAAAAAAGGAAGGTTCCTTTGAAGCCTTTTTTTGGAGACATCACTGGAGTAAAGTGCATGTCTTTTTACAGTAGATTAGCTAAGATGCAGTAAACTAAGCAGTGCCTAAAATTACTTCACAGTCCTACAGAGGACTTTAAAGCATAGAGTTTGTTAGCAACAGATTATCCTAGTCCTAAAAGAAATTTAGCCCTGAATTTTTTTATAAGTTAACTCAGCATCACATCTTACCCTGAAAGAGATTTGCTTAACAAGTATACCTTCTAGACAGATGGATTAAAACTGTATCAGTTTCTGTGTCAGTCACAGCTTCCATGAAGAGATGGATGTATTCTGGTTTTGTTTTGTACATAGGATGTCTGTGAGTGGAGCTAGCAAGAACTGCCAGTGAATATTGCGTAAGAATGAAAAACAGGAAATTCTGTTTAAAAAAGTTTTGGTGTTGAAGAACTCTCAGCCTAGTGTACTTCCCCAAATCACATTCCTAGTGCTTAGATTGTAATAGCTGTTTCCGATATCAGACAAATAGAAAAGTGATCATGTGAGGTCTAGAATATACAATACTTATCTTCACACTTTGCTGCTTTAAGCATTGTTTGCCTGCAAATGAATTGACGAGAGCATATTGCAGCATATCTAGTGTGGGAGCCAGGGGTTTTTGGTGCGGGGTAGAGGCGGGGGAAGCATGGACTCAATGACTTGTTTTGAAGTGATTTTCTCATGATTTTTAAATATTTGAATCTTTCAAGCTGCTGGATGACAGCCCAATCACCTTTTGGTGAGAGAATGCAGATACAAGTGTGCAGCAAAGGCTCAAAACTCACCTTTTGTATTATTATTATTAATACATTCAAATCAGAGGAGGCCTGCGATTACCCTGGGGTACTTTTTGGCAGATTTGTGACCTCTGTGTGGAAAGTAACATTTTTATTATTTAAATGCTAAAGAGCCAGCTAGATTATTATTTTCTGAAGTATTAAGCAAAAGGGTTAGCCTTATCTTTTTGAAATAGTTCATAATTGCTTAGGTGAAAAGCTCAAAGCAAAGGCAGTGGGAGTAGCTGTGTAGCTGAACAGTGTGTGACAGCCTCCTTTGTGAGCACAACAAAATTACCTAGTGTGAGGAAGTATTTTGTAAAGGACTGAATGAACCTGTTCTGACATTCATGGAATTGAAGTATGTGAATTTTTGGTGGTGTGTTTATGAAGGTGATCACAGTTAAAAGCATAACATAAACTCAGGTTCAAAATGTAGTATTAAAAACAAGAGAAAAAGCCACCTTCGGATTTTCTGAGTTTGGAGGGCAGTTTAGTTCTTCCTTAAATTATCACTTAACGTTATAACCATATTCTGTGCATTGTAACTAGAAACTGCAAGTGATCAAACTAATTTAAAGAGCAGAGCAGGATTTTGAACCAGTCTGAATTAGGACTGTCTCTGTCGGAGAGTAAATTCCTTGGAATTTATTAGAGCCAAATTTATTAGAATCATATGAATGATTCCAAGAAAACCTAGTATTCCCTCATTGTTGGAACACAAGAGGGTAAAAAGTTACAGACTTTGCTAGTACTGATTTCCAGGAAATAACTTGATGGGTTTTGGCTTTGTTTAAAATATATCCAGCTGGGCTTTTCCTGGAAACCAGTGTTGTGTAGCATATCCTCTCTGAAGCATTATTAGTCTCTTTTAGGCATGGGTAAGTGGCAAGACTAACAATCCTTAATTACCTTAGAATGAATTTCTGTGTACCCAATTTAGTATACTGGCTGGTCATACAATGTAGTTAAATCTGCAAAATGCTTATAGGATTTTATAGGCGAGATGAAAATCACTTCTCCCTTCTTTCCAGTCTGATTTGCCTATTGATTACCATGCTTGTTTTTTATTTGGGAGCAACTGTGCCCATGGGGCTGGTAACTCTAACATACCCCTCTGTACTCAGTAGCTTGCCCAGTTAAAACATGTTTCTAGCATCTGGGGCTTTCAACACTTGCTCACAGGAGTCTAGCTCTTGGAGTGTCTCAGGGCCAGTAAACTAGAGTTCAGTGTTCTCTTAGTTTCTCTATAGCTCATCAGAGGCCACCTGACAGTATAAAGGTTACCTACAGTTCCTGCTCGGCTTTTTCTTGACTCACACAGCAGTGAGATGGAACTGGTCTTTCTGCTTCCTTTTAGAGGCCTGAAATTTGCTGCAATTGTCTACTTGATTTCCATTCAGAGTCAGTTATGTATTATCAGGGAGTGCATTATCTGAATTGCAGATAAGCCCTGCTGGTGCTCATGGCACCATTTGTTAGCTTAGGTGCAATGTTGTGAAAACTTGGCTCTAAATAAAAGCAGCATAATCACTGCATTTGCATGTCACTGTGCCCCAAGCTAATGCCTACAAAGCTCTCATTATGACCTTCACTTGTTGTAGTATTAATTTACAGTACAGTGAAGTAATGGATCCCAAATCACCTGTGCTAAGGTGTTGCACCCCAAGGAAGAATTTTATTCTTTCCTTATTTGGCTCTTTCTTAAAATTGCTATGATTTTCAGGTTTCTGGGAGACCACTAGAGTTTAGGTTTCATCAGGCATCACCTCTCTAATAGAGGATGTGTTCTAGGCTTAAACTGACAGGAACAGAGATATTTGGGATTTTTTAGCGCCATGAATGGAAGAACATGCTGCCATTGCTCCCTCCTTTGTTAGCAGTATACCTTTTGCAGTTGTTTGGCGGTGCTCACTCTGAAAATTGCTCAAAGAATCAATTTACTCCTGGAATATTTTTCCTCCAAGTGAAATCTCAGACTGTTTAATCTCAGACTGGTGTTCTTAGAGTCTGTTAGAGAATGAGAACTGGATGAGGCTGGAAAAATAACAAGCTCTGAAGGCCATTTAAAAGCAATAGTGGTTGCTTCCAGCAGTAGGACACTATTGCAGCAGAGCACTGTGGCTGCATATGCCAAAAATTTGAAATAGTATGGATTGGTAGAATTTATCCCCCTTCCTCCACAGATGGTTTTTTTCTTGGCTCAAAGAGTGAAAGCATTAAATTTGCATGTGGAATTCAAATGGTCTTTTTGCTCTCCTGTCTTTTGGAATACCACACTGTAGAAGGACAGAGGAGGGAAACAAACAAACAAACAAAAAAAACAACGCCTAAAACAACTAGCACATGAGCTGATCCTGTATGCCGGCTCCAAAAGAGGGCTCTTAAACTCTAAAAGTCAGTGTCAGTTTATAAAGGCATGATAACCCTACCATTTCTCTTTTTGCGTTCTCAGATGGGTGGGTCATGAGAACCCCTTGGTGAGGTTAGGATTACTGAGGAAATAGACAATCCAGTTTTACATTATGCCAAAATAACACTTCCTGCCTCTCCTATTCCAAGGAACTTTCTCAAGAGAGCTATCTAAGGGTTGTTTATTGGAGGGAGGGGTGCATGTACAGGCAGCAAAGGGGCTGGCATTATGCTAATGCTTCACTTAGAGCCCTTTGCTGTAATCCTACAGCTTGGTACCCCAAAAAACTAAACCTAGTGTCCCATATCAGACCTTAATTCCCTTACCCTAATTTGTTTCTTGAATTCTTGTAGACTTTTAAGGCATATTTTTCCCTTATCACAATCTGTTAGGTTCTAATTCACAGTTAAATTACTTTAAAAACTTAGTTCTGCTGTTGGCTTGTAAGATCATATTTGTGTTGCATATACTGGTGGTGTCAACCTGTTGTGGGTGATTGTCTTTATCTCACCAGTTGAGCTTGTTACTCTTCTGGCTTGGTAGCAGAAGAAAATATGCTCTATCTGATGAGTAATCTGAAGTGAGATTGGAGTGAATCAACCCAGGCATACCTGCTTGAGTTGGTATAATGACTCATTTCCAGCCTCCCTCTCCTAGCCATAACCTTGGCTAAAATATCAATTGTTTCTTGGGTCACATAGTTGATATGCTTGGATAACTTTTGCAAAGCTGAATTCTCATGAAGAGTTAGTTAACAGTAGTTGAAAATGCATAGAAAAATCTCGGTAGATTATAATTAGACATAACAAATCTCTCAAGTATTGATCTTCTAGTGTGCCAGGGTTTCTAACAATTGTAGATAATGATTTTGATTTTGAGTCATGAATTGGGACAGGAACATAGAAGAAATAATTGCCTTTCTGTGCATCTTAGCTCATAGAAATTTTATTCCCTCTCTCTCTTTGCTGAGAAAGGACATACTTTTGATTCCTTGGAAGAGTGATCACTAGCTAAATTAGGTTTGTTTCTCCATAACTCTGCTTTTTTGGTGTGTCATTGTGCACAGGCAAATCAGAAGGGGGCTTAGGAGCAACTATGTCTGCTTAGAAGGTGGCACTTTTGGGCAAGGTCTTCCCTGTGCAGCTGCTGGTAGGAGGATGCAAAGGGGTGGTTCCTTTACTCGAAACGGCAAGGACCAAGTTGTTAAATCATTAAAATCGGAAGGTAAAGAAAAAAGCACTCCTCCTGCAGGCAAGCATTGTAAGTAAGAGGTTGTTAGTGCCCATTTGTTTGTATTTTTATTAAAATTCTGCCATAAATACTCCCAGTTTTGCTCCAGTGGCACAAATGTCTGACTCTGTAGTATTTGGCCAGACAGATATTCTGTCTTCATCATACTGTCACCAAAAATAAAATGCTTGTCAACATGTTGGCATTTTTCCTGTGAAAAACAGGAAGAAATGCTCTGCTGGCTATTACCTTTGTCATAAATTCTACTTTTTCCTTTTGTAGATTATTAAAAAGGCTTTTTTTATTCACCAGAAGCAAATGAATTGTGCATTCTTATCACTACTCAATGTCAAACTTTCTTGAATTGAATAGTAAAAAGGAAATCTCGTGACTTTGGAGCCAGAAAAAAATGTTCTTGAGCGTTCAGATGTCCTTGTTGTCACAGTTAGTTTGACATTCTTGTGTTATCCATTCAAGGCAGTCACTTATTTTTCCTGCAAATGTTAGAAGGGAAGCTAAAATTCAGGAAATACTCATTCATAAAAATCACGTGGGACTTCAGTTCTGATAAGCTGTGCAGAAGAGAGATGCCATAATGTAGCTTACTAGCTTCTATTCAGAACAAAAAATTGTGGAAATTTCTAAGGATAGCATGTATAATAATGCTAGTGCTGCTGTAGTAAATACGTTTCTTATGCACAGAATGAAATATGGTTGAGTACCTCAGTTTTCAAAGTCTTTATGTATTCAGTAGAGCAGTGCATACTCTTTGGTGCCAGAAAGCAATTGCACGTTCCCTTGCTCTGCTTAACTCTGAAGGTTGAATACACCTCTCTTGTAAAGAGTATATGCCCAAATGTTTCAAGAAGGGGGCTATTGTATGTTTCAAGTTTTCTTTATATTTTTTTCATTACAGCAGAATGACAGAAAAGACTTATTCCTCTTATTCTTAGTTTGCTGTGATACATATTTTCCTTTTACTTTGAGTGCTTTTGATGTGTTTCAGGATTTTGTCCCATTGTACCAGGACTTTGAAAATTTCTACAACAGAAACCTCTACATGCGCATTCGGGACAGCTGGAACCGTCCAATCTGCAGTGTGCCAGGGGCCAAAGTGGACATGATGGAGAGAGTTTCTCATGACTATAACTGGACATTCACGTGAGTCCAAATTCAAGAAAACACTTGCAACACCTGTCTGGAAGTAGAGGGTCTGTAAGAGCAAGTTGCAGGCTGTGATGTTAAAAGAGCAATGTATTATGTATGGTTTGAGCTTTCCAGCATTTCGAATCAATGAATTTTGCTCTTCTGAAACACATTTGGCCTCCAAGGTGATAATTTGTATATAATCTTTTGTCTACTTACTAAGGTTCCAGATTGTTAAAATTTCATGGGCATGGATCTGTAATAAAATTGATACCTTTGTGCATGGTGAACAGAACCTGCAGTAGGTACTCTGGATTGCATTGCTACTTGTGGCTTGGTGTTTATTTAGAATGAATTCTCACACTTGAAGTAAATATTGCTGCCTGAACTGAATTTAACATGATTGTTTTGAGTCAGAACTGAAATAGTCTGTAGAAACAAAATCAGAAATACAAGCAAAAGATTTTTACAGATTGGAATTGACATATCACAAGTTTGTGAAGAGTTTTGCCGCACAGTACTTGGTGAAACTAGTTATATCTCTCCTTGGCTTTCAAGCGTAAAAGAATTAAAACTTCTTTTTCTGTTAAACTTCTTCCTTAATCTCCTTGTCACGTAGTGTTAGCACAGCGATGCCAGATGTGTTTCCTTTCTGTGGTTAGAGGATATCCCGCTTGAGGGGCTGCAAAGTTAATTGATCTAGAGGTGGTATTTTTGTACCTGAAAGAAAAGTTTTGTATTTCTGGAATGGAGGGGGAAATATGTCAGAGAAACAACAAATGATTTGAGAAGCCTCAAGCAATTTTGTATATGATAGCAAATTCACCTTTAAATGCAAACTCTTCTAGGAATTAATTTGAGACTGAAAGATAGGGAAAGAATCTTTTTCACTGATTGTTGCAGTTTGATGATGAGTGGCAGTACTGAAATAATTTAATGGTTGATTCTATTGATTTTTAACATTTCAGTGTATAGTCTAGGAAAGTGAAATAATAATCTTCTGGTGTAGTTAATTTTTTTAATTGTGGATGCCCTAACTTGTGATGTTTTTAAAACACAGGTACACAGGGAGAGTGATAAAAGACATTATTAATATGGGTTCCTACAACTACCTTGGATTTGCACAGAATGTTGGGGCTTGCCAAGAAGCAGCAGCTAAAGTTCTATCCCAGTATGGAGCTGGGGTGTGCAGCACTAGGCAGGAGATGGGTAAGTTGGAGGAAGATAGTATGTTCCCCGAATGTATGTTCCAAAGTCTGTAATCTCAGTACCTGTAATTGCAGGTCTTTGAAACATTAGTTGTTCCAGCACTGAACTTTAGTCTGACCAGTAAAGAAGCTTTTACTTCAGTGAAGATAAAGTGACTTCCTGGGTTTAGTTTATATTGCACAACAGTTGTCTTACTTATGTTTTCACGCATGTTTTTTTCTTTCAGTGTTCCCTTATGGACCTTTAAGTAACAGTAGCTTGGATGATGGAAATCCTTCTTGTAGAATTTAGCAATAGCAAAAGCTTTTCCTTACTCTGAATTTCTCTTTTATGTGCAGGAAACTTGGACAAGCATGAGGAGCTGGAAAAGCTAGTTGCCAGGTTCCTAGGTGTGGAATCTGCAATGGCATATGGAATGGGGTTTGCAACCAACTCTATGAACATTCCTGCTTTAGTTGGCAAGGTATGGCTTAAGTCATGGACAAAAGCTCACCTAACAAAGATTCTACTGGTTAATTTTTCTAAAAGCTGCTTATTTACTTTTGTTTTTGTTCAGTGGCAACCCCTGCAGATATTCTCTATAGAAACTATAGGTCTGACCTTTGCCTCAAATCTCTTTGGGAAACAGCATCCATTGGACCAGTAGCAGCCCAGAACTTGCTGTCTGTCTGGGAGAGAGCTTAACATGTTAAGGCTTGCTTCCTCAGGCTACTCATTGGTTTATGAAATGGTGGCTGATTAACAGGCTGATTGGCTGAAGGTATTTTGATCCTTTTGAGACACTAAGAAGTGACTGTGTCAGATAAACTGAATTGCATGTTGGCACATAGGGAATTTTTTTACCTTTGAGTGACAGCTGAAAAATCCTCCCTTTGAAGGAGCAAAATCCTTATAAAAAAGTTATTTGAGAGATACAAGGTCAACTGTAAGAACTCATGCCTACTCTGTGCCCAATAAAACAGTAGATAGTGTAGTCTGAGTGTCCAGTATCTCCAACTATGCTTTTTTAATTATTGGAAAACGAAATGGAAGAGAACTTTTTGTTTGCGTCTTCTGATGCAAAATATATTTTCTCTTAGCTCCTCTGTAGAGTAAAATACTGCAAGTGCTAGAACAGTTTCCTCTTTTGAAAATAATTCACTGTCAGCCTAATACTAATCTATAGGCGTTCTTTGTCTCTGCTTATTTGTCTCCTATTTCACTTATTTATTTTTCCGTTTCTTGAGATCACTTTGTAAATTATTCCACTTGTGATATCTACAGGTTATAAATTTTCGGCCTTGTTCTTCCTGGCAACTCTTCTTCCTGGCGATTCCCTCTTGGATTAGCTATAGTGTCTTCCTGCATGTGGTACTTCTGACATATCTTTTACTTGCATTTTTTGGCTCTTTGTGTTTCCGCATCTCTACAATTTTCTATTCAGCAGAAAAATCATTAATGATTTCAGTGAGACCTTTAAGATTCAGAGTACACTGTCAGATTCATTTTAGTAGATAGCTGACTGTTTTGAGTACAAATTACCCATTACTGCAAAGTTACTCTTTTTTCTCTATGTATATGGAACCCACTGTATATCTTCAATACCATATGAGAAAAACCTTTCTCAGGTTCTGAGTTTTCATACTTGAACTTTAACAGGTTTTACAATCACTGAGAAAATCAGAACAGTAAATTTCATGGCATGTAACATACCTGTTTTCATGCACCTTACTTATACCTTTACTAAACCAGCTCTTTTCATAGATGGATACAGCAATCTGTACTGTGTTAGTCATGAGGATACTTAGTTTTTGTGCACTTGAAATAAGTAAGAAGCTTCTGTGTCATAACACTGCAAGTGCCCTTATACTCAGGTATATATGTCCTTATACTCCAAACAGAAGATGCACTCTTCTGAAGAAAAGAGTTCTTGTCAAATGAGCCATTTTGAAGTTCATAATGTTGACAGAATGATCTTTTTGGCTTCCTGAAGTTGCTTCTCACTGCACATTTGATTTCTTCATTGTATGCAAATAAGGACTCACATAAATCCTGAATTCTGGCACCACCCAGTACACAATTAAGTGTGTGCACAACCTGTTTGGCAATGCTTTGATAGAGTTCTCAGCAAAGCTCAGAGATTCCCATGCTTGATTAGACTCTTAGGTGCTTTTATTATTTTTTCAAACTACTCTTTGTGTCTCTCTGCATGTCCTACATACATTTCCAATTGCAAAGCTGCTTGCAACATGAATTTTTGGAGGTTTGGCAAATATAATCACTAATGGCATCTGCATTTGGCCAAAAGGAGTTTCTTTCACAGTTGCAGATATGTTTGAAGTTAATAATTATTTGTATTGTATTTGGACACCTATATTGCAACTTAATTAGCTTAGAACAAACTACTGCAATACGGTTGCATGGATGTAATATTGGACAACCTGTTCCTTTTCTGCTCTGTGGAATCCTGAAGCACTTGGTTTATATTGCTACTGAATCCTCTTTTAATAGCAACAAATACAACTTGACTATCCTAGATCCATCTCTACCCCATAGTATGATCAGCATTAGTCAGCAAAAGGAACTCAAAAGCTTCATCAGCATTATTTAATTTGCGTTATTTACTATGATTTGTTAACAGCAGCTTCTACTAAGCTGTGACGGTTTGGACTTGGCTCCCTGCGAAATGCCCAACCCCCCCCAGTAGCAGCCCCTCTCTTCCCCCTTCCTACTTCCCCAAGGGCAAAGGAAAAAAAAACTATGCAAATTGAGGAACCCGAAAATCAAGCTAGTTATATAAAAAATATATATATTTTATGTATATTACAGTTAAGATGCTATGTACACAGCAATCGGGAATCCAAACACCCCCCAAAGGGATAGGGAAAGGGGGAAAGGAACAAAAGGGAATAAAAAAAAAAAAAAAGAACACCGAGCAGATATACGCAATCAAACCCGAGAATTAGTAAAATAACTAGTAAAACAAATCTCACCACGTCCCTTAGAAAAAAACAGGATTGATACACACACAGCCAGCACTCCCCAAGCCTCCACGTGGCAGGCCAGTGGATGCTGCAGGCCTCAGCCTTAGATAAGCGAGACCAATGCAGGGACCCAGTGTTCCCGAACTTCGGCAGAAGAGAGCGAAGGCCTCTCCTCCCTTCTTAATATACCTTGTTTTACGTAAAAATCGTATGGAATACTGGGAACACTGCCCCTTCCTTGGTTACAAACTGGTAACCAGGGAAGGCCTAGATTAAAACCACCACATAAGCAGATGCTGAAAATGGTGTTGACTGAAAGTTGTGTTTTAGCACTGTTAAAGCATCACTAAAAACAGGTCTTTCTACACCTGGCAGTTTTCAGCAGCAGAGACCTTCTATTCACTGGCAAGTTGTCAGCTGCCTAGTATAGTCACTGCCAAGGTTGCTGAGCCTAGACTCCAGATAATATGAAATTTGAGGATTACTTACTCAGTAGCCACTCTGAAACTTGCCTGTTTTAGAGTAAATGTCGCTAATATAGTTATTTTAATTAGCTTATCACACCATTCTCTACTGCCTGTAGCACAGAGCTTTTTGTCATAGCTCTGGACTGATAGAGGCTAGACAATTAAATTGGAGCAATGATGCTTGAAAGGATCTTTCTGTTGTTGTAAGAAAGCAAATTAATTTCCATGTATTGGTAGGTTGTGAAATTAAGTGCTCAGGACTGAATTACACAATTCATATATGTAGCACTCTGTGGTAAAATGTGGCATTCACTTTAGTTTCCTTGTCTGCCTTGTAGGATGCAGTGGTATGTCTGATCTTCACTGACATATGTTTTTCTAGATCCCAGTAGTGTTATCTCCAGTTAACCTTCTCCTAGATGCTCTCTCAAATGTAAATTTGCTGATAAATGCAACTGAAGTCTTATCATTGGAGTAGCAGCACTCAGTTTTACATATGATCATCAGTGATTGCTGTACTGTACCAGTGGCTTATGTGATCCTTTGCCCTTTCTCTAGAGGCAGACATTACTAGACTCTTTACTATTTGTTCAGTTTCAAATTAACTTGTTTTTAATTGAATGTCGTCTCCTGTTAACGGCAGATGAAAAGAGGCTGCTTGTCAATTTGTTAAATCTACTTTCTGCACCAAAAGCTCGTCCTTGTTTTTATGGAGAAGCTCCTTCTAGACTGTTAATCTCTTCTTCCCTTTTAATGGGAATCACTTCTTTTAATGTATCACTTTTCCTACTTTCTACCATTTAAGAAGTATGCTTGTATTGAGTTATTATATTTGGGTTTTCTCATACAGTAATGTTTGACAACAGTGCCATCTGATATAATATACATACTCTTTGTCTGGAATAGGAGTTTGAAGAGCAAACGCTAGTTGAAGATTTTCATACTTCTTATGCCAAAGTCTCTGAAATATGGTGTGTTTGTCGCAGCAGTATGAACACTTGAATTTGCTGCAGTTTCCAGGGAAAACCAGTCTTGAGCTTTCTCAGGATGTAGAATGTTTTTTGATTCACTGTCATTCTAGTGCAAAATTTCCTTTATTATGGAGAAAATAATCCTATTGTCTGTGCCACCTCCTTGTGTAACTATAGGCAATGCTTTTCTCAGTCCTTTCTAGTAACTCCCATTGCAGAGAAAAAATCTTGATTCTTCCCTCCACCAGTGGTTATTAGACAAGCATAGAATGAGCAGGTGTTAGTGGTAAATCTTCAGCATTTTGACATGCTTTCTGGATTTTTAACTGAACAAAGTCACTTCTAGATTGCAGAACACTTGCATAGTGATTTGAATGAATAGGCCAAGGTTATTTAGAAGTATTGTTGCTCCCTTGCATATTAATCCCCCAGTATATACATTCCTGTAGCCCACAGTGATAACACTGTGACTAAATGTTCAGCATATCAATTATTGACCTGGAATCATCACTGCTCTCAAAACAGGCCTATCCTGTTTTAATATTTGTTCAAGGATTTATCTTCCCTTTTTGAAAAAGCAAACAAATCCAATGTCATATTTAATGACTTCAGAAAACTTCTTAATTTCATTATGCAATTTTGTGTTCCACCTCCTGTTTCTTTTATATTACCTCCATCTACACATGGGTTTAGTAAGTGGTTGCCTCCTAATGTAAGAAATAGTGCAACTTTGATAAAGCCTTTAATCTAGGACTTTGGTGGCTTGTTTCTTAGCACCACCCTAGACTTGCTGAGTGAATTGGGGCAAGCTTCTCTGGTCTCTGTTTTACCTGACTGCGTAGGAGGATGAGTACTCATCATTAGCATGAGATATTCAGGCAGATTCAGCTGCCAGACTTCTGGGAAAAGTGAGATTGAAGTGGTTCCTTCAGTTAAGAGCAGTTTTTATTTGTATTTATTGTATATTTTTATTTGCCATACTAAGGCTGCAAATTGTGTATTAGCAAGTCTTACCTGGACTAGCTGCATTTATGTTGAATTTTTTTTTTTCCCTAAATTGTCTGTAAGCAGTTCAGAGCTGAAAGGTGTTATATGATGGCTGGGAAACATAACCTTTTCAATATCTTCCTCTTTCCCCTTCTAATTCAGGGCTGTCTGATTTTGAGTGATGAACTGAATCATGCATCACTAGTGCTTGGAGCAAGACTGTCAGGAGCAACTATTCGAATCTTTAAGCACAACAGTAAGTATCAGATGGTGGACTCTGCCTTTTGCAGATGCTGTAGATAGGATACACACTCTTGTATCTTCTAATATCTGGAAATCCAATGTCATGCAAGGAAATCAATTGCTGGCTACTGGAAAGGTCAGAAGACTGCTGCTACTGAGAATTTAATCATCTTGTATTGGATATTTTTTGATATATTCAGTCCCAACTAATAACACTTGTAAGCTAGAACAGCTTCAGGATAAATCTTCTGCATATGAAGAGAAACATGCTACCCTTTGGCAGGTGTAGAGACACTGGTGTTTTAACATAGCTTCTTGCTACTTGGATAGCTCAGCACAGTTAGACTGTTCAAAGAGTCTGTGTCACATAATAATGCAATCTTGTAGGGGTCTAGGTTACAATTTGGGGGATAAGGAAGTTTAATTTTAGAACCAGATGCCAGCGTTACCCTACAGTAACAAAAGCTTACGATTGCAGATGTCCTAGCCAAACTACACAGTCGTGAATTGGTACAATGTAGTAGTAGAGGAATTTTTGGGATGTGAAGTGTAGATTAATTTCACTGAGTTACTTGCTTTACGTATTGCTTCCAATATACACAGATTTTTTACTTTCCTAATTTCATCTTCCTCCAAATAAGGTATTTATAATAACTTTCACATTAAAGATACCTAGGATTTCCTTCTCTTACTCTCAGTGAATGAGGCACCTGTTGTCCTTGATTAATAAAGCCACTACCTTCATTCTTCAGCGACTTCTAATATTCTTTATAGTGTCAGTCTCTGAGATCATGATGACTCTTGCTCTCTTTCAAGTGTGTAGTGGTGACAGCAAAGATTGGGTGGCTGCAATTATTTTTCTTTCTTTGTCCTACTTGGTAGTGGATTCTCTGCTGCGCTTACTGTTTCTTTTGTGTTCTCTCTCTTGTTCTCTTTCGTTTGGATAATTGTCTTTACAAAAATGTAGAGCTTATTGTAACATTCATAATTTTTTTTTTAATTCTTCATAAATCTTGTTTGCTGAGCAAGATCACAAAAGCTTTGCATTCTACTTCTGCACATACTTCTGAACATTGCATCCGTTTCCAGAATTTCAAAGATCACTGGTTAGAATGCAGTTCTGGCTATAAGGAGAAGGACTTAGAAGCTCTGCTGTGATGAAGAATAGATGATCTGTGGGAATGGGATACAAACTAGCAGTGGTGAGATTGGGGAAAATTCTTGAAAAATTAGAGATGGTGGGGTTCTGTGAAAGAGAATGGAATGGCAGATTAGAATTAGAAGACAAAATGCAAACAGTGGTCTTGGCCTGTCAAGATGATGTTCAGTTTATATTTCTCTATGTGTTCTCAGTCCTACTCTTGCTGTACTCTGTGCTTCCTTAGTTAACTTGATTTCCCTGAGAGGTTAATGGCTTTATTCATATTCTGCTTTTTAGAAATTACAAGAAGGGAAAATGAAAAACCCCCTTAAAATCCTTGTTCAATGTTTTTTTTTCTGCCTCATTCTGTAGTTTGTCCTTTTTATTAAGGTCAGACCTAGTTCCTAATCTTTCCCTCTTTATTGAGAGGTCAGGGCAGACAAGTATTTTCCACTGTTCTCCCGAACTGCACTAAACTTGTCTTTTCTTCTTTGAGAGATTTGTTGGAGACAGGTACTACACTGCCTTCTTCGTTGACTTTTTCTGAACACTAGCTGTCCTTTGACAGTCTATTAACCGACCTACTATGCTGTGTAATTTTAGCCTAGTTCTAGTTCACAAACTACTCTTGCTGCTACAACTGCCCTATTCTACCAGTTCTCTTTTCATGATTAATTGTCTTCTTTTTCATGCCCTAGTGTTTATATCTGTCTCTGCTGAGCACTTTGAGTTGTGTGCTTTGATTAATCCCATCTCCACTGCTTTCCTCAAAGGTTTTTTTTTCAGGACTGATTTCATGATTTGTTCACATTAGTTAGGTCTTTTAGGATTGTGTCAAGGGTTCATAGCTGGAGCTAGTAAGGTTTCAGAATACATTGCTACTAACAGCTTCATCTGTCTGGTTTCTGATATTCTGAACACTGTCCTCTTTCCAGCACTGGTCTTTCTTTTCTATTTTTGGTTTAGAAGCTTCATGTTCCCCACCTCCAGTCCCTTCAATTTTAAATGAAGGAATAAAAAAGTATACTTGCCCCACTTCTCTTTATGTGCTTTGTTCTATCTTTTACTTATCTTTAGTTGATTATCCTTGAACTTACTTGTTCTTTTTTTAATTATTTCTATCCACAAGGATATTCTTACTATCTAAATGGCTTTCTCTTTTCATCAAAATGAGATACTCTTTTTCCCCCCCTTTTCTTGGTTAGTGCCTAATGCTCTAACTTATGCTTTTAGCATAGGATTATGAAATTCGTCCTTGGAGTTCATACAGTCACCTGCTCTCTTCAGTCTCATCTGTGGGCCCACAACTAGATGAAGCCTGTGCTTGTTTGCTTGTGTATGGTCTGTCCTCCATGCTGGAGCAGTTTGTGCATTTCTGGAATATTGCTGTCTTTAGTCATGTCAAAGGTCAAGCCAGCTGTTTTGGTACCATTTAACAGTAATTTCTGGTGCAGATATGCAAAGCCTGGAGAAGCTGCTCAAAGATGCTATTGTGCATGGGCAACCTCGTACACGGAGGCCCTGGAAAAAAATTCTTATCTTGGTGGAAGGAATATACAGGTACAAACTATTCTTTATATTCCTAAGACCCTCCACATGAGATCTAGATGCTTAGTGTTTGAGTTTCTTTGCCAAATCAAATTATGAATATTCTCACTTCGTAGTAATTTCATTAATCTCATCTGTGAATTAAATTATGCTGTGTTGGTCTCACATCCCGGGTTTTCTGTTGCTAGAACTGTAGCTGCACCTGGTGCTATCACAATGCTTCCCACATCTTGATTAGATTATAGAAATTAAATAATCAAACCCGATTATATCAGAACTGTGGTCTTAAATTGCTTGTCCATTCCATTCTTTCTGTGCTCACTAGATGATGCTAGTGTGAATGGAATTGCACAAATATAATGTTTTTGCTGAGAGTGAGTAGGAGCATGTAGTAGGCATAGCTGTGTTAGGCATTTGAATCATAGTGACTTTCAGCACAAAATGGGGTGCTTTGGAGTGCTACTCATGAGAGCCTAGTCCTTAAAAACAACAGGTAAGTAGATGTATGACCAGAATACTGACATAAGGGTGGAAGATAATTAATTTATAAAATTGTCACTGAACACATTCCTGTGCTTACTGTTGCTGCTGCTTATTTAGTCTGCATGTCAGCATCCCAGAGATGTTGAACAGGTAGAAACTAGAGCTCTGGTCCCCAGGTGCAAGGAGGAGAGGTGCATCTCTGCAGAACATGGTATATCTAGCAAATTTTAAGTGTTCATAATTGCTGAAAGAGTGAAGAAATGAAAGCGTAGTGACTTCAACTCTATAAGGTGGTTGTCCCAACCATTAAATCAACTTACACTGAATTTTTGTTTCTTAACAGTATGGAGGGATCCATAGTCCGTTTGCCTGAAGTGATTGCCCTTAAGAAGAAGTACAAATCCTATCTGTACCTTGATGAAGCTCACAGTATAGGTGCCCTGGGTCCCAGTGGCCGGGGTGTAGTGGAGTATTTTGGACTCAATCCTGAAGATGTGGATGTTATGATGGGAACATTCACCAAAAGCTTTGGAGCTGCAGGAGGATACATTGGGGGCAAAAAGGTAAAGAACTGGGAACTGCATGGCTATTTTGGGCAGGTGGTGCATTAAGCATTTGAAAGTTATTCTATTTTTCAAGTACCCCAATTGTCCATTTGTTTCATAAATTTACATACTGTCTAATAATATGAAAATCTGTGCAGGGCAGAAGAGTCTAGTCTAGTAAAATACCTCATAATTGTTTAGTTCTCACATGGTCAGCGACGATCTCAGGTTGCAGAATGTATAGTAATGATGTAGTATCTTTCTAGGAACTGCTAGGAGCCAGCAAACACGGATTTATTGAAGTTATTTTTAATGAGACTTGCAGGAAAATTCTCAGAGGGAAGGTGTAGATAATTCCCTGTGTTGCCTTTCTCATATCCTAAAATATATCTCACAGATCAGGCTTCTAAGCTTTATTTGAGTGTAAACCTCTACCCTTTTCCTACCAGGATAAGAATTTTTTATATATTAATTGTGATAATTACTTCCACCCATCCAAATGGAGATGGGACTTACAGATGTTCCTCTTAGGGAGTTTACTATAGTTAGATTAAAATTACTCCTACATCTTCCCAGAAAAAAAAGCACCATATAAATATTTTTCCAAAGGTAGTGAGCTGTTGGGATTAACTCCATGACATAAGATAAAGCAGCTAAGAATCTTTTTTTAACTGTGTTTTAGCTACTGATTGAGGGATTGCTTCAGAGCTAAGAGGCCTTAAATCTTTTTACCTAGTTTGTTTCAAAGTCCCTTTACAACTTTCTTTCATTTAACTCTGACCCTAGACAGACAGCAACAGAACACTTCCACATGTTTTTATAATGCATTCCAAGCTTGTGGTAGGTAGAGGGTCATCATTATTTATTTTGTGGTAGCAGAAGACAGAATCTGTCCTGGCATTCATACTGGTGTTTATAATATTTTGCTAGGGTGGTCTGGGTATTTTAGCATGGTTTTGTTACAGTTAACAAGCAGCCTAGATCTAAGGTTTGTTGGTTCTTTGTTCCTTATCTAACCTACTTCTGCCCTCTAACAAAAATAGCATGTGTGTTTAACTGGGAAATGCATGAGGGTTAGGACTAAGGTTCTTGCACTCCTTAATTACACCTACTGCTTTATTTATATTTTGCTGATAAATGAGAGAGAAAATTTTGTGACCTGTTCCTTGTTTGGTGACTTTTGTGGGGAAACAAGTGTATTGAGCACCATACAGAAGCACCTGTGGATCCTGCTTCCCACTATTTCATTGTTTTATACTCCTCCGTGTTATAATAAACACTTCTGAAACACATCCTGGGCACAGCTTGAGTAATGCAAAAACCTTATTACAATCCACTGCTGGTGGTGTCATCTAAACGGGTCTGTTGTAGGCATTTGTCTCTGATCAACACACATTCTTGCCCTGTGACATTATTATGGGATGTCATGTCCCTCCTGTTCAGTTTTCAACTGTTTATTTCTTGTACTGTAAAATGTACTTGGGATACTTGTTCTCTTCTGGGGCATTCTGAAAGAGGTTTCATGTGGTACCTCATTTTATTGTGATTAAAGACATGACAATGAAGCATTTCTTTGAGTGCTGGGAAGGCAATGTCTGATGCCTCTTGTGTTTTGCTAGGAACTGATTGATTACCTCAGGACATACTCTCACAGTGCAGTGTATGCAACATCAATGTCACCTCCTGTTGTGGAGCAAATCATCACCTCCGTGAAGTGCATTATGGGTGAAGATGGTACAACTATTGGTGAGTCTTTTGAATAGTAGACGTGTAGAAAGGGGAAGCCAAACAGAGCCTCTATCCCATTGATAGATAACTCATTCAGTGGACACATTCAGGATTATTTGTAAGTACATATTGAGTTGTAATTTCTGGAGCAGTAAACCACTTTACTATCCTTGGCAGATCAGCTTACTAACTAGTATAAAGAGTTTCCACCTAAAGGTAAGTCATCTTAGTCTCATCTAAGACACAGTATTGTCTTGTATTAATTTTTCGTTCTGCCTAGCTATTCTGGCTTCCTTCTTTTTCTTCCCATTGTCTGTCCTTTGTCATTTGCCCCACTGTAAACATTGCTTTCAGAGTATTTTACTGTGTATCTTTTACAGTTGTGTGCTGGTTACTGCAGGGCAGTGCTTTCAATTTTCATCTCTAATATAAATTGATGTTTGCGTCTCAGTTAAAGTAAATATGGGAATGTTTCTGAAATCCCTTTTTACCTTGGGAGCTAGAAGCAGTTTTCAAAATCATTAAATTTAATGGACCAGGAGAAGAAATTCAGCAAATTTGTCTTTATAGCCTTAGTTTTCTTATTTCATTATGAAAGTAAAACAGGGGAAATTTGTACTCATCTCTGTGCATTCAAAGTCATAATCACAAATCCTCATGTCTAATTTACCTAGTGGGTAGCAGCTTCCTTCAGTTATAGCATGAAGTAAACAGCTTGTACTTGTGATGTTTAAGCTGCCTTGAAACTGAAATGGTACAGCAGTTTGCATGCAGGATACTTTTACCTCCTCACAGATAATTAAAAGGTTGTGAGCATCACACACAGGATAACAGTGTAGTTTGCTGAGGATCTGTCAGTGGCATGCAGTTTGCAGGCTCTTAGAATTGCAGCTGCAGTATATATTGAGTTCTGGGAGCTTGAGGCATCTGGCCACGAGGTGGTGGTGGTGTATGCTCTAGAACTAAATTTGCTTTTTGCTTTTGAACGTGAACCTGTTGGATAACTATTACAGTGGAAATCCTCGCTGGAGAAATGACTTGGGAATTTTTCTGTTATAACAGGTTTCATTTTGTTTAAATTATCTGAGAACAGTTAGGTGCCAGCAATTGGTGTTGGTGGTTGCTCAGGAGAGATGTCATTAGTGAGGCCAAATACAGCCAGGAAGTGCAGTGAGTGCTTCCAAGTGGTCCGTGAGAGATACCCGTACCAGCCAAGAGTTATCTCCCTGCTCTCGAGTACAGATATTAACCAAGCCTCAAATGACATGAAAAGTTGTCTTGCTCTCATCTTGAAAGGGACTGTTTGAGCTCTTAATAGCTGATGATTTGCCAACAATCTGTGGTCTGCTTAGGCGTTGCTTGTTTTGGTTTTTTTCCAGTATCTGTTTTGCTTAATGAAGCAGGAAGCAAGGAATGTGTAACTGATTTCTGTTTGCAGTATTTAAACTCAGGCATTTTTTCCCCTTTCTGAGGCTACAGTGTGGTATTTGTTCAAACCAGGAGAATGGAAGTAACTTCTACTCCAGACTGTTCTCCTGCCATTATGCGGGCAGGATCCAGCTGAGCTGAAAGGCAAAACAGATCAGGAACCAGTTTGGCGAAAAAAATAAACTCAGAAGACATTTTTTGTTCTCATATTGCTTAAAACGCATGTCAGGCTTCATCCTGCTAATTTAGTGCCAAGGAGTACCAGAATTCTTAGTCACTCTTTCTAATGAGAAACTAAGTGCATCATTTCAAAGAGGTCTCGGTAAGTCCAGATTCTGTACGAGATGTAGCAGTTTTTGTAAGTGATGGATATAACAGCTGGATAGCCAGAACCCTGTCAAATCTCAAAGGATTTCTCAGCTACAGGTCTTGTGAAAGTGTTGCTGGCTTTTTAAGCATCAAAGTCGACCTTCAGCTTCGAGAAACACCTCATAGGATGATTCCTGCATGAAAGTGTTTCTGTGTTCATTTTCTTCAGTGCTGTTACCTAGTAATGCATTTTTTTAATTACCTTAAGGCTTTAGAGATAATATTACTTTGTAGACACTTTCTGTGGGTGAAGTTGGCAAAAGTTCAATTGGGTGAATTGAGCAGCTGCTTCGTGGTAGCATGACAAAGTTTTTTCTTCGTTTAAGGGCTTTGGCTGAAAAACTTCTATTTGGATTCTGTGGAATTACCAGTGGGACTCTGGAGGACCACTGCTTGCAGTTGGTTTGAGTATGAGAAAATGAGGACTAGATGGGTGCTGATAAGACAAGTGCAGAACAGTGTTAAACTGGGTCACTGGTAAGCACCTCTGAATTGACTGCATATCACAAAAATTTAATTGCTTTTAAATTAGTCAAGCTGAACAAATGGATGAAGGAAACAGGGCAGTGGTTTTACAAGAGCACAAGAGTTGGAGCTGGAATCAGAACAGTAGATGGCGAGCTCCCAGCCTTGTGTTTTGGGCCACAGATAAATCTTTTAATGGCTTCAAGAATGCTTTCCTGAAAAGAGCCTTTGCGGCTTCTTTGTCTGCCTGCTTCTGTTTACCACACACTCTGTGTGTAATAGCTGCTGTTCTTCATGACATCAAACCTTCATGGACATTTTGATGTCAGATTAAGATAGTCTGTAGCTGAGGAATAAGTAGTAGGAACCAATTAGTGTTTTTAGATTAAAGGTTTTTTTGTATATCATTTTGCAAGACTACGTAAATTCTCTTAGGTTATTTCTAAATCTAATGAAGCACTTGAAGGCTCCAAATTTATAATATAAGGTGTTGTAGTTACAAAAACTTTACATAACTAAAAAAGTGAATGTCTCCTTTCATATTTCTCCAGCAAGCTGCCAGTGATTAAATAGGGCTTTAGTAGGAGGCAGCACAGACAAAATACAGATGCTATGAAAAGCTGAATAGCTGCTTACAGAGAATGTAAGATGGGTGATATGCAAACGTGCTTCCTGAATTGGGACCGTAGTTTCTTGACTCTTGATTTCTGTTCAAACTAACCTGTTAATTCTTTGTAATGTTTGTGCATGTAAGTTACTAGCAAACCTCAATCACTCTGAAGTCATCTCCAGGAATATAATTATATAGGAATACAAGTATATGACTTGCTCCTTCATCCAGACTGCAAAAACCTCTCCTAACAACTAAAGCAATGGCAGAGCCACGTTACTGGTTTTTGGTAATGGTGCTTCCAGTATTGAATCTGAAACCCCTCTAAATTATCAGATCAATGTCTGAAAATGTATGTTAGTCCGATTTTACTTGCATTGTGTGTAAATTGGATAGAAGACCATCATGTGGTCTTAACAAAACATACTTAATCTGTGATCCCTTTCTTCAAAGGAACAGTTGTCCTCAAGAGCGTTGAACATCTTGAGCACACAGACTCTGTTCAAGAGAACTCAGTATCTCATATATCATCACATTTGGCTTTGATATATGGTAGAGCATGGTGAGCAACAGAAAGGGAGAAGGCTTCTTTCTGCAAAACTTTTGGAGCTGCTTTCCAGTTCGAAGTCACTAAGCTTGGAAACTTTAACGAGCAGGAGCAAGTGTTGCAGTTGCCTGTCAACAGTTCATTGAATGCTGCTCTTGGTCTCTGTTCAGCCACAAAGATGAATGAACTGCAGATTGTTTTGTAGATAAAGGGATTTTTTAAACAATGATAACAAAAAAGACACAATAAGCAGACTTTTCAGGGTCATAGTATACACAAAGATGACAAATTGGTTCTTGGAATGGAATTCTGGAAAGTTCTAGCATAGAGCCACTTGATTCTTGCTGTTCATGGGGTGTTTGGATTATGTAAATTGACTGTAGGGAGCTTGAGACAGCTTGGCACTTGCCATGGTAAATGAGATGTTGGGATTTGTAATGGTAAGTAGTTGACCTGTCTTGGTGAATTTTTCAGCATCAGTGGTTTGGTTTGAGTTGAAAGCTGGATTTTTTGCCATTACAATCTCTCTAGGTCTGGGAGTCCAGCTGATTCCTTTGTTTATTTACATAAGAACTAGTGATACATCCTGTACAACTGGAGTTCTGTTGGCATGGTTGCTGTTCAGGACCCAGCCTGTTTGTTGCCCTGATAACATTGCTGGGGGCAAGTCGAAGAGAATTGTAAAGTAACCTGACTGATATGCAGGCAAATCAAATCATGCAAAGTGAAACCAGTCTAGGGACTGGTTAATCACCTTCAGAGATGAAACCGAATTTGCTTTCCTGTGTATTAAAAACTGAAGATGAGTCTTAAATCCAGGTGTATTTTAAGTTTGAACTAAAGCTGGCAATGCTAATAGCTTGTAAAAGAAGTAAACCACTTCCTTCCATGCACATAAACTCAATAATAGTAATTATAAATGTTGACATTTATAACGAGTTTACTGCCTTCCATCTCATTTTAGGAGACAATTATCCCACACTTAATCACAGTGCCATACATAGCATGTACAGAATAAGATGTGGATAGAGCTTGCCCAAGATGGCACTTAAATTTTGAGCGCTGCGTAGTTACAAATTATTATTATCCTACGTAGCTCATTGGAGGTAGCAGCTGCATAGGCCATCCCAGCTGCTAAACTGTTGGAAACGATAAGTGACCTTTGAAGGCCATTCAGTCAGGTAGCAGCATACAGTCTGATTGGTATTTGCCTCAGCACCTCGGTTGTGAAGAGCTAGTAAGTGATTTCATCTCATCAGAGAAATCATTAAAAAAAATAAAAACGTATATTTCTGGTCTTGCCATTGCTATGTGCAACAACACTGAGCAAGTTAAATCAGAGCAGTTAGTTAAACCAATTATAACCAGAAGGATTAAGAACATAACAGTGTCTTGGCAGAGAATTGAGCATAACTGAGCTATTGAGAAGACAGGAGAATTGTTATACTGTTAATATGCACAGGGAGAAGCAGCATGCTGGAAAAAAACCTAAGCCTGGTCTGCTTAAATTCTGGAGGAGAAAAGACTGCAATTAGTATTTTAAGCTCCATGTGGTTAATCAGGCCCGTACAACATCAGTAATTTAATCAGCTGCCTAATCAGTAGGTTTCTTCAAGTTGGACGTTTTGTAACGTTATGTTTTTCTTCAAAGAGAAGCCAGAACTATATGCATGTATAAAGCATAAGCACTAATGAAGGAATAGCCAATGTTTCATCACCTGGAACTGAATTTTAAATAGCTTATAGTATAATTATAGATGAAGTCTGTACCTTGACATTGTTAGCAGTAGATCCACAAATGGAAGCAGTGACTGCTGTAGTACTCAGAGGGGAAAATAAATACTCCTTGTACAAGCTGAGGTTGAAGAGTTTCAATTATCATTAAAATCGGTTCATTTGAATTTCCTTCAATAATGCACTTGTTAATGAGGTGTTAAATTATCACCTTGGGAACCTGGGACCAGTCAAAACTAATTTGAGCAAAGTGAAAACTTTTTTTTGTTGCTGCCCTTGAGAATCTCAAGCTGAGCTGGGAAACTGCTGGAAAAACAAATACTCTGGGGGTCATAAAGAGAGTTTCCTGCTTCTCTCTAGGGGTCTGACAGTTTTAAACATCATTCTCTGTATTTGTGCTTCCAGCTGAGGATCTTTTGAATCCAGCTTGTTGCTGCACCCCTACTTCCCTCCCACAGAGCACGGCAAGCCTCCAGAAAAATTGCTTTAACCTGGGCTGGGCAGGAGAAATCTTTCAGCCTTTGATGCTTTGAAGAGTGTTTACAGACATTAGCAGAGCTGTACCCTTTATGTTGTACATTGGAATGCGAGAATTCTTCAGCACCTCTTCTTTTGAACTTCATTCGATATTGTGGTGTTTGTGCAAGAGCTTATAAACCTTTATAACTGTACACCTGCTTTGTTTACTTAACATTCTGGTTCTTGCTATTTCTGTTCAGGTGTGAGCTGTCAACCTGTGTCTTCACAGCCTAAACACTGATCTGTCACAGCTGAATTACAATTAGGAATGTGGCTTTGTTGAAATAATTTAATTTTTCTTCATTTCTTACACTGTATTTCATTTAAAACATGTGACTCAATTTTACTCTCAGTAGCACGAGGGACCATGTTTCTGCAGAATGCTGGTGTGCTGCTCCTACAGATAAAATGAGAAAATACTGGTAGCAGGTCACTACTATATATTGTTAGCAATAGTACAACTAAAACTCTTGTAAATCAGTATCGTTGAAGTAAAGCACTTAAACAGGAGTAATCAAAAATCAGGTGATGTGCACTCTGTCTTTCTTTGGGTTACTGGGAAATAGATTTCATGGTTCCTGGTGTGGTACATGACTGACTAGAGCAGTATCTTGAAAATACCTGAATGACACACACAAGCACCACTTCCATCGTCAGTCCTGGCAACTGCAGCAATTTTCTACATAGAAAAAGTATTACTAGTATTACAATAGTTTCTGCAGTATACAGACTTCTATGAAAACTATGTAATATAAGTGTTTCTGTCTTCTTTGGAAAAAAGCAATAGTTGGTAATTGAAACCCTTTCTGTGAGCTATGTGTGTGTGTTAGGCTGCGTGGGACTTGCAGACTAGTTGATCTACTGTCCATGCCTACTTTAGTGGCTTCTGTAGTACAATGTGGTTGGCACCAGGTCAACTCATGCCATTTCACATCAGTGCAGTTGACCTATCACAAATTCCCAAACGTAGACAATCTTGATGATCTACAGTGTATACTTTTGTCCTACTAGTGTGGAGATGTTTGCTAATGTTCCAGAATTAATAAACTTCCTTAGATAGTACAGATTTCATCTTTAAAGGAAGAAGCTGTCTGAAAAACCTGCATGCCAGTTAACATGTTTTAAGAGCATATGGCCAGAGGAGAGATTTGAGACTACTTTAAATAAGATGGAGCAGGTTCTGTTGCAGTCTAACTTCAAGACAAATTGGCTTGTCAGGGACAGGACGAATCAAGCTTTAGAGCTTCTTTCTGCCACAAGTAAGTTTCTTTTAATGCTCAGGTTATTCCCTAATTATTGCATAGTGGAAAAATTGTGGTTACAATACTGCCTGCGTGGGGGAAAATGTATTACAGAGTATGCATGCTTCTCAAGTTCATGTTGGCTAGCAGCTCCTAAGATTTCTTAACTGTTTCTCCATGGACGCTGGGGTTGAAAAAAAACCCAACCAACCAAACAAAAAAAAATTCCCCAGTAGCAAAACGGGCAGTGGAGACCTCATTTGTTCTGCAACTAGTGTTTCTGGAACTAAGTACTTTGTGCAAACAGATGTGTTACTCTTATGGAATAACTGTCTGTACCAAGAACTGGAAGCAGAATGTTTAGTACCTCCAATCTTTACTGAAAATAGCTTGTCTTTTCTAGGCTTATAGCTATATTCCTGACAAATGACTTTTTGTTCAGGACCTGGCATTATAGAGGCAATTGTGGGTTTTATATGCACAGCTTTGATCTTTCCAGGATCCTTGGAAAACAGAGCTGTTGAGGAAGAACAAGTCTGTAAATGTCACAGGAGAGACAAGGCCTCCAGGGTTTGGGCCTTTTCAGGTACAAACCCTACTCTTGCACCTCACTGCAGTTCCAGGTGGCAGGATATCAGGAGCTTCTTGCCAAATACAACTTACTAACATGGGAAAGCTCAACACCCTTCCTGTTGAAATTATTGCAGAGTTTTAGGGTAAATCTGAGAGCACACTGGAGAAGGACAAGTATGGCTGCTATAACAGATGTGCAGTCAGATGTGGCCAGCTCTGACTTGGTGGCAAATTTGCAGGCTATAGCTTTTATCATGAGATGAACTTCTTGACTATAAGCATCACTGACATCAAAGGAGAAACTTGAAATATTGTACAGGACCACTTACTGGGATGGATTGAGGTCTTCACAAAAAGATGTATGAAGACCGTGTTCTGTGAAAAATTCAGGTGCTGCCTTCTCAGTGCCTTGTGTTGGGTGAAATCTGTAGCAATATTAATATTATCTACCCTAGCTGAAACCAGGACAGAAGTTCAAGTCATGTTGAGGGACAAAAAGACCTCTGGAACTTACTGTACTCCATTCCATAAGTTTCCATTTAGTACCACTGATGAAAAGTAGGTATTGAGAACTATTCTGTTCACTTTTCTTATCCTTTAAGGGAGTCTTCTATCAAGAGACGTAGTAGAAGATAGTCTATCTGGCAGACTTTTTTCTGGATTTTCAAACTAATACAAAGATTAAATACTTCTCAAAATACCTTACAGTATTAGTTATTGGTCAAAGCTTACTTCTGTGTAGGATCTCATTATTGTCTCAAGCTCACAGAGCCTGTTTCATAGTGCCCTGGCATCGTTTCTTTATAGAGCTGGTTTCTGTTCCATTTGGCCACATGATGGTACTCCCGTGTTTATGGCTGCTGTCTCCCAAAGGAGTTTGCCAAAGAGTACAATAGTCAAACCCTCAGGTGATAGCCCCTCATGGATACCTCACTATCCAGGTATTTCTAGGTGAAGCTGATTATTAGCTCTTTCTAACCAAAAGTGGGCATTTTATAGCTGGCTGCTATTACTTTTGCACTGAATGACAGGCCTTGCTGTGTTAGAACTCGAGTATTAGTCTAACTGCTTGAGGAACAATGCTGTTACAAGCTTTTAAGATATTGACATGGAGTGTGACCAGTCAACTGACTTTTGCTGAATACTGTTTCTTGAACTTAAAGCAGTCCCATCTGATCTTATAGTTGAGAGCAGCACTTCACGGGCTAATGCAGCTGTAGGGGATGAGGGAGAAGGTTGTTGCTAGTCATCTGCAGTTAATTTGCACTGTTTCTTATGGCTACCTTATTGTCTGTGATTTATGTGACATACAAATCCCTCTATTTGGCTGAACTGGCTTAGAGTTTCAGAAGAATAGATTAAGCCCTATAGTGGTTGTAAAACTTTGTGCTTCTATACTGGCTTGATGTGAAATTCAAAAAATCAAGCACAGGTCCTATGAGGAGACGCTGAAGGAGCTGGGGTTGTTAAGCCTAGAGAAGAGGAGGCTCAGAGGAGACCTCATCACTCTCTACAACTACCTGAGAGGAGGTTGTAGCCAGGTGGGGGTTGCTCTCTTTTCCCAGGCAGCTATCAGTAAGACAACAGGACATGTTCTCAAGCTCTGCCTGGGGAGGTTTAGGTTGGATGTTAGGAAGAAATTCTTTACAGAGAGGGTAATCAGGCATTGAAATGGGCTGCTCAGGGAGGTGGTGGATTCTCTATCCCCGGAGGTGTTTAAGAAGAGACTGGATGTGGCACTGAGTGCCATGGTCTAGTAATTGTGGTGGTAGTGGATCAAGGGTTGGACTTGATGATCTCAGAGGTCCTTTCCAACCCATCTGATTCTATGATTCTGTTAGGTATGGTTGTCAAATTCTTCATCCTTCCTAACCCTGAGCTCTTGCTGTAACCTGTGTTGTATACATTTTTATTGGATTTTAATTATTTTCATTTTTGTAATGCTTGTACCT
>NW_020955325.1:731631-732769 GCF_003031625.1 Empidonax traillii | reverse complement strand
AAGGAGTTAGTAGTTCATAACCTGTTGATTCTGGATATTATGCTTTAATATCTTGTTTGAGTCCATAGATTTTGGCACCTAGTTAATTTAGAAATCTTAATACCAAAGGAAACATTTGGAAAGTGCTGTGTAGACAGCAAAATATTCCTATGCAAGTGTTTGTTCTTTGGATGAGTTCTTCGGACAATTCACCATGAAGTGAAGGATTTGAATAACAATGTCTTTATGGAAGCTCTGTAGATACCTGGTAAACAAGGGGAATTACACTGTGTTCCGGGACGTGGGTGTGTCAGATCTGGCAGTTTTGATAGGTCTGTTGTGATGGCATTTATTAGAATGGTGGGAGAAACTGCTGCTGTTCAGGCACGATCTTGGATCTGTGAGGTGGTGTTCATAAGATAGGTGAAGTTTTGATTTTGATGTATTCAGTGGGATTGAAGGGTTGTTTGAAGGCTCATATGAGGGACCTTGGGAATATTTTTCATAGCAAGAATTTTCTTAACACAGGTTGTAAATATTCAATGATTTCATTTCCCTTCAGATTTGAGGGCAGTGTAACATGTGGCCACAAGGGCTGTACAATCCATACACATTTGTTTTTCTAGAGTAGTAATGTATTGTGCAGTGTTTCAAGTGCCTTTTCTGTAAAGTGTTGTCTGTATAGATCAAACCTATTAAACTTAAGCATCGTGCACTACAGCTTTTTGTGTGTTATGGGGAAAAGCAATACTGTTTTCTACACTGTATCTTGTGGTCTATACATGTAGAGAACATCTGTGCCATATAACATGGGGTGAACTCCAGCCTAACAGGAGCAGTATGGCAGAACTTGGGCTAACGATACAGAACAGTGCAATGGATGGTTTTTTTTATATGTTCTGTCTCTTTTGAGGTGAATAGTTTTAGAAGAGATCTTATACTATCACTGTCAAGAAACTGGAGATGGAAGGAGTACTTAGAATGTTAGCATTTTTGTTCTCCTCATGCTTGAACTAAAGCTGAATTTGTGTTTTATACTGACTATATCCTTCTGGTTTTGACTATAGTTGTCTTAAAATGTGGGAGTGGGCTGCTTTGCTGTTCTTATCGCACATGTTAAGCTGGAGGTGATAATCTCTCTGGTTTTGTAAGGTTTTTT
>NW_020955325.1:646820-731370 GCF_003031625.1 Empidonax traillii | reverse complement strand
AATGTTAGCATTTTTGTTCTCCTCATGCTTGAACTAAAGCTGAATTTGTGTTTTATACTGACTATATCCTTCTGGTTTTGACTATAGTTGTCTTAAAATGTGGGAGTGGGCTGCTTTGCTGTTCTTATCGCACATGTTAAGCTGGAGGTGATAATCTCTCTGGTTTTGTAAGGTTTTTTTTATATCTGTATCATATTTTACAATTAATAAAGACAGTAATACTAGCTGAAACTGGGTGACTGATACGTTATGTGCAACACTTCCTGATTGAAACATGTGAAGAGGTCTTCATCGTATATTTTTGGGTATAGTTTTAATGGCTATTCATATCCTTCATCATCTTCCCTTGTACTACAAGGGCAAAGAGCATTTCTTTACCCCCTTGTGTTGTTGTTTAAAATCCCAAGGAACAATTAGCTTTTATGCTGCCTTCCATTCTAAAAAAAGAGTCTGCACAAAACAGATGGAAAATATAGTTCACACTCTTTGTTGCTATGTTGTAAAGCTACTGAACTGTCTCCATGGAAGTAGATTATAAACATCCTTAATATAATATGCTTTGTCAAAGCTTGCACATTCCTTAGCTTCTAAAGAAATGTGATGTTTGTATGTGTTCCTGATGTTTTTGCTCTCTGTGGCTTTAATCTGCCATAAAGGCCTGCCAACCTATTTGTGCTGTACAAAGGTTTGAATGTTTCCTTCTGTCTCTTCTTCACTGATGCTTTCTCATATTCTTGGGATTTCTAAGAGAAAAGATGTGCGTTTTAAATTTCAATGTCCATGGTATCATAATAAGAAGAATATAGAAGGTTTTAAATGTTTGTTTTTCTTGACAATTTTATTAACTTGTCAAATTAAATTTTATTGAAACTGTATAGAGTTTGGGATTTTTTTCATGGTTTTGACCTTATGGTGAACGGCACACATTTCTATTCATTCTCTGCAGGACAGAAGAAGAGCTATCAAACAGGTTATGTCTTTGCAATGATTTTAAATGCTGTTATCATGACTGCGCATTTGTGATAATACAAAATCTATATGAGCTAATGTGTAAGTAGTATTAATACAAATCTTCCCAGTGACTAATATGTAGAGTTAGATAATACAGATACCCAGGCAACACCAACTTAATTTCTTTGTTCTGCTGGGATAGCCCTAATCACATTCTTTAAAATTACTGACTGATCTGAACCAATGCTTTATACGTTCAACTTCAACATAAAGAAGACTGTAAGTCATAATTGTTAGGAAGGAGTGAATTTCAGCCATGTGACAGCAGTGTTACCAGATGCAGCGAGCAAGTTGTAAACAAACATGAACATCTATTGTGAATTCCATTTCAGAAATTGCTTTCTGGATTGCCTAGGGTGGGGCTGGGGGTGAGGATGGGAGTTCTTGCAGGCAATGCTGCTGTTTTTCAGCAGGTCCTTCAGCTAGTGTCAGAGTGAAGTTGAGCTGGTAGTGTGCTTTTGTTCTTATCACAGTGGAGTTACTTGGTCTATCTGTATAGCTATTCTATTTAGCTGTGATACTCTAGAGAGAACTTAAGCTGCTTTCAGTAGAAATTCAGCCTCTGGAAAAGTTCTGTGTTGAAAAATACCGTGGTGGCTTGTGGGGTTGGAGTTAGGGAACCCTTCTGGATGTCTTCATGAGCCAAGTCTCTCACTGCAGCATTGTTATATAGGGATTGGAACATACCAGAGGAGATAAGTGTAATGTGACCATGAAATGGAATTGTTGTTCCTGTGTAATTCGTTGCATATGAAATAATTTTGTGTTCAGTCAGTCTTACTGATTTTTAGACACATAGTCACATGCTCTTTCTTTGTTTTTCTCTTTTATTTAATGGTAAAGTAGAGTTTGTGGACAAATTTTTTATCAGCTTAGCAGACCAGGCATTATCTTGAATTCTACTTCGGGTGGAAAGGGCTTGTGTGTTTCTGACAGCATTTCACAGGAGGCAGTGTTTTGGTTTGATTTGGTTTGTTGTTGTTGCCTTGGACAAGATCCATTTTTCATCAAAGACAGCAAATCCTCCTACTTCTATTTAGGTGGATTTCCTATGACTAAACACAAATGGAGAGTATGGGATCATTTGTTCTGTGTTGTGTGAACATTCAAGTAGAGACAGTTGCTATTTCTTCAGTGTCTGACTTGAATCTGGTATACCACTGAGGTAGTACTGGGGGAAAAAATTTCAAAGCAAATTACCAGACACATGAAAATCTAGTAGTTATTAAGGAATCTGGTTGTACCAGCAACTGGCAGTCCTTCAAAAGACTTTCCCAAGTCTTTAAGAAACAGGTTTCCTTAATGCAAACTGCATGTTGACTATGCAGAGGAATGGCAAGAGACTGTTATAATTTCCCATCTCTTGAAATTGAGGTCTTGAAATAAATTGGAAGTTGACATTACATTTGATGTCATGCTCTCTTTTACATGGATAACTCAAATAGATTCTTTATGCAGTGTGGATTTACTGTTTCGTAATTTCTGTAGCTTTAAAATTAAGAGACTGCGGACAATAAACAATGGGAGCAATTAATTTCAGTTTGTGTGATGTCTTGCATGAGATGAAAGCCTGTGTAAATGTGAATGGGAACTGTGGTTGGATTTGGGGCCTTTGTTTGGGGGGGATTGGGTTTTTTAGAGTTGGTTTGTTTGGGTGAGAGAAGAACCAGTCCAGGAGAGCTTTTGCAGAGATCAGCCTAGGGGGATGTATATCCTGCTGAATAGTCCCTCCCTCTTCTTTAGGTATTGTTTGTGCAGACTTCAAAGTCTGCTTGAGGTCAGCAGATCATTTCCTCTAATTATCACACAAGGAGTCTGAGATGGTAATGGCTCCGCATTCCCTGTTTCCTGTCACTTTCTTATCCTATACAGGGGGAAAGGGCAGTTTTTAAAATCAGAGGAGGTAAAATCACTGCAGCTCAAGTGTTAAACCTTGTGATGGTTACTGCTACAAACCCAGTGGTTCTTAAGATCTCCTTTAAAGGCTGACAAATGTAAACACATTGTTGGATTACAGGCAGATTAGGCTGTTGACATCCCTTTAGCTGTGAACTCCTGAGGACTGTATGTACCTTATAGAACAAACAAACGGTCCAGTGGAAGAGCTGTAGGTTCAGAGGACTGATCTCTTCAGCAACCTGAGAGTGACTGTGTGTGGGGTGCTGGTATGGCCAATGCATCAACTGATGAGCCTCACGAACCAGCTCAAAAATTCACACACTTCAGTGACAAATATGTGGCATGTCTCAACTGCCAGGCTTGCATAGGAATTTTGCTGGTATTAAGACAGCTGAAATATTTCCATATTAAATTTCAAATAATCCTGTCTTCTGGATGTACAAAGACTTGTGTGTTGTTCCTGTTGTGGAGCAAAGTTCATCCTTTGAAATAGTCAGTGTATTCCATTGGTTATATTTTTATCAGACTGCTGAAAATATCTGGTATTTTTAAAAATGCTAGTTAGTGTACCCATGACGTTCATACCAGTGAAACCTTTAAAAAACTGTCTTCCCTAGAACTGTACTGAAGTTCACTTCATTATCGCTCACACAAAGCGCAGCAAAATTGATTGTTGGTTGTGGGTTTTTTGGGGGGGGGGGTGTTCCCTTGTTTCATTTAATTACCTCTTAATGCAGATACCAATCTATCTGTGTGTCAAGAGGGACTAAAGTGTTTCAGTTAATAAAATAAGTTAATTTAGTTGCTGGCTCTAGAAAATTCGGATTAATTAGAACATCTAAGTCACAAACTAGAAAGAAGAGTCATAATAAAACCTACATGGAAACTGTTCAGACATGTTTGTCCTTGGAGTTGTATTACATGATTTGATATAGTGTTAATTAGAAGCTGATACCACCCCTTTACTCACTTACTGGAGCAGGAGGTTGATCAAGAGAAAAGTCCTGAACCTGCTACAGTCTGGTTCAGCACTGGTGTAAGTGTTGACATAATTAACAGCCTATCATCTGTTCCGTGGTGCAGCGTATGTTCTTTGACTTTATTTTTCCAAGTACTGTGCATCTGTTGATATTGGTGGTTCTGAATGTATTTTTTTTGTGTAAGGACAAATGGCTTCAGTTGTCTTTAGCTTGATTGGTTGGACTAACTGGTTTCTACCTTCACTGCTTTTTCATTAAAGTGGCTTTAATAGTAGTGGCAACACTAATGCTTTATAGCTGTCTGGGAATCTCAAAAAAGATGATGTTGCAGTATATTCTGTGTATAATAACACAGAGTTAGAGAGAACGATATTGTACAAAAGAAGAACAGTAAAATGTTTCCTTATCAAGGTAGGACTAATTGGCATGTGTTGGAAAATAAACAAAAGCCTCTGCTTTTTGAAGGACATTGAGCTTTCTCACTGAGTGTGAATTGCTGCACACCGCTGTCTGTGGGCTTTGGAAAAGCGTGCAAAATCTCTCAAAGGCTACTGCATAGTTGCAAGAAATGCGCAAACTGAGAAAAGTTTTAAGTGTTAGTAAAAAGAGATCTGTATCTGTGTGTCTGTGCAAGTTTATCAGTTCCTGTCTCCATTGTGTTATGCTCATTAAGGTCAAACAACAAAGAGATTTTCCAGTGATATTTGAAATTCTGGTGGGGCTGGACCCGGGTATCCTATGGTAAGAGCCACCCTTGCTTGTTCAGACAGAGAAGACAACTTATTCTTTTCCTGTGAAGCTTTTTATTCCTGCACATAACTATGCTTCTTAGAAGAACTTAGAGATTTTGTGCTTTATCTTCTGCACTTTTTTTCGTAAGTTGTGGTCATGTGGTCATGAGGTACTTACTTCAGCTCCTGGAGGTGCTGAGCAGAAATGAATGCCAGTTACGATTTGTGCAAAGTCTTAAATGCTGTTCAGTTGTTGTGGATTTTTTTTCTCCTTTCTACCACACTTTGCCTGAATATATTTTTCTAAGGCTGTAAATCACAGTAAAATATAGTAGAATCTAAGTAGCATCCTTTGGGCAACTGCTAGATGACGAAAAGAATGTACTGATTGGATCTTAGTTAGAGAGAGGATCAATCGAGTAAACTGAGCTAAGCCATCTTTTAATGTATTTGTTACCATTGTGGAACTGAAATTATATGAATGTTTCTGTTCCAACCTGTTAGATGTAATTCCTGGAAATGGTCACACTTGGGATTCTAGCTCACCTTTAATTTCCCAGGCTAGATAGTTATTCTAGCTTTTCAAGATGAACAAAGTGTTCTGGTGTTATGGAAAGAGGATGTGTTTCTTAACCACTTCATTAAATATGTACTGTTGAAAGAAGGGGAAGCCGAAAGTCAATTCTTGACTTGGAAGCAGGCTCAGAAAATGCTTTGAGTGTTCAAATAATTACTGCTTTTTATTTGGCGGAGTTTGAAACTCAAGGGAAAATTTAGTATGTAGTGAAATTCATGCAGTTTCTTGCATTGCTCAAAGTGAAGGTACCATTTGGTTGTATTGTGACTTGTTTAATTACTCGGCAGGGTCCAGTCCTCTGCATTACTGCAGTATAGTGGGCATGGGTTTCCAGGTGTCAGAGGAGTGTCAACCTAGTATGTTTTGGGCTGTAAGAGGTGGCTTTCGGTTCTTCTTTAGCTTTGCTTCCAAACTATCTTTTAATTCTCTGTGCTTCACAACCCTTACCTATTAGTCTTCCTCTCATAATAAATATTGCTTCTCCTGCTTTTGAAATGCAAAAATGCAAGCCAGAAGAGGTACCTAGCAGAGCAGTGAAGATCCACCAGAGTTTGCTTTAAAGGCCTGGGACATAAGTAGCATTTTAATGCAGTACAGCTACTTTCCCAGTAACACTTGTGATGAAAAGAGTCTATGCAAAAAACTTTTAAAGAAAATTGAAAATGTCTTTATTGTTTTGTTTTGTTTTGTTTTTTAATTGTGTATCATCAGTGTCCTCTGAGGGACTTTGCTATGTTTTTAACAAATGGTCCCTTCCACTTCTGTCAGTCTAATGAATCCTGGAACTGCACAGTGGGAGTCTTGACAGACTGGAAGTTGCGTTAAACAGCTTTGCGTTTTTATTGAAAACATTGTCCTTGGTTCAAAGGAAAGGTAATTATTCTGCCCTG
Source organism: Empidonax traillii (assembly GCF_003031625.1). Classification (NCBI taxonomy): domain Eukaryota; kingdom Metazoa; phylum Chordata; class Aves; order Passeriformes; family Tyrannidae; genus Empidonax; species Empidonax traillii. Next base: position 725,282 of record NW_020955325.1, on the reverse strand, counting down.
GAATGATAGCAGCCCCTCCTTTATTGACAGCACACCATCTGGTTGTGATAAATTACATGGCCCTGGCAAGGCTACAGCTTTTTGGTAGCGATGGGTGACATTAAAGCTTCATAGCCAGATTGAGAGAAAATAAGAATTAAAGATTGTTTATAGAAATTATATACTTCTCTGTGTTTGGTGTCATGGTTTAACCCCCAGCCAGTCACAAAGTTTTGCTTTTTTTACTGTCTGCTAGATGTATCGCTTGAGGAAAATTTCGGAAAGCAAGATAGTGCATGGGATTTTTCAGGAACTAATTCTTGCTGCAAGTTCAGTTCCACTAATCTGTTGAGGGACAGCTTGAAAAAATTACTACAGAAATCCTGAGTACTTCAGGTGTAATTGGCACCATTTATTTGACTTTACCACCCAAGGACTGTTAGAGTGGTTCTTACCTAGCAGTAAGAACAGCGCAGATTACTAAAGAGTTTTTCTCAAGGACTAGTTGTACTTAAACTTGTTTGTTGCTGTAGCTCCAGGGACATAAGTTCCTTTTCTGAAAGCTTGCCAAGTAATCAGTTTACATCTATAAGTAAAAGTTGAGAGTGGTGTTAGGTAGTTTGCTAGCTAATTTGTCCTCCTGGCAACTACTTCTTTTTCTTGCTATTCTAGCTGAAGTATTATTTCTTCTTCTAACTTGTTTAATTATATGATACTGTTTGATTATATGATTCATTTAGGTTCAGTTCTTGTGCTCTGGCAATAATAAACATCTGAGCCAGTGATTATTGTTAAACAGAAATGTCCATAAGAGTCTTGGAGGCGGGAGGCAGTTTTGGTTCTCATAATATCTAAATTATAACTCTAAGATAGGTTTAAATGCTTGCAATTAGAACATATTGCATGTGACTTCCTATAGTGTCTGATTTGTTGAGAATATTGTCTGGTCTCTGCTTCAGGATTTTTTTTCAGAACACAATTCTAAAATCTCTTGCCACACGTTACTGCTTTTGCTTTAGAAATTCCTTCAATTTGTTTTTTCATTTGCTTTAAAAAATAATCACAGCAACACTACGATGAAGCTTATTCTTGCCAAGTTCTTTTGATATCTTTTGTGAGGCTAATTGCTGCAAGGAAAGTGTAATCAACTAACTCTACAAAGCATTTTAGGTTTTTTTTTTTATTTGGGCTGAGGTAGCACTAATGTGTCTCATTACTAATTCTTACTTTTCCTACCACTTCTGGTTTTAGGGTTGGAGTCCTTGCAGTTATATTTGCACAGTGTGGCATGAATAACATTTATCTTAGATTTAGATGTAAAGAGAAAACTCTTTGAATCTGGCATTGCTGTGCTTACTATTTCTGTGGCTAGGCAGTTTGGACATGCATGTGGGGATTGACCATATGTTAAAATAACTCTGAAACCACGTTAAATTGTTAGTTAAATTAAGTCAAGAATTTTACGTATTATGAACAAAGTGCCCTCACAAAGGTTGACTCACTGCTTGGCTGCCAGAGTACATGAGAAACGGATGTGTATTATTCTGGGGTTTGGCAGCTTGGACCTTCACCTTTTGTGGGTGAAATAACCTCAGCAGCTTCAAACCATTTAGGCTAGATGCCTCTTATCTAATATATGCAGTTTGTTGATGAGCAAAAGTCACAAAGTGCTCATTATTATTAGTCTCTCAAACTAATAGACTCGAAATTTTATTCTCTGTTGTAGGAGTCAGCTAGAACTGAATTAATGTGTGTAATTTTACTGTGTATTAATTAATGTGTGTAATGTTTTCTGCATCTAGTAATATATAAGTTTTTGATGATCCTGGGATTTACCAAAGAGGGAAGGAGTTTTTGAAAACTGAAACTATGAGGCTGTTCAAACATTTGAACATGCTACTTGTGGAGCTTATAGAGTTTCCATCTGTGGAGACAGTCAGAACCCCAACTGGACACAGTTCTGAGCAGGCTACTCTAGGTGATCCTCCTTGTGCAGGTAGATTGGACTGGCTGATTGCAGGACACCCATTCCAACTTTAAGGATTTGTGAGAAGTGAAAGTCATACCTCCCACATCAGTAACAGCTATTTTCAGCACACTGGAACATTTTGTCTTTTCACACAAAGAATAATAAATCTGTAGAGCTTCTTTTACATTCCACAAATGCCTTTCTCAGTGCTGTTGTGCAATAGGGAAAGGTGCAGTGGATGTTTCCAGAGTCATTTTCTGTGCAAGATACATCCTAAAATGATCTCATTGTATTGACATTTCTTAATGGTATCAATTCCTGATGCTTCATAGGTGATTTATGTTTGTTTGCTTATGGGCGTTTCCAACCTGTGGTCAGGGAAGCTCCTGAGATTCCTTCTGATGGTCTTTGACCAATACAATGTGTCAGTAGCTATCCTATTAGACCTGGGCTGGTGAGGATAATTCTAGCGTCTCATTGCTTGGACAGACCCTAGATATATTAGGTACTCTCAGATCTGATTGTGCAGAATCAGATCAGGAGATCATCAAAACATTTTGAACCTTTGTCCGAGTTAAATGATGCTCATGTGTAGAACATTTCTGTTAAACTTACAAAGGTTGTGCTAATTGGTAAGCAGACAAGATTCAAGGGAGCATTCTTACTTGCCAAGTAGGCTGTTTTGTGCCATGTACAAGCTGTTACATGTCCCCTGCTCAGTAGTTCAGGAATAGCTGTTTGATTATTGTCTTTCAAATTTACCCATTGGTTTCTTGCATCTGCCTTGGCTACTTACATCTTTGAGATGTTATTCTCTACATTCAGTCATCCTGTAATCCTGAAGTACCAAAGCACTCCAGTAAAGGTGTTTCCTCTAGTAAAAAAACTTCTCTAAGGCAAGTTCCAGTTTTTATTCCTACTATACTTATGTGCTTCATCGGGGCAACAGTCAGTTTCTCTTTCCTTCTTTGAGGATTACTTTTTTGATTATCTTCCTATAGAGAAATGACTGATAGCTGTTGATGTTTTCTACCTGTTGATGTTTGACTTTCATCCAAGTCAGGATATTATCTTCTTGCATTTCACGTTCACTGATGAAACTTTACTTCTGATTATGGAGAGCAATCAAGTCTTATCCAAGACTTCAGTTTATCAGTGGCTGCAATTTCTGCCACAAACTATTGGGATTGGTTACAGAAGTCTCCTCTAGGTGTGGAAATATACTCTGCTAAAATATTGTAACATAGCCAGAAATAACTTAAAAATGTCTTTCAGACACCTGCAGGCCAGTCATCTCACATTTCAGTCACAACTTCATCAGAATCTCTGCCACTGGTACAGTATATGGTAGTGATGCTACATTTGATAAAGTAGCTCTTTATTCACATCTGTTTTGAAGACTCAGACCCTTTGTTGGCTATTTGTAATGGCAGGGAGTTCTTGGAGTCTTCTATCCTATGGATTTTTAGATCTACGTTTCTTAAGAAATGTAAATACTTGATGTGTTATTTTCATGCATAGTAACCTTCCTCTGAGTCCTTAGTAGGTTACTGAATTCTGTAGCTGAGAGACTCTAAAGGTCACATGTAAGGCTGAACATTAACCTTGTCTCAGTCACATGAGGGAAGATGCAGGTTGCCATACAACTGTGCCAAAAAGTATTAAAGTTGATTGTTAATGATGTATGTGCATCCAGATTAAACCCACAAACATACAAAATAATTAAAGAATTGAGTTATTAAGAAATAGATTTCCTTACACTTTAATGACTATGTGTTAATATTTCTAAGTTTCAGCAACTATAAACATCTCGAATAGAATTTACTCATTTTATATATTTGCACTATTACTAGATGTTTGGTTAATGCTGATTTTAGGAGCCAGTATTGGCCAGATTTGAGGCAGGATGGTCTGCAAACCCCTCTTTTTTTTTCCCCTCTAGCATTAGCAGCATTCTACTGGTTTAATATCTCTCTCTCTTTAATGCTTGAGTTTTCAGGATCTTATAAAAAAAAAAACTTTTGCTGTAGAAAAGCTGACTCCTGTAGTTCAGTAAACATTGACTCAGTTTAAATCAGCTGGTTTTAGTACTGGTTTCACTAACTCCTTAAAATGTTTATTCATGCTGTTCTCCTCAGCATATGTATCTTACTTCAAAGTCTCTCTGCTCACATGATGAAGCTTGCTGTTTGAGGCAAAAAATGATTAATCAAATAATTATAATGCTGTCATGGCTGTGCACAGAAGAGCAGCCATTTTAGCTGATTTTATTACAATGTCATTTTGTAACATGTTTGTGTCCCCATATTGCAGAAACCCTTTGACATGAGCTAAGATTGTTGTGGTCACTTCTGTACAGATATTGTCACTGCTCTAGAGAAGTTTATATGATACACAGAACCGGGCAGTATGAAGAAATTGGACTTACTCTGTTAATAGAAATACTATTTTATTGGCTACAGCAAGGTTGGGCAATACTACTACTGGGATATTTGAAGTGCGTATGCAGCCTGATCAGTCAAGTTCTTTTGTGGCCACCAACATAGTTTCTATTAGTAGAATAATAAACTGTGAAACATGTGCTATTTTGAACAATTAGTAAGATCTGGCAAAATGCCTCCATTGTAGAGTCTTTCTGTACTTAAAGAGAGCTTGTAAGAAAGATGGGGACAAACTTTTTGATAGGACCTGTTGTGATAGGACAAGGGGCAATGGTTCTAAACTAAAAGAAGGTAAATTCAGACTAGATATAAGGAAAAATTTTTTTACAACAGGATTGGTGGAACACAGGCCCAAAGTGCCCAGAGAAGTGGTGGATGCCCCATCCCTGGAAACATTCAAAGCCAGGTTGAATGAGGCTCTGAGCAACCTGGTCTAGTGAAAGGTGTCATTGCTCACGGCAGTGGTGACGGAACAGATGATCTTTAAGGTCCTTTCCAACCCAAATCATTCTATGATTCTTTCCAGTCATATCAAGAGACATGATCTCTTCTCGGTGAGAGCTGCATATCTTTATTATGAAGTTCTTGAGGAGAGCAGGCTGCCTTGGAGTTCTCTAAGTGCATCTGATAGTCGCAAACAAAAGTAGAAAGTGTAAATATAAAAATACTTCTCTGGGCTCTGGAATATGCCAAAGGCTTCAATCTCACCAGTATATATAAACTCAATGAGTACACAAAACATGCACCCAGCTGTTTTTTGGCATGCCTTTAGACTCCACTGGAACTGTTTAGTTTGATAGCAAATGCAATGACAGATACTTAATATTACCATAAATTTTGTTTCTCTGAGACCTTTCAATGCCAAGAATATCAGCCATAATTTTTCTTTTCTCCTTTTTCCATTTCTTTCTCTTTAGCTTTACCATTGCCAGCTTTTAAAATCAGATTGTACTGTTTCCCTCTCTCCTTTAAAGCAGTGAGCATTTTTACCATCACGCTCTGCAGTGGCTCCATACTGAGTACCCAAGTAATCCAGGCAAATCCCCTGCATACAGTATTGTTGAAAGCCACAGTCGTGGAGTTAACTCAGAATGGTCATTAGCCAAGCCCTTCACTGCTTCTCCTAAAATAAATCGTTGCTAATGCTGCTGCCATATGGCCATGAACATGAGCTCTCAGCAGTCTTTTGATTTCCTCATCCATGCTTTCAAGTGCTGGCTCTTAAACTGGGCTTCTCCTCCCGTGTTATTTGTAGTTTCTCTCCTGAGCAGTGAATTGGGGAAGCACGCAAGTATGTCAGAAGAATAAATAACTTGACTCAGCTGTCCCGTTAGCAGTTCCATAGCGTCTCCTGCATGAGTTGAGCACGGCGGTGCAGGCCTTTTAGTAGGAGCACATGCTGGAAGCAGGTCATAGCCGCCCTCGTGTACGGCACCCTGGACTTCTACTCGGGTGTGCAGCACTGGCCCCTAGTGGAAGGTGCCCGGTCCTTCTGGTGACCCCGGGCTCCAGACATGCAGCCCAAAGGCTTCCATTTCCAAGCTTGTTTTAAACCTGGATTCGCCATCAGCCCTGTAGAAAAACCCAGTGAGTCGATTCTGTCTTCTGACTGGTTTGATAAATACTAGAGTTTGAACAATTAAACAGTAATAGAATAGCGCTGAGTTAAGGAATTATTCTAATTACTTTCTCTAAGTTTCTCATTGTTTTGGCAGGTTCTCTTGGCATTTGCTGATGTGAGCTGGTGCTTTCTTCCGTGAGAGGAAGCGAAGGGGCAGGCACTGATCTCTTCTCTCTGGTGACCAGTGACAGACCCGAGGGAACAGCCTGAAGTTGTGTCAGGGGAGGTTTAAGCTGGGTATTAGAAAAAGGTTCTTCACCCAGAGGGTGGTTGGGTGCTGGAACAGGCTCCCCAGGGAAGTGGTCGCAGCACCAAGCCTGACAGAGTTCTATAAGCCTTTGGATGATACTCTCAGGCACATGTGTGACTCTTGGGGACGGTCTTGTGCAGGGCCAAGAGTTGGACTCAGTAATCCTTGAGGGTCCAACTTGATCTGTAATTCTCTGATTTGTAATGTAAAACTGGGGGAATATAGTATTCTGGCCCATATATTTTAATGTGTCTCAGGTTACACTGTATAATTTTATATAATACTTTTCTGAAGATCTGTAATGAAAATCTGTAGAGAGCATCTGCAGGGGAGGATATAAAATTCTGATTGCAAATATTGGCAGCGATGTGGTGTTCATACAAGCAAACTTAGAGGAAGCAGATTTAAACATGTGGAGCCACCTTGTCCCTGGAACTTAAATAACGAGATAGGAAAAGTATTCTGAAAGATAAGAAATCTGTATGTAGTATAAAGTATGTATAGAATTTTCTTTATTAGCTTTTATAGTGTGATCTCTTGAAGAAACCACTGAAACTTTGCTTTATACCTCCATCTTGTTTATGAGTTGTTGTAAATCCCTTTTGTTTTTTGTTTTTTTTTTTTTTGAGACTGACAGGATAAATTAGTGTAGAAGGTCACCTTTCCATTATTTGTGTGAGTGAGTGCTGCCTTTGCCAGGTTGTACACGTGAATAGGTCTCGATCCCTCTTTCTGCCTTGGGGTGTTGAGTTCATGTCAGGAGCCTTCTTTGTGATAGATGATGTTACTAGCATCTTAAAATCGTTTCTGGATGAAATCAGCACATCCTAGGTCCTTAAACATCCATTACAGCATTTTTAACAGCATTGTGTTCTCCCTGTTTCTTGAAGTGCAACTTTTCCTTAAAAGGTAAAAGTACTGGCATTTAATCAATGTTGAACTGGAATTTTGTTTAGTGTTCCAGTGTTTCAAACTAAAAAGTTTAAAATCTCACTCTACTTTCTCTGGTTTTAAGTTATTCATTGTAGTCCCTAATAGATACTACTTTGTTTCTAATCTGACCCTTATATATTCTTAAGCCGTGCTTGTCCTTTCTGCTATTTGACAAATCTAAAAAGAGTTCAGGGGTTTTTTTTCAGCATGCTAATATTATTAGAAGTTATGCTTGACTTGGGCTTTTCAGGAGAAGCCTTCAAGAGGAGAGTTATCTGTATTTTGTATGAAAAACAGTGTTCATGGCAGTAAAAGTGTAGTAGTGCTTTTATGTCTTCTCAGAAAAAGAAATCGGCTGTTGTGTTGGTTTTTTTAATGATGAGGTATTTACAAGTTTAGTGTCCGCAAAACAACCGGACTTACTATGTTAACATTGCAAAAGATTTTCATAAACACTTGGGAGGCAACTGCTTCTGAAAGCTTAGTGGAGAATCTGTTAAATCAGCAGAAGAATATTGAATTCCTGGTTGAGATTTGAAAAATGCTTGTTTCCAAAACAGAATATGCTGAATTATGTCTTCCACTGAAACAACCAACCAAAAGACCGAAATGTAGGAATAATAAACGGAATGAATATATAAGCCTTTGAAAAAACAAGGGGGTTTTAATGTGGAAAAATTTACAAGCTTGATTATATTATAGCATCACTCTGACTAGAAGAAACAAACTTCTAGAGAATGATTCATGTAACCAAGTTTACTTTGATTTAAGCACTTCCCTATGTCTGAAAATACAGGCTTTTTGAAGTAGAAATTATGTCTTATTTTCTTCCGTTTGGCCCATTGATAGCAAGGCATATGGAGAAAAAGCTCTATCCCCATGCTAATGAAATAGTGCTTTATCTTCTGTGTCGTTGATACTGGTGCTCTCAGAAAAGCAATGACAAAATGTTGCAGCCTGGTCCATATCCTTTCCGTATAGGGTGTATTTAGCCATCTTCTGTTTGGGGAGCAGGACACAATGGCATCACTTTGTTCTCTGTTCCTTCGTAATGGATTGTGATCTCTTTGTTTTTTTGTTTGGTTGGTTGGTTTTTGGGCTTTTTGCTTGTTTTTGTTCTGTGGGGTTTTTGGTGGTTTGTTGTTTGGTTTTTTGTTGTTGTATGGTTTTTTATTTGGTTTTGGTTATTTTTTGTTGTTTATTTTGTTTTCATTGATGGTTGGCTTTTGATACCGAACATGTCTGGTAAAAATTTTAGTAAACTTGTGTGGTCAAGGATTTCCATAAAATTGTAGGTTGGTCGTATCATATGGAAACAGTGGTGGATACTATAGAACTTGACCTTTCCAAAAGCTCTTTTTATTCCACACAACAGTTAGTAATCTTTAGTGCTCAGATCATAAAACACCTTTCAGCATTATTTCCTGAAAAAGTAGGTTGAGATCTGCTGCTCTGATGTTTTTTCACATCATGTGCATGCTGCTTTCTAGCATAGCTGACCTGCTGGAAAGCAGCTCTGCAGAGAGTGACCTGCGGGTCCTGGTGGACAACAAGCTGTCCACGAGCCAGTAGTGTGCCTTTGTGGCCAGGAAGGCCAATGATATCCTGAGGTGCACTAGGAATAGCATTGCCAGCAGAGCAAAGGAGATGATCCTGCCGTTCCACTCAGTCCTGGTGAGGACCCATCTGCAGTGCTGTGTCCTGTTCTGGGCTCCTCAGTGCAAGAGGGACATGGAGCTCCTGCAGCAAGCCCAGGGAAGGGCTATGATTAAGGGATTGGAGCATCTCTCTTACAAGGAAAGGCTGAGGGAGCTGGGCCTGTTTAGCCTCGAGAAGAGACAAGTGAGAGGGAACCTCATCAAAGTCTATAAGTATCTGAAGGGAGGGTGTCAAGTGGAAGGATGCAGGCTCTTCTCAGTGGTGCTAATGAATAGGACAAGGGGCAGCAATGGGCAGAAACTGATGCACAGGAAGTTCCACCTGAATATGAAGAAGAACTTCTCTGTTGTGCAGGTTGACTGCAGCAGACTGCCCAGAGAGGTTGTGGAGTCTTCCTCACTGGAGATATTCAAGAACCAGCTGGATGCAATCCAGTGAAATGTGCTTAGGATGACTCTGCTTGAGCAGGAAGGTTGGACCAAATGACCCACTGTGGTCCCTTCCAGCCCTATCCAGTCTGTGATTCTGCATATACACACACGGAGCCATAATCTGCATGAGCGCTTAGTTGGCCAAGTGTCTTCCTTTAGTTAGCTTGATTTTTTTTTTTAACTTTTTTTTGTTTGTTTTGGGGTTTTTTGTTTGTTTGTTTGTTTTTACTTCTAAAAAAGACTCAAAATATTAATTTGTTTAGTCCTGGGGAAAGGCCTGAGTAATTGAGGCAATAACCAAATATGTTAGTCTTCAACTGGTATGTAAGGTAAAGGCATGAAATTGCTTAGTTTAGCCTTACTGTCCATATTGACAATAAAATAAATACATTAAATTAACGCTGTAGTAATAAAACTAATGTGTTGAACAGCTAAAAGATTGGTTAATGGAAGAATATGGAACTTCATCATAGCTATCTAATGTGAACTGGTATTTGTTGACCAACAAGAGCTTGTACATACAGTTTACAGTTTCACTGGTAAGGAACCATTTTTCAATATGTGTCCTACTATTTTGCTTTGAAGTCTTTATAAAAATTAAATAAAAATAGAAAGATACAACTTCCTTTTTATTGCCCCAAGAATCTTTGTTTTAGATCCAGGAGACAGTGATCCCTAGGGTGACAAGCAGATAAAATCCTGCTTGTGTGTTTTTGCCTATGTGAGGTTGGTTTGCCCCTCGGAGTTCAGTGTCAGTTGTAGTCTATCTATGTACAATGCAACTTGCCATTTATTTCTCCAGAAGCTATGCTGATGAAGTGTTGCACTGTTTAGAAAAACAGATTTGTGATTGCACTCCAGTTATTGCCTAGAGATCACAGGAGTTGGGGGAAAACAAATACATCCTGGTTGAACTGCATTTTTTTGTGTTCATACCATCTATGATAGCTTATTCTTCAGCCTTAATAGATGACAGAAACATTACAAATATTAGATCTTTGTGGCTGCGTAACTTCCACAAATTCTGGAGCTTCTTTGTTCTTTGTAGAGATTATTTTTAACATGGAATAGAAAAGTTACACAGACATCAGCTCTAAGAACTGTCTCTTTTTTCCTTTTCTTTTTTCCAAAGGCTAAGTTCATCCTAGTATTGCAAAAATTTTTAACTGCTGAGCAATTGTTGTTTATTTATTAAAATGCCTTTTGCAAATAGGGGTTGTCTGAGAATCCTTGAAGTATTTCGATTGCTACTTTAGGCATGAACTTCTATGAGGAGCAGCTTGTTGTCCACCAGGACCTCCAGGTCTTTCTCTGCAGAGTTGTTTTCTAGCAGGTCAGCCCCCAGCCTGTGCTGGTGCCTGGGGTTATTCTTCTCCAGGTGAGGACCCTGCATTTGCCTTTGAATTTCAGACAGTTCTTCTCTGCCCATCTCTCCAACCTGTCAAGGTCCTTCTGAAGGGCTGCACAGTCCTCTGGGCTATTGGCCACTCTTCCGAGCTTGGTGTTGTCAGCGAACTTGCCCCTCCATCCAAGTCGGTGATGAATAGATTAAACAATACCATGCCCAGTATTGAACCTTTGGGGACACCACTAGTGACAGGCCTCCAACTGAACCCTGTGCCACTGACTACAACCCTTCAGGCTTTGCTGTTCAGCCAGATCTCAGTCCACCTCACTGTCCCCACATCCAGTCCACACTTCCTGAGTTTGTCTATGAGAATGTTGTGAGGAGACAGTGTCAAAAGCCTTGCTAAAGTTGAGGTAGACAATATCCAACTTCTCTCCCCATATCTATCCAGGTTGGTCAAACATGATTTACCTTTAATAAATTCATGCTGACGACTCCTGATCACCTTCTTGTCTTCCATGTGGATAGAGATAGTCTCCAGAATGAGGCGCTCCATCAGCTTTCCAGGGACTGAGGTGAGGCTGAATCGCTGGTAGTTTCCTGGGTCCTACTTCTTGCCCTTTTTCAAGATCAGGGTGACATTTGCTTTCTTCGAGTCCTCAGGCACCTTTCCTGATCTCTGTGACCTTTCAAAGATGATCATGAGCTGCCTTGCTGTGGTATCCTCCAGCTCTCTCAGCACTTGTAGATGCATCCTGTCAGGGCCCATGGACTTGTGGATGTCACCTCTGCCTAGGTGTTCCTCCTTGACCAAGGGGAAGTCTTTCTTACGATATTCCTTTACCCTGCCTGGTCTTGTGGGTCTGTTGTAGTTTAGTTAAATGGGAAGGTTTTCAGTGATGAATATCTCATACCACCACGTAATTTCAGAGTGTAGGGACTGCCCCCATCCAAGCTGGACTGGGAGAAGACTGTCCCGGGGGTCTTAGAAGTGGAGTATCCCAGGAACTCGGGAGATAAAAGTCAGGTGCAGGCCAGAATTGCGCTTTTGGTACTGAGTTTTGCCCGCTGGAGGACCATGGACTCTTGGAGTCTTTCCCAGAGCACTCAACCATTCATCCACTATCCAACCAAGCTCAAACTCAGGGGAACCACTATAGTGCTGCTTTTTGGAGCACTTTTGAAGCTGTTTCGCAATAGCTTGGGAACCACTACCATTCAGCGAGAGAATTCCCTTCTCCAGAGTCACCACCATCTCATCCACAGCTGTTTCGCTCTCTCATCTGTGCAAAGTGCCACTGGCCCCAGCACTACGCTGGGTCACCCCTGCCACCTACACACCCACGTGGTTGCTATGCCAGAACCCACACCAGCACCTCAGCAGCATAAGACTTTTTTGAATGAAATATCCTTCCATATTTTATCTTAACCTGGGGGAAGGGGGAGCTAAGTAATATTTTCTGCTATTTTTGTTTTGTTTATTTCATTCCCTATTTAGTGAAATTGTTATTTTCCCATCTTCATTTGCACTTTCCATAATTTTTTACCTTATTTATACTGAAGGGAGGGAAATAATAAAAAAGGAGGGTTCATCTCACCTTCCAAATATATTGTTACTAAACCAAGACGGGGTTAAAGGTTTCCGAGGGCTGGTGCTGTCAGTGAAGACCAATGCAAAGAAGGCATTCAATAACTCTGCCTTCTCTGCATCCTGTTTTCACTATAACTTTTGTTTTTCTGAGCAATATGACCTCTAAAGCAGAGACCTTCACAAGTGAAGTATCATTCTTTTAACCTGTGGGAACCTGTCCTGACAGAAACACTAATTTGCTTTTCAGGGGTTGCAAGGAATATGCATTTTCTGCTTTTAGATTCATAATGAAGTGCTTTCTCTAGGGTGTTGAATTTTTTTTTTTTCCAGGGAGATGCTATTTGCAATTTTTAACGAATATTGCTTGCCTTGTATATTTGTGACAGGAGAGTGTTTCTTCCCTATAGATGGCATGTGACCTTTCCTTTGGATACAATAGCACCATTTTCTTCAGGGGATACATGTGCACTTCAGGGGATAAATGATGCCTGGGCTGCTGCAAGCAGGAAGTGTTTTATTGAATTGCAAGAGCAGTCTTGATATGACTGCAATAAACTTGCGAAAGGGTAGAGAAGTAAAGGAAAATTTATTAGTTAATCCTCTAATTCCAGTATTGGTCTGTCAGTAGCTAGTTTAAGCCATTTACAGGACCCATGAGGGACTTTAGATCAGTTGATCTGATAAGCAGTTCTAGTTTTTTAGCCTTTTGAAGAACTCAGTTCCAGTAATCATCCCTTTCTTCCCCATTTCCTTCTCTCCCTGAAGGTCATCACATTCCAGTTTCCTAGATGAAAGGATGTTACCAGAATCATTGCACAACTCCTATGCAAGAACAGTTGGCTGGGTGGTGTCTAATCTGGCCTTTTCTTTTTTTTCCCATGGTCTTAAAACTGAAGCTGTATACTGCCAAAAAAGCCAACTTCTGGAGAAGTGCTCCAGTCCTGGAAATTTTTCTAGGCCTACAGTTGAGCAGATCTGGACTGAGCTCTGAGCTTCAGAAGATGCTTGGGCTGAGAAGGGATTTCGAATGCTCCAGCACTGTCTGGGTACAAGTGAGATTAGCAGCTGCTGTCTCCAGGCACTGCTTGGTTTGTCTTTGTGGTCCCAGAAAACATGGTAGAACTGTAGTAGCAGTTAACAGCCTGCCACACTAGTGTGTACCGGTGGGGCTGAACCAGCAAATGTTAGCAGAGCTGAACACTGGGTATATGCCTGTTGCATAATATTGCAAACCCTGTGCAATTAGCATGTGGCATCACTCTTCGAGTGCTGTATTTTATATTGGAATGGGAGACTAAATATGCTGAAGTGCAGAGAAGAGTAGTTGCACGGAATGCATGGATGCAGGGAGAAAGGCAATCAGGACAAGGAACCTGTGCTCAATTCTTGTTTGATTCCTGGTGGTTTGCTTCACCAGAACTACAGTTCTCTTCAGATGGTTAATGACATGTGGTGGGTAGTGAGAAGACATCACTGAATAAATTTTCAAGTTCTCAGTAATATTACAGTGAAAAGTTTTTAGAGAAGTAATAATTTAATTAAATTGCCTGATGGTTCTAAAGTGAAGTAAAATCTTGCAGACTTTTGAGACCCACAAAGCTGAAGAAGGCAAGCGTTTTCCAAATCTGTCAGTTGCTGTAATACGTGATTACATCTCTGTACAGAACTGAAAGACTTGGGCATGAAACTTGTTTACATCTCAAAGCACTCTTCAATCTATAAGGACAAATCTAGAATCATAGCCTCTTTTTATTGGAAGGAGTTTAGGGAAGACTGTGAAGTGGTTGCCAACTACAAATTAAGATTGCTCTTTAATCTTTAGTCTGGAAGGCTCCCAACAGCATAGAAAAGGGTGTGAATGTGTAGAGGGGAAAACCATAAAGGTGATGAAGTTCCTTCTGCTTAAAGCACTGTAAACCATGCTTTATGGGAACTTGGAGAAAATGTATGTATGGCAAAAGCTGCATTCCTTGTCATGGGAGAAGGGCTGGTTATACATCACTTACCTGAAATGACAGAAATTGGTGCATTTCTGTGTAGGAGATGTGTGAATGCAGCTTTCTCAGAAGGTACCAAAGTAGCTTTTTTCTGCATGTAGTTTGCTGTGGACACTTGTCTATTTATTGATTGCCTCAGTATTAGAAATGCAAGTAGTGGCTTTTGGCCCACTATTTTTAGTATCTTGCAGTAGGCCTGTTTCTTCTAATTTGGTTGGGTTGTTTGGGGTTTTTTTCAACTTCATTTTGTAGTCTGAGGTATTCAAAATAACCAAATAATTGGTCTGAAAACATAAGAGAAAGATGAGTCTCCAGTAGAAGATCTGATCTTATGTGAACCAATTAAAAATTTAGTTTCATAAGCTCAAGATGCCTTTGTGCTTTACTGAAATCTTACTGCTTTTTGGGGAAGAGGAATTAAGCTTCTTGCAGAAGCTCTGGGGGGAGACAAGATTAAGAAATAATACTCTTAATGGGAAATAAGAGATACCTTAAATGGCAGTCAATGCTGTTAAGAATACCATCTCCTACCCACTAATGATAGGCCAAGTTTTGCAAACTTAACAGGTTTCATCCTTTTTTTTCTTCTGCTATGCCTTTGATGGGATTTTGCCTTTGATTGCCTGGTTGTGGGTGGAATGCCTGATACTCTTGGCAACAAATACTATATAAGTTCTTAAAATTACATTTGTTCTGGCCTGGAGCAGAGCTGTGTGGGTGTTGGATGTTTCTTTGAGACCTGACGTTCCTTTTAGTTAATCACCTTATGTTATCTACAACTTTGAAGGAAGATGATTAATATCTAGCAGCTGATTTCACTATGTGGATTAGATCCCCACTGCTGTACATTTAATGGTTTGGTATATGAATCACCCGTCTGGACAGGGCACTGTTTGGATAATTGGTTATACAGAAATATATTCTGTAGACAAGTAATTATAAGTGTTACTTATTATAGTCTCATCAGTGCCACAGTGCTTAATCTCTTAAGCACATTAGAGTATTAATTGATCAGAAATGCATTATGATCTGCTTAGGTGAGATGATACAAACCTTTCTCTGGGTAAAACAGAAATGTAGTTAGAATTTAATTAAATGATGAACAGGTTGTTCTACGCATATCTGAACAACTGGAATATTTCAATTACACTGTCTAATGTCCTGTGACAAATGTCAAAAAAATCCATACAGAATTTGTTGAATACATGATAAATTGACTGCTGCCAGTTATGTGAAGTGAGCTGGATTATCAGAAGTAATTGGTTTAATTTAAACCCAGCTCATTTTAAGTGAAAAAGGTTAGGGAGCAGCCACGTGATCAGTTCAGCAAGGAGATCTAAAGAGGAAAGTAGTAATTTACATTAATACAGGCAAGCAGGATAAAATGTGGGGAATAGCCCCAGCTGATTAAATAGGTTTCCATTAATTATTCAAAGTGTAAGCAAACTCTTCTTCAAGATGCACTTACTAGTGAATTCTGAGAAAATTTTGAATCTTGTTTAGAAGCAGGTAACTGCCTTGTTTTGCCAGGTACCTCTTGATTTAAAACCTGATATGGAAAACTAGGGAATGCTTGGGCTTGATGGTTGTGCCTGTTCTAGTCCATTCAGCTATAGAATTGTCAGAAAATGCGTGATCAATCTTGATTACATGAGGGAGAAGAAACTTCAAATTCCGATTTGCATTTATATGTAATGTTTCCATAAACACAGGTGGCACATTCGTATTTTGTACTTTAGCTGGAGTTCTTGTGTTGCAGTTATGCGCGTGACTTTCGACAATTGAGCTCAGTCTTACCTTAATTTATTTTTAGGGAGAGCACGTGTGCAGCAACTAGCAGAGAACACAAGATATTTCAGGAGACGACTGAAAGAGATGGGCTTTATCATCTATGGAAATGAAGATTCCCCTGTTGTGCCTCTGATGCTGTACATGCCAGCAAAAATTGGGTAGGTTTTTACCGACCATCTGGTGCTTTACTAGCTCAGTTAGGCTTCAGTCTGGCTAAGCACTGTGGTTCTGTGACAGCAAAAGCATCATCTAGCACTCTGCATGAAGGCAGATAAAGACTTTCTCCATCCTTCTCAGTGTAACAAAGTTTGAAACCTTTACAGGCCTTGCCGGTCTGCAGTGTGCACCATCCAGCACACAAAGGCATGCTGTTTCCACTGCCCAGCTGCTCTACCAGTCAGTACAATCTTCTCCGTGGAAATGTTGATTAGCTGAGCAGTTGGACCAGTAACTTACTTGAAATAAGCAAGGACAAAGAGCCCTGACAAGAGCTGGCCCTTAGGATCTGCATCGAGTTTACTTGATCCTTTCTTTGTCCCTTGTAGTTTGTTTTTACAGTAGTTTGAGAGTACTAAATGGCTACAAAATTAAGTGTATCAGGATGCACCTATTTGTAAGGAAAATACTTGTGGCAGAAAATTTAAAAACCTAGTAAAAGAATGTTATTTTTATACATTCTTTTAAGCCTCTTAAGTTCATTGCTACTTCTCACAAGGTCAGTTCAAAACGGATTAACCATTTCCTGTGGCCTGTAGAAACACCCACAATTGCACTGCCATTGCAGAAAGGATCAAGATCTTTGTGCCTCTCATAGCATAACTCACAACCACTTCTTTCTTTAATCTTTTTAAGAACTTATTTTATTGAAGATAGTGTGTGACAGTTGTATGAGATTTTTGCACCTTTCTTTGAAATATTTGGTATCAGATGATTCCACAGTTTACTGTGGTGATCCAATGGTTCCCGTGACAGGCTCTTAAAAACTGGTACATTCTATGACACAATAATGTACTTTAATGAAGTTCAATTGGTGATAACAAAACATCTTGAAACTGAAGAAACAACCGCTTTGGGGCATTGCAGCCTGAGGGATTCCTTATATAGTCAAACTTCTGAGCTAAAATCCCTGTTTCCTATCAGAAAGATTTCCAAGCTTAAGTTACAAATCCATTTAGAAACAGCCTGCTATAAGACCAGTCTCTGCCACATATAATCTTTCAGCTTTGTTGGAACTTAATACAGTGAAACCTTTTAAGAAGGACCACCTCTTGGGATTGAATTAAAAAAAGGCTTTTGTGAGCAGGCATTCTGCCTCCAAAAGAAAGCACCGGAAGGTCCAAATTGTGTTGTTACAGGCTTGCTTCAGCAAAGGCCTGTGTGCATTAACACACTGAGACTGCTCCAGCTTTGCCACCAGTGGAATAATTGCAACAACCTTGTTCTCTCTGACAGTGCGTTTGGACGTGAGATGCTGAAGCGGAACATCGGTGTTGTGGTTGTGGGCTTCCCAGCCACTCCCATCATCGAGTCCAGAGCCAGATTCTGCTTGTCTGCAGCTCATACCAAAGAGATGCTTGATACAGTAAGTGTCTCGTCTTCCTTTTGCCCATGCCTGCTATAAACAGATACAACAACTGTTTTTTGTGCACTGGTTCAATGTTTGGTACACAAACTAGTTGAACCTAATCTTCGAAATCTCTTGTAGTAGAACTGGCAATGACTCCATCTGTCTTTCCTTGCTTCAACAGTACAGAATGGCTGCCTACAGTAAATCTCAGGGCTTTTCTTTTCCTATTTTAAATTATGTGAAGGTGACAGTCTCATTCCTGTGAGACAATACTTCTTCCCCTCTTAAGAGGCACTGAACCTTTCAGACAGAAGTAGTTCTGCTTTTTCTGACCCTAGATGCAAATGGTATGAAGAAAAAAAATAAAAAAAGCCTGAGAACCTCCAAAACATTTATATTCTCCTCAAAAGGAACACATGATTACTAGTGAAAATTTTTATTCCAAAAATTACTCCAGTTCTTCTTTACAGCTTCTGAGCACTTTATCTTAAATAATCCTGTTCTAATGAGTCTGTGCCACATGCAATGCCTTACTGACTTCTGCCTGAGTAAGCATGTTCCAGAGGGAATGAAGGTCCTCTCTGAGGAGGCATGAATCACAGTTAGGAAATGCTGCCTTAAAAAGTAGGGATAGCAGTTATTCTCTGACTAATAGAGTTGAAAAAGGATTATACAAATAAGCTTGACTATTCTTAGTGTGTTTTGGAGTGGTAGCTACATTCACTTTTAAGTCTTCTGAATAATCTTCTTTGATGAACATGGCATGTCTTAGCCACTGTCAAAATTCTGCATGGCATTTGTTCCCCACTTTGAGGGGAAACCTCAGAACCTAAACTAGGTTGAGTCATGAACTTGGACTCCATGAGAGTAGACCCTGTCCTGTTTAGAGACCTACTTGAAAGAACCCCATAGGATACAGCCTCAAAGAGAGGAGGTGTCCAGGACAGTTAATTGATTTTTCTTCCTCCCTTCTCCCCTGAGGAATGATCCATCCTGACTTACAGGAGAGTGAATGTGGCGGGAAGCCTGCATGGATCAACAAACCAACAAAAACATATAATGGATGCATATAAGAAAGAGGTGCAAGCAGGAATAGGTGACCAAGAAGGAATAGAAACACAGTTCTGAGTACACAGGGATTGGGGTCAGGAAAGCCAAAGCCCACCTGGAACTCAGTCCATCAAAGGACATGAAATGCAGGAGCAGGGCTTTTATGGGGATATTAGTAGCAAAAGGAAGAGTAGAGAAAATGTGGGAGACTGCTGCTGAATTGCACAGGGAATCAGGTGACAAATGACATGCAAGAGATGAGGGTACTTAGTGCCTTTGTTGTCACAATCTACTTGTGAGGCTTGACTCAGGAATCCTGGGACCATAAAATCAGTAGAAAAGTATGGAGCAATGAAGACTTACCTTTAGTGTGAAGGAGGCTCCAATAAGGGAATATTTAAACAAACTGAACATGCACAAGTCCATGGGAACTGATGGGGTGCACCCACAAGTGTTGAGGGAGTTGACTGTCACTGCAAGGCGACTCTTGATTATTGTCTTTGGAGGGAGGTCATGGTGACTGGGGGAGGTTCTGGAGGATTGGAAGACAGCAAATGTCACCACCCTCTTGAAGAAGGGCAAAAAGTATGATCTGAGGAACTGCAGGTTAAGTGGCCTCACCTTGATCTTGAGAAGATTGTGGAGAAAAAGATCCTTGAAAGTATTTTCGAACATTTTGTGGACCAGAAGGTGATTGGGAATACTCATCATGGAGTTAGAGAGGGGAAATATGCCCAAATATGATCAGGTAGGTAACACTTCAATATATGAACAGCAAATGGGACATATAAACAAATATTTACTAATGTCTTGTCACAAAAATATGGATTCAACCTTTTCACACTTCACTGCTGCAGAACTTCCAAATCAACAGCTTAAAATGGCATGCTTTTTGTATTTCATTTTTGTTATGACAATGAGTAAGGCAGTGAGTGGTGTGTGCAGTTTGGTAATATATGTTTAGTGTCATTGAATAGTATTGAGCAACCTGTCATGTATCTCTAGTGCTGTATTTGCTGCTACTCAGTTGTTTCTGCCTTATAAGACCTGAGAGATTCTCTAACATGACACTCCAACAACAGACTGCTTAAGGACTTCCTTCCCAGTCCTGCTGCTCTTCCCTTAGTTATCAAAATCAGTTGTTTCTGTTCCAAATAAAAATTTTGAACCAGTATGTTTGGAGAAGGCTCTCTCCTTCTCTTCCTTTCACTCTATATAAAATGAGTAGTATCAGAGATTTGGCTCAGAGCATGGTAACAGAACTGAGTTTATTGACACAAATGAGGGAGCTGTAACTTCTGGACAGGTGGACATGGAGTGGGGATGAATGTGTAAGATGTGGGAGGAAGGAAAAGAAAAAAACCTGAAGTCTCTGAAATCATATTTCTGCAAACTGAGCTAAAATTGAAACTCTACAGGCTTGATACGCTGGCACTACCCAGGCAATCGTGCAATCTTGCTGTTGGTTAGGTTCTTGGTCTTCTCTTTTAGTGACTAGCTGGAGCCTTTACTGTAACAAGCTGCTTTTGTAGGATCTGTATAAATACCGTACTTGCTCTGTTCCAAAACCTATCTGTAACTTTTATGACTCTACTTAAAAAAACTCCTGTCAATTCACTTACAAATCTGTCTGCATTTTCCAGAAAATATTGTAAGTTTTGTGCTTTTAAAATAAGATTCATTCCAAGAGTACCCCTGTAAGTGTTAAATCCTCTAAACTGAGGAAATGCTTGTTCAATATATTGGAGTTTGTCTACCCAAGAAAATTAATCCAGAGCAAAATGAGGTGTGAATTTTGAAGTGAATGAAGAAATCCTGATTTAGCTCAGTATGTGCAGGCTTTGTTCCAAGTTAGTGTAACCCACTTTAAGGTTTGAAATAGCTGCATGCTTTGAACCCAGAACATTGGTGAGAGGAGTTAATAAGGAGCAAGTCTTCATGTCAGTGAATTTGTGTTGTGTTTTCTTATGAGGCAGTGAAAAGGGATTGATTTCAGGCAGCTTATCATTTAGGCAGCTCTCAGATCTAATCCCTCTGCCGAACTGTGGCAACAGTATCCAGGAGGAGGAAGAACTAAAGTGAATGGACTTGGGGAGAGCTGACAGCTTCTTCAACTCAGCAGAGAGGACAACTTGGTAGCCCATCTGTGTATGTGTGGGTGCTAATTAGAGCTCTTACGGCATTTTTTCTAAACAAAATTTATCTGAGTTTGAAGCATAGGGAAGAGAAGCTTGTCTTGCAAATGCTGATATTTGTTATACTTCCTTGTTCTTATTAATTAAACCCACATGATGGGAAACAGTTCTTAGTTACAATTTTAACTGTTTTATGTAAATAAAACTTCCTTGCCCGAAAATATTTGGCCTAGGATCAGAGTGAAGTCCCTCATAACCTGCATCCCTGTGGGCTGGTGCTTTCTTTTCAATGATGGAAAATATATTACACTCTCCTAAAGTCAGAATACACCAATGCCATTTCCTTTGTAGTCTTTGCTGGTCACATGGCCCTTTTTGTTTTAAATTAATAAAATCCTAAATCTGCATTCAAGAATAACAGTTAACATAGTCTTTCAACAGAAATTCAGCTTTAAATTGCTTCCATATGAGATCTTTACTTAAAACTCTGGCAGACTGTGCCCACACTTTTGTTTTGTTTTGTTTTTACCGAGGTCCAACTTCTGGGTTTGTCGTTCCCCCAGATTTTAGAGTGGAGAGGTTTTTGCTGCCAGATATAACAAGCATGAAGGACCATTGTTTAAAGAAACAAAAACTTGAACTATCCATCCAAAAAGGAAAAAGCATGTAGGGATATTAACCCCTGTCTGCCAACTGTCCTCAAGCGACAAGCATTTGACCCAGAACATGTTGAAACTGGAGCAATAATGTTGAATTAGTGACATTCTGAAGGAATGCTGGGTGTACCTATCTTAATAAATTTACAGTTCAAGGGAGTGAAGGATGCCAACCTTTGAATTCAAAAATCACATTGGGCTTGAAAGTAATTCTTCTGATCTCATTTCTTTGTCACTTGCCTATGTAAAATAGTTAGCATGACAGACTTGCAGATTTGTCTGCAGCAACTTATTTATTTTGTACCTTGCTCCAGGAGTGTTCTGTAGAGAAATGAAGCTTAGGGTTTGGCGTTTAACAGACCCTATTGTGAACCAGTGTCTTATCAAAGAGATTGCAACATAATGGAAGCATGATTAGCTGAGCTCTGACGCCGGCAGATGTTTGATCTCTGGTAAACTTCATAACATTTGAATTCAGGTCAAAATGGCAAAAGGTTGTACAAATTCACTAGCAGTGTTCTGGGCCATCAGTAGCCTGAGTGTGGCCTTTGTGGCAACCTCTGTCAGTGAGATTTGCTTTCTAGGGAGAAAATGCTTGGGGTCCTACCCAGAATAACTGTGGGTTTTTTCATTCCTTGATTGTCTGGCCAAATCTCCCATGCCACGTTGTTTATGGTACAGAGCTTGCATCACTAGTTGTATAGGGACAATGCAAATTAACCAAATGTAAATTTAACAAATGCATCTATAGAACTTGTTAGCTTGCTATTGCAGTTTGCCTTTTGCTTATCTTGCAATTTAAAAATACAGTAGATCAGAGGTGGTATGCTAACACATATGTTGTTTTCATACTGAATGATGAATGAGTCAAACCTCCATGTACATTTTTTTCTGCTTCAGCTTCATTACCTCCAGGAAGGGAGGAATATTATTCTCGTTTTTGCTGTTTATGAATAGTCATGGGGTTTGCTGGATGTTATGATCCTTCTTTGGAAGGGGAGTAGTCAGGTGGCTGCATAGGCACTCTCAGTTAAGTGACCAGTGCTGTTGACTTTGTCTCAAAACTTCTGAATGCTAAAATCAAAAAGAAATCCTATGCACTTCTGAGGGTACTGGCTTCTAGCACAGTAAAGTCTGAAGTGAAATGGCTGTCAGAGTAGTCTGCAGACATGCAAACAGGAGGTTGTGTTGATGACTTACTTGTATCTGTCTCCTCTGCTGATCTACTGTGGTCTCTTTGTCAGGCTTTAAAAGAAATCAATGAAGTTGGGGACCTTTTGCAACTGAAATATTCCCGTCGCCGTTTGGTACCTCTCTTGGACCGGCCGTTTGACGAGACAACGTATGAAGAAACAGAAGACTGAAGTCCCTCCACGTGCCTCGGTGGGAGGGACACAGCCCATGGGACACTCCGTGGCACACAGGCCACAGCATCTGTGAACAACACACTTCTGACTGCTTAGCATAAAAGACATTTCCTCACAATACTGAAGTGGCCACATCAGCTCTAAATGGCATTTTGTAAATAGGGAGAGGATTTAAAAAAAAAGCTTTGATTCCTGTGTCTTCAGGGTCTGCCCTAGAGGTGCTTGGCTTTATTTTTTCTTGTTGCTTTTTTTTATTTATTTGTCTCAATGAATTCACAGCGACTCAAGTTGGCTGTGGCTGATCAGTTCAGACTTTGTATGCACCATTAGCCTCCCAAATGCTGGCTGAGATGTTGTAAGCATGTGTGATGCTGGCATGGCAGCATTTCCAGTGTCACTGCTAGGTGTCTGATCTTCCCAGGAAGGAATGAGCTGACCTGTCTGTTCTTGGAGACTTTCTAGAGAAACTGTTGATTGCTAACTTGGACATATTTAACAAGATAAATAATCAACCAAAGTTTTTTTTTTTTTTTTTTCATTTGCAGTTACTTCTGTTTAAAACTTGAATTTAGCCTTTTTAAAATAAATGTGTTGTTGACATGTCACTGACAGGACCATTGTTCCCAAACATTATTTAGTTTTGTAAGCCACAGGCAGAAGGACTTCTGGAACTCTAGGCTCTTTTTCTTCCCCGTATGGATACCAGATTGCCTCCTGGTTTTGACACTAATTGTCCCCTTGATATGGGGTAAGTGATGGAGAGGGGTTTTGTTTGGGTTGTTTTGGGTTTTTTTAATAGGTTGTGTTTTGTCTTCTGACATACTTCTGTTTAAAAAAAAGAAAAATGTGGATTTAGTGTGTGTTGCTTTCTCATCTTCAGGTTAATTTCTCTTTCTTTATAATTATTTTAAAATCGTGAACAAGTCACTGCTAAGTTCTAGAAGGGTGCTCTGGGTTAGCTACACCAGAACAATCCTCAAGCTTCTTCTTAAGACTAAAACTCCTCAATAAGCAGGTCTATACAATGAGTGACTGTTAGGAGAACCACTTATTTCATGCAGATCTGTGAAACTGTGATCTGTTTTTTGTCATATATGAGGTGTTCTTCACTGGCCTTGTTGCTTATATGGACAGCTTGGATCTTGTAATTACCCTTCAGCCAGCCAGCAAAGTCTCTGCTGGCAGCTGCATGTCTGTGTAGGCCTTCCCTGAAGAGAGAATGTCCTTGTAATTGCATTTAGTTGGATATCTTTATTCTTTTGTGTTTCTGTTACTGATCAACACTGATTAAGTCAGTGTTCACTGAGCCAGTTGCTGTTTGGAATTTTTATTTGCATGTTTCATACTGTCCCTATGTTTAAAATAGACACCTTTGCTCTAACACACCTTAGAGGAGGTCTGCTACTTAGTTTGTGCATCTTGAATTCTTTCAATGAACAGAATGGATCAACAAAGAGGTACCAAAAATTTTAAACAGGAGTCAGTTGCAATATAGCTTGTTTCTGTATTTTATACACAGACATGTAGGATTCCTGCAAAGATAGTAAAACATTAACGTTGTGTCAGTTGGATTGGGCCAGCTCTTCAGTCTTGGTTAGCAAAATGATTTTTGCAGGTGACTGGGGTTTTCTAAAACAGATTCTTCATCGTAAAGCTCTTTGCATGGTGCTGCAAAAAAAAAAAAAAATTAGTTTTTTTAAAGTTCTTTTATGTTCCCTCTGCAACTAACAGGAAAGGAGTGCTTTGACCACAAGAACCAAACAGTTCTGCAAGTACATCCAGTGATTTAAAGAAGAATTGGTTTCTATTTATAGAATATATTAATGGATCTATAGGTCCTGTTCCATTTTAATGTAGTGGAACTTCAAAACACTGATTCATTTTTTTACCATTGAATTTCAGAAATTTAATTATATGAGAAGAACTGAAATTGACAGTTTGAAAATAGGTCCAGATAACTATTTCTGCTTTCGTCCATTAATGTTGATTTGCTCTTCTTCTGGAGCCAAGTGTGTACACAGTCCGAGAAGTCTGTATGTGCAACTTTGATAGCTATGAAGTAGTCTCATTTGTTCAGCCACAGAGTGAATAAACTGCAGTTAGCTGAGCTTACTTTCTCACCTGCACTCTGCCCAGGACTTGCGCTAACATTCCAGCAGATCACCTGCTTTCTGACTTCAAGAAGCTTTACCTCAAAGAATTATTGCCTTTTTTTTTTTTTCTCCTTTGGACTGTAGTAGGGAACAAGAGGAGGTTAGCACAGGAAGCCCTGACTTCAGCCCTGATCCTATTAACTGGATCATGGAATGGTTTAAGAGCAGACAAAACTGACCGCCTTGAAGCTTGGGTCAGTAGGTAGCTGTTTTGAGCATTCACAAATGTACAGTGTGTTTGCTGTGTAGTCAAGTCAATTCGAAAACTGTGATATATCAAGTTAGAAGTGGGTTATCATAGATTCTACAAGTCTCGAGTTCTAATCTTGTCTCTGGGATTCAGTTTTAGAACAGCTTGTCTTTAGAAGGGACAAAAGCATCTGGACAAATCTTATTAATGTAGACCACTGTGTAATACTTCTGAAATTGTCAGTGTTTAAAAATTACTGGTGTCCATTTGGATTCCAGTTGTACTTTTTGAGGAAATTGTGTTCAAGCTTCTGCCTTTTAGTATCTTTCTGCTGTGTCATGCTGTCTGCATACGACTTTGAATTTTGCGTTGCAAAGACATTTCAGAAATCATTCAGGCAGTTAGCATTTCAAACTGCTTGGTTACATTTCATCCTTGCTGTGTCCTTTTTGGGAAGCAACTCCCCCCTGGAGGCCTTCTATTCAAGGGAACCTGTTTTGCCAAAATTTGGTACCTATTGAAACTGCTTCTGAAAAAGTAAGAAATTACAAGTCCAAGATTTTGCACGTTTAAGTCAGTAATTCACTGAACATGAAAGCCAGGAAAATCTTTCTGCATCTACTAAACAAACTCCTCTCCCACAGTGGAAGAAGCAGACTAGTACTGGTTTGTGCTAGGCAAACCTACAGCGTGTATGCTGTCACTGTATGTATAAGATGGATTGCTGCTTTGATACTTGTACTGTACTGACCAGAAATCTGTCCCCTTTTTCTCCTGGCACTAGAAGTGAATGAAAGAACCAATCTTGAGAGATCACAAAGGATGAAAAACTGTTTAAGAAATAAGACTTCAGTCCCTGCCAACTTTCAGAGACATTCTAATTGAAAATGACTTGTGGTATTTCTTAAGAGATGCAAAATTCAAAAGAAAATGAAGGCTGCTTTTGAACAAAGAATTTTGCCCTGTACCATATATTGGCTAAACTTACTCATAAATATACAATAGTTACCTTCCCAGTACCTCTCTGAAGAACTTAGCAAGCAAGTTTTTGCCTGTGGTGAACAGAGTGAAGAGTTTAGAACCATAACTGTTTTCGAGGCTAATGGCCATATTTTTTCACTTGTGAGAAAATTGAGAAGCTCCTATTACTGAGCATCAGCAAAGAGTGAGAGATGCGCTTCTCATTAGAAACTGGCCTTCCCAAGTAGACCTTTGTCTTAAGGAACCTGATTCATAGTTTTTCTGTAGTTGTTCAGCAAAGAAGAAACGCAAGTTTTTTGTGTCAAAATAACCAGGGCTTGCTTTTTTGTTTTTTTACATGACACAAACTTTTGTATAGTGTGTGTATGTATGTGGTATATTTAACTCTTTAGTTTCTATATATTTTCCCTTCTAAGTAGCATCCTTAATGAGCTGTTCTGGTTCTTGAGTTACTGGTGTGGCACTCTTATGCTTTAGGCCGACTCAGGAGTGAGTTGACCAAACATCTTACTGTGCCGAAGTCATTCAGCGAAGGGATTGCATCCCCCCATCCTACTCTTGCTGTTTCCTCCAAGAGTGCAGCTGCACATGTACACAGAGCAGGCAAGGGAAGCGTGCCCATAAAATCAGTGACTGTCTGCTGTGTGGATGAAGGACCAATACAGCAGAGGTGGAGAAAAGGGGTAGTCAATCATCACTTACTCTCAGCTATACATGGATCTTTCATGTGTACTTGAACAAGTATGCCTAAAACAGGAATGCAGCTTTCAGTGCCTAAAGGGACACTCCTCTAAAATTTCTCCACACCAAGTAAATCCTTCCTCTCCTTCTGTACAAATTTTAATTTCTTTACGTCTGAAAAGCATTTGGCTTACAGCTGTTTGCTTGTTCAGAAGCTGTGTTATCCGTTCAGAGGGATCATAGGAGAGGCTGGAGGAAAGCATGAGCATGACTCTTCACATAAGAGAACACTTTGCAGCATTGGATCTGGAGCACAATGCATGAGCCCCGTTGCTGCATTACAGAGAAAGAAACTTGTGGAGATGTATCCCACTATACAATGCTCAGTCAGAATTTATACAGTTTCTATATATTATTTTTACAGTTTATATGCAGCCTATGAAAGTGTCAGGCATGGTCTGTGTGGGTGGCACCTTCTGCATGGAGACCTGAGATATCTGCAGTCTGTTCTGTTTTAGCACTAGTGAAATACTGAGCTGTTTGGGAATGCTTAGTGATCTCTCAGTGGGTGCATAGCTGGCTTTGGTGCTGAATCTGGCACCCAAGTGGCATTGGACCACTGTTTGGGAAAAGCAACAGTCATTTGACCCATGTAACTTGAACATGGTTTTAAAAGAAACAAAAAATAAAAGAACAACTCATATGCCATTGTGATGGCTTTGTATTCTTGTAAACATCCCCAGCCTTGCAGTTGTCCACCTGTTCAAGGATTTGGACTTAAAGCTAGAGCACAAACATGAAGTGTTTGTGTGAAGTATTCTGCTATATCTTTCACTAAAAAGAGAACCATTTGGTGCAGACATTGGAGCTGTTGTGTTTATATCCCCAAAAGGGGCCGGGTGAAGGAGATGTCAACTGTGGTGTGTGTTGAAGGCCTTAAGCTGTGACTCTTGGTATGAAGAATTGAAATTAAAACTGACCTTGAAGAATGCAGTGAATTTTATCCCATGGAAGAATACTCTGTGCTCTTAGTTAAAGCAATATGTACTGCTGTTTTCTTGGGAGGGAGAGGTTCAGAACTCAATTTGTTGTGTGACCCTGGCTAGGAGCTGTTTAAGGAGATGTCTGTATGTGGGACCCAAAAGTAGTGCAGTTCTCTGCACCAATGTTCCTATGTAGCTTATCTAGTTCCTGTGTAGTTCCATTGGTAACTTGTTCCTTGGCTGCTGAAAGCGGGAGACTTACTGAGAGGGTCAGGGACTTCAGAAGCAGTGGCAGCTAGCAAATTCATTTCCTCAACAGGAGGTAAACAGGTCTCACATGAATATGCCAAGGGTTGGTGCTGTTCCAAAAATACCCATGGCAAGGTGAAACATGCACCAAACCATCTGACCTCTGGAAAGCATTTCATTTTTTTTTGCCAAAACTCATCCTGTTCAGACAGTATTTCTGATACCCCTTAATGGTATGTTAAGCCTAATGCATCTCCAGCCTCCCAATATTGTTAATTTCAGATCCATTTGAGAGAGGACAGAGGAATGCTGGAGCCTGAGGCTTTAGGTTAGCAGCCCTAAAGCCAATGGTGGCCCACATTTCCACAAGCCCTGGGCAGAATTACCAAGTCACAGCACTTCGTCTTAAATTGCACTGTATTCTTATGCCTCTGTGTTGCTATAATGTACATATATATTGGATTTTTTTGTAGATAAGACATTTTAGATAAAATTTTTAAATGGGCTCCCCCCCAAATATTTTATGCCAGATGTCTAATTTTTTTTACACTTGTGATTAACATAAATTTGGATGCTCTGTGGGCAGAGAAAAAGATAAACGGATGGTGCATTGGCTTTAGAAAGGTAACAATGCATGTTTAAAAAAAACACTGGAGAAAAAAACTGCTTGGGAAAAAAATTCATTCAAATATATTCTATGTTCTGCATAATAAAGACTTTAAAAAAATGCTATATTGTGGGGTTTGCCTTTTTTTCTTAATGCTAATGAGGCTTTTTCCCTATTAGGGAGACCAAACCCTTTTCCTCTTCCTTTCCAATCCCTCTTCCACTCACGCCTCAAAAAAACCTAACACACAAGTTTCATACTGAAATGACTGTGTAAAACCAGAGCCTGTTTGTTTGCTCAGATTAGTGTTCCCCTCTAGCCATGTACTCCAGAGCTAGGAAATCTTGCATGCGAGATGGATGCTTAGCTGTTTTCTGGCGGGCTTAGGTCCCTTGTACAGCAATAAGCTTGATGTGCAATCTAGAAAAGCTGCTTCTGTTGCGGAGAGACTCTGCAGTTCCTGACGTGCAGCACTCCCGCGAGTGAGTGCCCGCCAGAGCTCAGTCCCTGCCACGGAAAGCTGGTTGTGCTCGAAAGCCAGGCTGCTACCCTTGGGTGCTGTTACAGTGTCAGGCTGCTCTCAGCTGTCATGCTGCTAATGAGATGTTTGAAAGGGCTTCTTGATCCATCTCGCATGGGATTCTTGACCTCACATCTGTCTTGCAGTCTGTGTCTTGTTTTAAACATTTCCTTCCATTCGTCTCGGCCCTAAGTCTGCATAAACCAGATGTCGGTACTTGAAAAGGAGGTGCAGGTCCTGATTTTTAACTGTGGCTACAGAAATGGGCCCAGGTGATTTGCAACTTTGTGTTTAGGCTGCTGTAGAAGTGTTGTTTTTTCTGTTCGAGGTGTCCCTTTCTGGGACACTGCCAGCACTAGCACTTTTCCTCAGCAGGCTGCAAAACCTCCTTTCAGCGTCTTTCACTACTAAGTTTTTCCTAATCCTTTCCCTAGTAATTTCCTTCACAGGCTCATGAACGCCTGTGGAGATCCCGGAATAGATACTCTAGACCCAAAGTAAACAGCCACTCCATGTTTCCAACAGGTTTTGAGGGTTAGATAAGATGCTGCCAGCGTAGAAGAGAGCAGATCAAGGAATAAAAACTTATTTTGAATGGTGGAAACTTCCTCCCGCAGCTCGGGAACAGCCGGAGCTTTCACTGGGGAGCACAGGGCCCCGTTTCTGCCGGTCGCGGGCCGGCCCAGGAGCGGGGGGGGCTCGTCCCCGCTCTCCCGCGGAGCGGCTCCGGCGCTCAGAGAAGAGGAGGCGGCGGCCTTTGCAAGCTCTTCTCCGCGGGGGCGCGGCGGGAGGGTCCGAGCCCCTGATGCGCTGCGCCCCCCGCCCGGCCGCGGCCCCGCTCCTGCCCCTCCGTGCCGGGCGCCTCCATCCTCCCGCCTGGCGCGGCCGGGCCGGAGCCGGCGGGCCCCGCGGCCGCCCCGCCCCGCCGGGAGAGCGCTGCGGCGGGGCGGCCCCGGCGGGAAGCGCCCGGTGGTGCCGCGGGGCTTGAGCGAGGCCGGCGCCGCCGAGGCGCGGAACAAAGAGCCCCGGGCCGGGCCGGCCCCGCCGCAGGGGCAGCGCCCCGCGGGCACCGCCGGGCGGAGGGGGCGGCGGCCGCTCGGGCCATGCAGCTGCCGGGAGGGGAGGAGCGGAGCGGGCGGCGGCGCCCCGGAGGGGGCAGCGCCCGGAGGGAGAGGGGGGAGGTCTGGCAGTGCCGGCAGCCTCCGAGCAGGGCAGGGGCGCGGCGGGGCCGTGCCCGGGGCCGGCAGCGGCAGCTATCGCCCAGGCGGGGCTGGACCGCTCTTCGTGCGAGCAGGAGCCTCTCCCCGGCGAGCGGCCTCCCGCCCGCCCTCCGGTGCCCAGCGTTGCCTGCAGAGCTGCGGCAGCACCGGCGACTGACTCGGCGGGGGGAGGAGAAGAGGAGGAAAAGAAATCGGATTGCCGAAAGGATTAGGAAGCGGGGTGGGGAGGCGAAGCTCTCTCCTCCCGTCCCTCCCCGCACACACTTGTGAAGCTATTCAGAGTTATCCTTCAGCATCAGTGGCGAGCGAGCCCGGGGGAGCCGCGACCGCGAAAGGCGCTCGGCAAACTGCAAGAGCGATCAGAGGGAGGGGAGCGGCCCGGGACGCCCGACCCTGCCCCGGCCCCTGTCCTTGCCCGTGGGGCACCGCACTTCCCGGCTCCGGTGTTCTATATATTACTCTCTTTTTTTAAGATTTCCCTGCTCCTCTCGCTTTTTTGGAGAAGGACAGGATTTGGAGCATTGCGGGTGGGCGTGCTGCCGGACCGCGTGCCCTGAACGTGCGGGGAGAGAGGGAGGGAGAGATGCCTCTGATTAGAGGGAAAGTCGTGCTCATCCTGAGCTTCGTCTTCCTGACAACTTTCGCGGCTGTGGTGAGAGGACTACCCGTGAGGAAACAGCGCAGCAGCAGCCCGAAGGAGAGGAGCTCCAAGCTGGCAGAGGTAAGGCAACCTTTGGGGAAGTATGGAGAGCCGGGAGGGTGCTGAGGAGACTCCTTCCGCAGCCTCTGCACCCCCTCACGTGCCAGGAAGGCTGCGGAGCCAGCGGGCCACCTGAGTGGTCACCGGGGCTCCCTCGGAGGCGCTTGTGCGTCTCGGATGGGAGCAGCATCCAACACGTGTCCCGCGGCCCGGCCGCCCGCAGCTCCCGGGAGAGAAGCAGCAGCGGGGAGGAGTGTTGGGGCCCCCCCCTCTTACGGGCCGTTTCTTCACCCGTTGAGGGGCAGAGCAGTTTCCCGGCCTGCGGGATTTTGGGGCAGCCTCAGGTCTTCGCAGTGCACAGAGGCTGAAGGAAAGGGGCTGCTTTAGGCTTTCTGAGATCGGGGCCCAGTGTCGTGACCCGGTGCCCGGGAAGATCCGTTGCCTCCAGCACCCAACATCCCAGGTGGGAGAGAGGGGTTAAATTAACGCGGTTGGTGCCATGCCAGGAACTCCGAATCGCCTCTACCATAAACATAAGACATGACGGATTTTAGCCACCATCTCTCCTCCGCGCCGAGACGCCCCTGGGGCAGGTTCCGGAGCGGCCATGCTCCTTTCTAATCCCGGCAGCCTGCGCCCCTGCAGTGTCCCCCGGGGCAGGCGGCCTGGGGAGCCTCCCGGCCGGGAAGGGGGGATGTCCCGGGGCTGCGCCTTGCGCTCCTCGCAGTGCCTGATCTGGCCAGCGCCGGCTGCCGAGCGCGGACTGTGCAAGGGAAAACTTTAACAGGCAGTGAGAGACCGGTCAGACTGGGACAACTGATGGGATCTGATGGGATTTACAGGAGGGAAATAGGAAAGAAACAAAAGGAGAGCAGAGAGAAGGGTTTGAATAAGAAAGATAATTGGATGGTTGAAACAAGCTGTTTCCATCTTGAAACTGTTCTCAGGCGAAAAAATAGTTCGGGTAGCACAGCTGTGTTTAAAAAGTAGTCTTTCGAAGAATGCTACTGCTAAAAGTAGGTGAAGGGAATAATTGAGAAAAGTGACTATAGGAGGAGGCTGAGCAGGACAGGGTAAGAGCAGCTCAGCCCTCACTGGCGATAGGCAGCAGTGTGGGAAGCAGCAGATTTGATCTGCAATGTCAATCAGACTGGCAGAGGAGGTGTGAAGTGGTGGGAATATACCTTATTCCTAGTTAGTGCTGAAACAGGACGCTGATCTGTGCAAGGAGTCGCGCTGGCAGCTCCTGTGAGATGCACTAAACCCCATTCCAGCATGAAATCCAAGGAACAAGTGCGAGGAGCTAATCTGCCGCATGGAAAGCCTGGCCAGTAGACAAGAGATGGCACTGCCTGTGTCCAGCCAGGTACCGCTAGTCAAGTCTGGTAATGGTTTTGAGTGGAGCATGGACTGGGCAGATGCAAAGAGGACTGCTGGGGATGTTATGTGCTGTGCTTTGCTAGTGAAACTTTGAGCACAGACCTAGATGGTGCTTCAGTTGCCGGAGAAATGCCAGGCAGAGTGACCTCGGGCTCTGGCTGCAGGAGTATCGATTTACACTTGAAATCCAGGAAAGTGCTGCAGCCCTGTGGCAGGGTGCAAGGATAGGGACAGTCTGTATGTTAGGAAGTTATGCATGTGCCTACCGCGGGACCCTGCAGTGCAGCCTTCAGGCTCCTTTTTATCTGACATCTAAAATACATGGGAGAGGGGAGCGGGCTGCTGTCAGTCCCGGTTTGTGAATGGTTGTGAATGGGGAGCGTTGTGCGGCCAGCCAAAGATCACACACGGCACTTACACAGCGCAGCCTCTGTCCCCAGGACCTTTGCTTCTTGCAGAAGTACAAACATACAAGAAGTTTATAGGCAAAGGTTTGAGGGTGGAGGTTAGAAGCAAGGAGGAAGTTGAAAAATTAATTCCTGTGGGAGCCTGTTGGTGCTCCTGTGCACGCCCTTCATCCCTCAGAGTACTGTCTGCACAGTTCTCACGGCAGGGAGAAAGCATCCGAAGACATATGTCTCTTCTAGCTGTGTTTTGAGATGAAATCCTCTGTTTCCAGTGCATGTCGGGGAGAATTTAGAGTAGTCATGCTCAGCTGTTTGAACTAAAGCAGAGAGCACAAGCACAGCAGTATGGTGGTTAAAAAAAAAAAATCCAGAGTGATTTTGGGTCATACACACAGATGGTTCCTGTTGCAGCACTGATACGTCCTGTCTCTATGGCAGCAGGGTAGCCACAGCTGGAGTATTGGTTACACTATGGGTAATGCCCTACAGATGTGGGTAGAATGAAGGGGGCTGTGAGGAGAAAAATAGAAATGACAGAGAAGAGCAGATAGACAATCAAAACCATTAAACAGTTATATAACTTGGACTTATTTTAACAACTTCGTTTAAAGCAAACATTTTTCCTTGGTTTAGAATTGAATGGAAATTGTTATAATCTGTCCTGAGCCTCAGAGTTGCACTTCTATACTAATATAATTTAGAAAAATTAAACCAAGTTTTTCAGTAAATTTTTGAGTTAGAAACTCTTCTAATTGCAGGAAGGATGGAGGGAACACATGCTTTATTTTTGGGTGATAACCTTATTAGTATGTCCCAAAGTCCTGTGCCTCAGTCAGGATCCATTACCAAAGGAGCAGGAAAATGTCCATGTTCTCAGCTGTGACACTGGGCAAAAAAGCTTTGCCTGAGTTACACTGTTCTCAGCATAAACAACAAATATAGTGAGAATATTTGCTGTTGCTTCAGTCTGACTGGAAGTTGAAAAGGCAGAATGAAGAAGTTGAAAGGCAGTTTTCTTTCCAAACTGTGACTTAAATCTAATGAGAGAAGGTATGTGCTCCTTTGGAGGCTTTTTGGTGGTATTTGGGAAGGCAAGTGGGCTCCAAAGCAGCAAGCAGGTGTACAGCAGGGTTTTTAGAAGTGCTTTTGCAGATTCATACTTTGATGTGGGCAGAAATGTGGCAGGACAGAGCACTGACCAGCAAGTGGCTCTTCAGATTTGGGTAACTGAATAGTTCGAAAAACTTGCGTCCCTTTTGGAGACAAGGTACAGCTCATCACGTCACTTGATCGTTTATTTATTTATGAAGTCAGGAGGTTTAAATGCAAAATATGTTTTGATAAACTCACTAGATTTCAAAATATTGTCTTTGAACATAGTTAATAGACGTTTGAATTATTTCCAACTGATACCGGTTGATTCTGGTGCTGTTCTGGTAAATAGAAAACAGCTAGAGTCCTAACATGCTAGAAATGTAAATGTTAGAAGTGATTAGATCTGTGTGAACCGACACCCCAGCTGTGCATAGAAATAAAAGTGCCGGTGGGAACGGTGATGGGGGTGTTGGGAGTGAGGGCTGTGACAGGGCAGCCAGAAATGTATCATGGAGGGTCCAAGCTCTCAATCGAGCTCTGGTGGGCTTGATGTGTGCTCTTCAGTAGGAGGGAACTGCTCTGAGAGAGGGGTCCAAGAGCAACGACAGCAAGCTCTCCAAGGCACCTGGGGTGTTACTGCTGGGCTGGGACAGGGGCAGGAGGCAAATCCAGGCTGAGCTTGCTGTTGGAGTTCCCCTGGTCTGAGGCTGTGAGCAAAGCAAATACGGCATCTGCGATAAGACATAACGGAAGGCAGCAAAAGAAATACCAAGCACAACATAAAGGCTGAATTGGCTGCAAATCAGTGGGTTTGTACAGCACCTGATATGATGGCTTCAGGCCCCTGAGAAACAAGGAAACAAGTGACAACGTTATGTGTTATTTACTGGTTAAATCAAGCAGTAAGAGTAGTGATGGGAAACTACATATAAAAATGAAGATCTACACCTGATTAAAAATTGGTAGCAGTCTTGATTTAAATTAACCTGCCTTGTGCATAAGGGCTTGTGAGTGCTGAGGAGTGCTTAAGAATTAAATGTACAGAAGTCACACAATGCCTGGCTGGAGATAACAGCAAAGGGAGAGTGAAGGAGCTTCAAGGTGACATGGCATGGCTGTACTAGATAAAACAGTGTTAAAGGGAAAGAAATATCATCTAGGCTTGCGTGGAGTTTGCCAGGAGACTGTAAGCAGAAGTAGCCCTGTCATTGGGATCCATAACACAGCCTAGACACGTTGGTCTGGGAACACCACTGCAGTGATGGGCTGCACAGGCACAGAGGGCTGTGAGAGCCTGCCCTGTGCCTCCCCCCAGCTCTTGCTCCTTCTTGACTCTTCTAGGGCTGTCTGGCCAAAAAGAGGATCTCACTTTCCCAGAGCCATCTCGCCCTGCTGAGGATCTCCAGTTTGTGTTGTCACCCAGGTCTGCCCTGTGAGGAGCATCTTGTCGTGCTGCTGCCTCATCAGGAGGGCCCAGCTGGGGTACGAGTGGGCGGCCGGGTCGGTGCTGGCTGCCTGCACAGCCAGATCCCGCCGCCACTGCGGGCTGTGTCAGTAGCAGAGTCATTTTGCCTGCGGATGTGCTTTTTACCTTTTCATTTCTTCAGCAATTAAGCGTTCTTGTCCCTGGCTTTGTCCTTGGCGGAGGTCGAATTTGTGGGTACAAAACGTTCATTGAAGCATCCTTCCGCTCTGAAAGGGGCTCTTTGTGTGCAGGGAGGTACTTCTCCCTTTGTAGCAAATTTCCTTTTGAGAAGTGCCAAATTATCTTAGTCAACACAGTTGAAAACCCTCCCGCCCTGGGGCTGAGACAGCAGCAGAAACAAAGGGGAGCCGGGTGTAGTGAAGCTGCCCAACAAGGGGGCTTCTTCCCTTTTCACTGCACAAATAGGTCTGCTGCATTCCCATTGTTACAATCAAAGGGGTTCCTGTAAAAGGCACATGTAAGGGGAAGAGATGAGGCATAAATCGCTCCACAGGGCACTGCCCGGCACTCTCTCTGGGTTCACAGAAGTGTCCTCCAGCACATGCAGACCTCTCTTCATCCTGCTTCCAACCATGATCCCTCCAAGCCCTGTGGGACGATGGAGGGAGTGTGCTAGAGTTAATTCCTGCTTTCATCTTGTCAGTGTCCTATGGGTAGGGAGTGCAAACCAGGGATCATCTGTTTTCTGTAGCAGCAATAAATATTCTTCCACTCGGAATAATCCCCGAAACAAGAAGCCCTGATGGTTCCCATAGGGAAGCTTGAGGACAGCCTGAGCTATGGACAGGCCAGCAAGGTGTCCCATGCTGTCCAACTCCTTCAAAGCAAATTGTTGTCAGACATAGGCTCGGGTTTTGTACAAAATACTGGAGCAAGGAAGAGACTGTGGCATGTTTCGATGTTAAATCATTCTTGTTTCAGACAGAAGCTTGCAAAATAATGGTGCAAGGAGTTTGGGGTTTGGGTTTGCTTTTTTTTTTTTTGTAGAATGTTTTGCAAGTAACCTTCATTGAGCAGTCAGATGCTTTTACATGGCCAGCTGTAAAAGTCAGCCTGAAGAGCATTGCTTCCAAGCAGTCCCATTTCTGCATATTCCCTCTATGTAGGGACTCCTGAGGCTTTTCTGAGAAGTTGTTTGAGATGTACTTTCATCTCTGTACTCATGAGATGAAGGCACCAAAAAGATGGTGTCCTACCTGCCTCTGAGTCATAGGTGGCCCTTGGTGTGAAGGGCACTGATGCCTCCTGGGCTTCAGGTTGGTTTCATCTCCAGGGCAAGGATAGAGCTTCAAAGGGAGCAAAATGCAGTAGATCGCTGCCTTCTGCTGTCTCCTGGCACCACTGGATGGGCACAAGGTAGAGACCTGGCTGCAAATGACCAGGAAATGCTCATGCTTGCACGGAAGAGGTGGTGAGGTTTGGGTTTATCTTGGATTAGGAGCTGATGGTTGGCCTGGTCTGTCAGGGTCTTATCTAGCGCTCAGGACTTGGGGTGAAAGGCAGGTCTGGGCACATGTCCCAAACCAAGAGAGCCACCATCATGTAGGGTGCAGTTGGAGGCTGGCACATGGCAAGGGTACAGTACCCTTCAGATAAGCTGTCTTCCAGCCCAGCCTTGGCAGCCTGAGTCCAGGGACTAGCAAGCCAGTCCCAACTCTTTCCCAGCAGCTGAGCCCCCAGGCTCCTGAGAGGGCAGTATTTGCTGGGTGGCCTAGAGGTGCTGCAAGAGGAGCTCCACCAGTGAAGAACTGACACCTCTTTGCCTCCCTGGGGTGTACTCTCTTCCCCCTACTTTGGCACACTTTCCTGCTGCCCTCCCTGCACTCCCCTTCACCTGCAACCATTCCCACAGCAGCCAAAATCCCAGGGGATGCCAGCTGTGCTGTGCCGTGCCATGCAGTGCAGCACTGCAGACAAGATAAGGTGTACAAATGTCTTCACACAAGCTGTTTCCCCCAACAGTTTCCCCTCTTGAGACACTGATTTTTAAGGAGCAGGCAACATTACCATGTAATAAAACTGCCAAGATGTCCCTTAGGGGAGCATCTAGTTGTCTTCTAGGAAGCATCTGTAGGGTGGCCCTCCTCATGCCACCGGTGGAGGAGATGTGTTGGTGTCTCAGGGTCCGCTTGGCTTCTGCACCCAGGATTACAGCTTGAGTATTATGTGTCTGTGACCACCATGGGGACTGGTCCTGGGGTTATCTCTAGGAAGTGGCTGGCCAAAGGGAAGATAAGGGGTCAGCTAGGGGCTAAGATGCTAGAGAAATAGGGCTTCCTATCTGGATATGCCCTAGTGACTTTGGATTTGCCTCTGCAGGCTTGCAAACCTCAGGCTTCTGTCTGGTGGGAGGGGGGAAAAAAAGAGAAAATTATTCTTTTGGTGAAGCACTTAAGAAGTAACAGGAGCTGTCCTGGAAAATCTTAGGAACAATTGAGTTATGAACACCACAGATTGGAGCTAGAGAAAGCTACCCCAAGACCCTTTCTGCACCCCACAGGGATGTGCAGGAGTCATTAAATCCTGCCATTGCGCTGGAGAGGGGATCTGAGCTCATCCACAAGCTGGGGAGTTGAAGCCAAGCACCTGGAGCAGGGGCTGCTGGCTGTGAGTCAGCCTAGCTTTGTCCCTTAAGCAAGACAAGGTGCAGCATCCCTGCCTGGATCCCTTCCTCTGCAGAGTATGGAGATGCTCCAAATCCAGCTCAGGTGTCCATTTTGTCTGTTGTTGAAGGGATCCCCGATGGATTTCTATTAGGCTGGTTGGCTGCATTCCCTGCCACATCGCTTGCTTGGAGGGGCAGCCTCTGCAGCCTGTGTGGGTACAAGGGGAGTTCCTTCTTGCCCAGTGTCCCCCCACACTACCATCTCTTTTAGCGGGCAGGGGGAGGCTGGCGTTGGTCCCATCAGTTTCTGCACTTGCTTTGCTATGTTTCTGGGGTTTTTGCTTTTGTAGTTTTGCTTGGGCTGCAGCAGGGAAGGGAGCAGCAGCTGGAGCAGTCGGAGTTATGGTGTGCAGGCTAACAAATGCGGATCATTAGCTGGAACAAGTTAATGGTTACTGAAGCACATGGAGTTTAGAGCTGGAACAAGTTAACAACAACTCAGTCTGATGCATTAGCAGCTTATGTGTATTATAGCTCAACTATGTTAACAGAAAACATCTGCCCTAGAAGGAGCATTTGCCAGAGAGCACCAGAGGATATGGATGTGTGTCTGTTCACCTCCCTGGGGGACCTCTCCATGCAGTCTCTGTGGGGGCCTGGCTCCCGTACCCATGGCTGTGCTGCATCTGAGCAGCTCCCAGCTGGCCTGGCTGCAGCAGAAGTCTCAGGATAAGGTCTCAGGTTAAGGGTCTTCAGGTAAGGGTACCTTGCCAGTGGCTGGTGTCCTTGCAGCAGGCACTGCTTCTCAAGGATCAACCCTTGGAATCTGTGCTTGGGCAGAGTCTCCTGGTGCAAGGAAAACTCCATCTGCTGTGCTGTGATATGTCAGTGGTGCCAACCTTATGCTCCAGCTTCTCCTCAAGGCCTATGTGATTCATCCATGTGGAAGGCAGGGCAGTCCCTCCTCGGGGGCAGGTAGGGAGGAGAAACTCAGCTGTGGTGAACCTTTCTGAGAGCCTTCTCCAAGTAGGACATGGGAGACCCGCATCTATTCCTGGCCTTGCCACAGGCTACCTGAGAGACCTTGGGCAGGTCATTTTCTTTTTCTGCAAAATGAGAGTTTTACAACATTTGTCTCAGTGCTAAAGAGAGAAGATATTTATGGTAGAGAAGCATCTGCATGTGACACTGAGAAGGGCAACAGCTAGGCAAGGCAAGGTGAAAAGCCACCAGGCTCCTGCTTTTCCTACTTGTGTCTCAAGTGATCTGGGGAGTGAGGATGCCATGGGCAAGTTACTTGTCAGCACATCCGCAGGAGAGCTGACTGCAGTGAGAGAAGCTGGGCTGTGCCAACGGGATGCATGGTGAGGAGCACTGTCAGTAGCCTGGACAGCCTCTCCATTTTTGGTCTTGCACAGAGTCACCTATGCTGTGTCCTTGCTCCTCATGGTGCTGCATGCTGCTGCTTCTCCATGCTGTGGTGTCTTCTGCTCCAGGGCTGGCTCTGCCTCAGGGCAACTGAGTCACCGACCTCGGAATGAGTTTTGAGATTACAGTTGTTGCAGTTGTGAGACATGAAAATAAATGTGAGACATGAGTAAGCCTTTGATGCTGCCTCCTGCAGCTTCCTACTCAAGACAGTTGGGATGAAGCTAGTTAGAAAAGAAAGTGATACCATATGATCTAAAGTATTTTGATAACTGCGTAAAAATTATAATCATGAGGTTATAATAATTATCTGCATGGCCTGCAGTTTGCTGCCAGGTC
Organism: Empidonax traillii; assembly: GCF_003031625.1. Taxonomy (NCBI): domain Eukaryota; kingdom Metazoa; phylum Chordata; class Aves; order Passeriformes; family Tyrannidae; genus Empidonax; species Empidonax traillii. Next base: position 685,473 of record NW_020955325.1, on the reverse strand, counting down.
CTGCTGGCCTGTCGTAAACACGATCTGCCCATGCAAACGTGATAGCCAAGTGCTTTGTCTGTTCCATGAGCACATGTAGAATTCCTGCAAAACCTAAATGGAGTCTTTACTTAAAAAAAAGAAAAAGAAAAAGGCAACAAACCAACAACTAAAACAAACAAAAAAATGGAACCATAAAAAATACCCCCCAAAACCAGCATCCAAGTGTGAGTTGATTCTGAAGTGGATCAGAGAGTACAGCAGTTGGGAAATCATGGTTCTGCTCTTTACTTGGGCCTCAGCCCCTTTGCAGGCAGGAGTGTAACCCAGGGCACAGGAAGAGGGAGGCAACTGGAGGTGTTCACGTCTTTAAGTTACCTCTGGCAGATCTTCCAGAGCTCACCTGTCAAAACCCTGAGTGATAGTTCCTGCTAAGTCACCTAGCTGTAAGTCTAAATGTGTTGTGTCTGATGACTGGGATTGTGGCTCAGATGGTCTTACAGACAGTAACAAGATCTGGGTGGCATCTTCACCTTCCCAGTTGTCTTGTAGGTACCCATCCAGCTCTTGACATCTCTAGAAGCTTTGGCAAGGCTCTGGGAAATCTGTTAAGTGGGTGATGAGCTGATGGGTAGCAGAGGTCACTTGCCTGATATGCGTCCCATGGATTTTCCATCTGGCCGAACGACTGGTGATGGACAGGTTATGTGCTGGTGGATGGGTTATGAGCCAGGAGGATCAAACTACGGACCTCAGGAGGCTGTGGTGGTTTCAGCTGGCTGGGTTAAAAAAGCCCTTTCTTTGAGCAGTGTCTCATCAAGGAGAGAGCACTATGGGAGGGAGGCGTCATGGCACACTGCATTTGTTCCTGGTGATTACCCTGCTGTTCAACTTTTCTTTATTTTAAAGAGACAACAGTGTTACTTGTTAGCACTAGAAAAACCTCCCCTTCCTCCCAAACCTATCAGCAAAAATCGTCATGAGCTTTTTTGCAAACTACAGCCCGAGCTAACCCCAGACATGCTGGACTTCTTTCTGAAGCAACCAACCATCTACCCTCTACTGCCATAGCTTTATAGTATAACTTTACATTAAAATCCTCCTCTGGCGTTATTTCTGCCCAGTTTCAGTCCAAAGATACTTTTTTCTTTCTCCAGATTTTTGCAGCTCATTTAGGTGAATATAGAAAGAAAAGTTTTATGGTAAAAAAAAACCATAAAAAATTTGTACTTGACTAATTCATAAGCGGGCAAGTTTGCAACAGACTGCAGCACAGATTTTAAAATGTTGGAGAGAGCTTGGGGAAAGAGTAGGAAGGTCTATTCAGGAAAAGATCAATAGTTCTTCTGGTGGTTTCTTGTTTCAGTATACCATGGTAAAACTGTTCAAAGGAAACCTAACACAAGCAGTAATGATTAAGCAACAAAAGCCCCCATTCCTTATAATTATAGCCCAGTGTGATACCGGCCTTTAGCAAATACGTCATTTTCTTCACTGCAGTGTTAACAAGCCCAAACCACAACCTGAATGTTGCCTCTGATCTGACTGCCGTGTGCACAGGTTTGTTTGGTTCAAGTTGAGTGAGTTTATGTACTCCATAATTGGCTTGGGATAGGTGTGGGGTAGAAGCTGCATCCTCTGAGATTGTCCTGTGTTGGTGACTCGCTTGCTCCACTGGCTGCTGATGCACAAGCTCCAGCAGTGCTTCACTCCCAGGAGAGTTCTCTCAAATGTACTTGGAGGGGCAGCTTTGCTCAGCAGTGTGCGTAGTTACAAAGAGCACTGCCGGTGGGTGCACTGGCAACTTGCAGCGCCTACAGAGATGCTGAGGAACTTGCTAGAGGGACACGTACTTGTGGTTGTGGTGGCACACATCACAGGTAGTGTGGCCCCTGGTTGCCAAAGTGCAGTACAGCACAGGGACTAGTCTGTTGATGTTTTCAGGTTGTAGGATCTGAGATGTCACATCTCTAGTAATTTTTATGTAGCAGCTGCAACACATGAACATCGGTCATTTGCTTTTTTAACCCATGTTTAGTTCAAAGCCTTAGAGAAGTTTATAGCAAAATTGCAGATTTTAAGAGCAGTTGAAATTATTAGAGCCTTTAATTTCTTCCATAGTACACATGTGGTACTCATGTTGAGCCTAGTGATGTGAGTCTGACAGTCTCCACAAGAGAAATTGTCACTTTTCTTAGCTTCTTCCTGTGGTTAATCACCTGTGGCGCTAAAAGCATGATCCTTATTCCTCAGTTAAATTTGTTTGGCTTTGACTTGGCCACATTGCTTCCTATTATATGTTTCTGTTCTGGATTATAGAGTCTCTGGTGCCTGATGGATTATTCTCGTAAAGAACTGGAAAACCAAGTCATTGCTTCCTTTTTTTAAATATGACAAACAAATTAAATTGTACAGATCTTTCACTGGAAAACTCTTTCCATTTCTCAAAATGGTTTTGTGGCTGCTCTCTTCACCATCTCCAGATTTTCAAACAATTTTAATAGAGATGTATGGACTAGAAATGGAAAAATGTCAGCCTTTAGTCTCTAGAGCAATGATGTGTGGCCTCTTTCCACACACCTTTTTGCCTGTATTATGTACAAAGTAGGCATGACACTGGGGTGAATTTCTAATGAGTTCCTTCCTCTTCCAAACATCTTTTTTAATAAGCACCCAGGGTGCTTATTTTCCAAACACGCCAAAGTGTTTAGGTGGTCAGTCCTACGTGTGGGAGAGCCTGGACTATATAGGAAGAGCTCCTGGGCTGGTGAGTAGGAGGGTGTGATCCTGCTTATAGCCTGCAGTCAAAACATGGTCTTCAGAAATGGAAAGCCCAAGCTCTTTCCTGAGTGCTGCCCCAGAGTTTCTCTCAGGTCCTGCCTTGGGGAGCCTTATTCCCAGCAAAGCAGGATATGCCAAGTGTATGCAGGAGTATCTATGGCAATTCTTTCTTTGACTTTTTCTTTTGCTTGGTGCTGGCTAGTTGCAGGAGAAGGCTGGAGCTCAGCTGTGAGACAGTGATGGCGTTCCAGCACTGCGCTCTGCTTCTGTGGGGTGGTGGCAAGTGTTCTTCCCTGGTGGTGGAAGGAGAAGGGAGCTGGTGATGACCAGCTGGGCAATGGTTTGCAGACTTTCTCCTGTGCTTCGTGGAGAGTGGGGAAGTAGAGTGTTCACTCTGGACAAGCAATGTCTTCTCTTCCCTTAGCTGATGCTCTGCAGTGGCCTAGCTCCAGGCTTGATTGCTTTATCCAGCTGCTCCTTGGACAGAGTAGAGGAGAGAATGGGTGTCATGCAGCAGGAGTGCAAACCTCGAGGGCAGCTGCTCGTTTGGCTGTCAGGAGCCCCTTGATGACATGGAGAGGACACATCTGATGCTCTGACGTGGAGAGAGCACTGGGCTTCTGAGCACTTGTTAAATCCACGGCTTGATTGGCTGGGGCAAGGCACTGAGCAGAACCTTGCTCAGGAGGGACATCTGATACAGGGAGAAATTTTAACCCAGCACAGCTTCAGAACAATGCAGACGTCAACAGGAGGGAAGTGTTGGGTGGTACAGTGCAATGACCATTTCTGAAGGACTCTGGGCCATCCAGGGCAGGCACTCTCAGTGTCCTTATGCCTCTGGAGTGTTTGGGCACTGAGGGAGCTCTGTTCACCCTGCAACACACTCACAGCCAGTTTCCCTGGAACAGTTTTACATTTTCCCTGTGGGAACAGTACTCAGAATTTCTTGAGCTTGTTTGGGCGTAAAATCTGAATTAGGCACTGAGTGTAAATTTGGAGACTTGGAGTCTGTTCCTGGCTGGCTTGGTCTGATGTCCTTGGGTGAGCTCGGATCTTGTTGCTAGAGGAGACCTCACTTTCCTAGTTGTCTGTGAAATGAGCTTACCCAGCCCAATAAGCTCATTGCAAGTTAGGCAGGAACGCCAGGCTCGCAGGACTGTTGTCAGTCTCTTGTGCAGGGGTTGTGTTGGGCAGCTGGCAGCAAACCCAGCACTGTCAGACTGTGTTGTGCAGCCAGCACTAGGACACGGCCAGGTTTGCCTGCTCAACCCCCCTTACTGTTTATGTTCCACCTGGGCTCTGCCTTGCACCCTGCCAAGGAGACCCTGTGTATGACAGGAGACCTAGCAAGGGGCTAAGGCCCTGGGAGATGGGCTGAGACAGAACCAGACATCCCTCCCATGTACCCTTCCCAAAGCCGTTGTGGTTCTGGGCGGGGACAGAGGGAGCTGGGAGGGGAAGGTGTAGGCAGAGGCGTCTGTTTGTGCTCATGTTTGCTGCTAGCAGTGCCACAGGAGCCTTCCTGGCCAGGGAGAGGGAGTAAGCCCCAAATACTCTCACCAGCCAGTACAGGCAGACTCTTCCGTGCAACCCTCTCTCCTCAGGGCCCATCTGGCGAAGTCTGTCACTGGCCCTTCTCTGCCTTCAGCCTGCTCTGGGCAGCAGCCAAGGGACCAGCAGCAGCATCCCTGCTGCTCTTTTCCCTCCCCCGGGAATGGAGGGATCATGGGCTTTGATGTACGGGCACAGGGCTGGGGACAGGCTGTGTGCACTCATGAGAGTCTGGCCAGGCTCCAACTGCCTTTGAAGTGCTCCAGTGATCAGGATGAAAGGAAGGGGAGTCCTTCCCCAAACCATCTGGCTCTAATTGCAGGTAGAAATGCTTCTCTGCGTCCCCCCCTTCCACCCCATGGGGAGGGGGCACTCCACACTCTTCTTCGTTAATCCCGCGGCTCTCGACTGGGCTGGCGTGAAGGGTGAGAGCTTGGAAACAAAAGGGGGTTTCAGCTGGGCAGCCAGCAATAGGCATCATCTGGCAGAGATGCTGGAGGTTCGGGCACCTTGGCTCCCAACCTTGAGATACGGGGCCCAGCAGATCTTCCTGGGACGCCTGTGCCACCAGAGGGGTTTGCCAGTTGTTCCCATCTCTGGTTTCTCAGGCACACTGGAGCCTGCTGGCCCTTTGACTCACACTCTTTCATGCCAGTGCGCACCGAGTGCAGGGACGAGGAACGTGGGAACTCAGTGTGAGCCCAGTTATTTGGCAGCACGCGCTGGCCGCCTCCCTGCCTCCCTCCCCCCCGCCCCACCCTTCTGACTGGTGCTGCCTGTCCTGCAAGACTCCCTGCCCACTCTCCCTGCTCCTCCTGGGACAAGGCTGGCTGTGAAATGCCACTTGTCACTGCAGTGGCAGCAGCAGTTAGAGCCATTGGCAGCACTGGCAAGTGACTTTTGTTGACTTGTTCGGCTGGGCGTCTTCCCTTTCTCAAGGACCTAGAGGTAGCTGGGTTATATCTACCAGCAGTTTCTTTCCCTCCTTGTGGTAGCCTGTGGGCAGCATGTGAAATCTCAATTAAACCTGTGTTGCGTGAAGTTGTCTGCCCTAATACTAACACCACAGAACAATTTATTTTGATGAGGTTTTCCCCCTTGTCATAAAGCCCTTGTTATAAACTTTTTATATAAATATATAAAATTATTAAACATGAGCTCTAGTAACTCTGTGACCAGAAGCAGCCTATGCTGTTTACCCATCTCCAGGGACCAAGCGATGGCCAAAAAGGGAGGGCAAGAAGTGGAAAGCCAGGCAAAATGGGTAATGGGACAGCAGAGGGGTGCAGAGAGGGTGGTTGTGGGTATGGAAAGCACTAACCTGAATAGACCTGTAGGTTCAGGTGCAGTGGGGCTGAATCCTAGCACAACAGAGGACAATGGATATTAACTTGATTGATTAACATGTTAACTGCCACCCTGATGCTGCAGATAGGGTGGAAGAACAGCTTGGTGCAGCAGACTAGACCCCCATTTGCTGGGCAGCAGTTTGCTCCCTGCCCTGCACTGCCACCCTGCAGAGATATTCTCACTGCCTCTTCCCTCTCCAGGTCTCTGCCTCATCCGGTCCTCGTTCGGCAGGGGATGAGGAGCTGCCACCATCAGGCAAGGCGCGGGGGCTGAGGCGGAGCGGGCAGGCTGGCCCGCGGCGGCACAGGCGTCGGGGGGTGGCTCAGCAGGCTGCCAGGAGCCCAGCAGTGCCCCAGCCCAGCAGTACTGGCCAGGAGGAGAGCCTGCCCTTCATGCTGGACCTGCAGAGCTTGCCAGGGCTGGCCAATGTGGACCTGAGTGCCCAGAACCCCAACATTCAGGTGGGGAGTAGGTCTAGGAGGGCCATGGGGGGGATATGGGTGAGCACTGCATGTGCTCTCCAGCCTCATTTGGTTCCCTAAGAGGAAAGATCTCGTGAATGGGGTCTGTGTGGCTGCTGCCATCTGTCTTCTTGGTAGCTGCCAGCTGCAGATAGCTGGCATGGAGAAGCTCCTTGCCAAAAGAATTTGCTCACACCCTTTTCCCTGGCCCCCCCAGCTCCTCTCCACAGAGCAGGAGCAAACACTCTTACGTGGGTACCTCTCAATTTCTGAGGGTGGCGTTGGCCCCTGTGGGTGACAGCCAGCCCCCCGAGCCTCCCACGCTGTCCCTGGTCAGTCTCTCTGGATGAGGTGAGACCACTTGTGCTCGTCATCATCCTGCAGCCCAAAGTGTCTCTGGCCTCTCGAGTTGGGAACCAGTGTGTGTTCTGGTAGGTCTGTCCCAGGGCTGTGCCCTGGCTCACTGCCTTGCCTTGTGTCTGCCTTAAAGGTGACCATTGAAGTGGTGGATGATCCTCAGGCCGAGATGGAGATGGACTTGTTGAAGGAGACAAGAAATGACTGGTCTCTGACATCCTCTGAGTGGTTGTCCCACAAGGACCTGTTCTGGCCCCTCTTCTGGGAATACACTGACCTTACCGAGGGGGAAGAGGAGGAGGAGGAGGAGGAGGAGGAGGAAGAAGAAGAGGAGGAGGAGGAAGAGGACGACAACCTGGATGTAGGGGACAAGGAGGAAGAAGAGGATGATGATGAGGAGGAAGATTACACAGCAGAGTATGAGGAGGAGGAGGAGTCCATGCTCAGTGGAGTGGGAGGTAACTGGGACCAGCGATGGCCTGGGCAGAAGAACTGGATCTTTAAGGAAAAATATAATTACGGTGAGTTCTCTTGGTATGCACAGCTGCCCTGCAGACCAGCACTGCCCTCCCCTGCCCTGCCTGGCCCACAGCCCTGCACCAGGAAACACAGCACGCCGGTGCTGAGCTCCTACTTAAAAAATAAGCAAGAATGCCAAGGAGCAAGGCCAGTACTCAGCTGTGGCTGCCAGCAGTCAGACATGCTAGAATCCCAGTGGGAACTGCCCTTGCATGTAATCAGATGGAGCATGGACTCTAGCAAAGGCATGCTCAGATGGGAAATACATTGTAAATGTTGAATGACAAGTGCTGCTGCCATCTACTCAGATCCCTGCAGTGACACCAGTGCCTTTACCTCAGACGTCGACATTCCCCCCAGGAGAGGAGCTGCAGAGGGCTCCATGGCAAGTGCTGGTGGGCAGACAGGCCATGGCACCACAGCAGCTCCCTCTTGCAGCTTCTTGGCCATGACCCTGAAACCAGTCAGCCTTTGCTAATACCTCATGCTTCAGCATCATGGCCAGTGCATTGGCCAAGTTCAGTGAGGATGGGGATGTCATTGATGCCTGTTTGGGTTGGTATGACTGGGAGCAAAGCTGTGAGAATGAGAGCTTTTGCTCAGGGGTTGCTTCCCTGGGGTTGGCAACGAGGACAGGGTTGTCCCTTGGCATCGGGGATGGTGCAGAGCTGAGGGAGGTCCCAGGTGGCTGTTGGCTCCCCTCCTCCTAGGACTTTGCTGAGGTTCACCACTCTCTGCCTCTTCCCTGCCTTGCACAGACTATGAAGATGAGGAGGAGTGGAGCCTGTGGTCCCCTTGCAGCACTACCTGTGGCAGTGGGAACCAGAAGAGGACCCGGTCCTGTGGTTATGCCTGCACAGCAACGGAGTCGAGGACCTGCGACCTGCCACACTGCCCTGGTGAGCCCTTGGCCATACCAGTGCTTGTGTACTGTCTGAGCCTGATGTGGATTGCAGTGGTCCCCCACTGCTGCAGGCAGTGCTCATGCTTCAAGAACTAGTTACATTTAATGTGTTCAGGGCTAATGACCATGGGCCTTTGTTTCCACAAAGAGGCTGTGATTGGGCTTCATGGCTCCCCAAGCAGTTGTGTGGTACCTAAGGGTGGTAGAGTTGGAGTCCGGCTTGATATTTAACTTCTTGCACCTCTCTTACACTTGAAATTCTCTCCTGAGGCATACTGAGAGCTGGCTCTATCCACTGGGATTTACGTAACTCACAGCCTCGGACAGGTCTGTCCATCCAGTCTTGCTGCTGGCCCTTCCTTCCAAAGACAGAGCCCTGACACCAAAGAAGTGGCAGGAGAGGGGCTGGAAAATGGATTGTGTCTGGTGCACATACAGAGGGAAAAATCCCACCACTTGTCTTGGTGTTCAGCCTGGCTCTTTGTTTTGTTTTTTTTTTCCTTCCTTCTCAAGGTGCAGAAGGGGAAATGGTCTTCCCCACAGAAGAGACACCTTTCAAAAGTGACAACACCACAGAGCTGTTCAACTCAGGTCAGCCTTTGCTTCTGCCTTGCACTGGCTTCAGCTATGACTGGGGGGTCATAGCTGGCTGGTGGGGAGGGCTCTGCCAAGGGCTCCTACATCTGCTGTCCAGACATAACCACTACCATGTACAGGCTTCAGTGGTCATGTTGGTGAACCCAGTTACTCCCACAGCGCTGGTACAACACAGTCCTGCTTTACGGTTCAGTGGCCGAGGCCAACCTGCCGTGTGCCCTCTTCCATGGGGCAACGCTGCCGGCCAGGCCCCCGCACAAAACCCCTTCCCTCTGTCACTGCCTTGGGGATGGAGCCCGGCTCCAGCTCATCCCAAGAGCCTGACTGCTCCTTCCTGGTAGTTGCAGGCTCCACTGGTGGTGTTGGCAAGGTGGCAGGCAAACGGCAGTTGGGTAAAGTGGGGTGCAGACTGTTCATGCCCTCACCTTTCTGTACCTTCCCCCAGAGGTGGACAGCTGTGAGAAGTGGCTGAACTGCAAGAGCGACTTCCTCACCAAGTACCTGAGCAAGGTGCTGACGGACCTGCCCAGCTGCCCCTGCTCCTACCCATTGGAAGCCGTCTACAGTGCCGTCAACCTGCGGGACGAGCAGCAGGGCAAGAGCTTCCGATGGCGGGATGCCAGTGGCCCCAAGGAGCGCCTGGACATTTACAAGCCGACAGCACGGTTCTGCCTGCGCTCCATGCTCTCCCTGGACAGCACCACCCTGGCTGCCCAGCACTGCTGCTATGATGAGCACACCCGCCTCATCACGCGCGGCAAGGGGGCCGGCGTCCCCAATCTCATCAGCACTGAGTTCTCCCCAGAGCTGCACTACAAAGTGGACATGCTGCCCTGGATCCTTTGCAAGGGCGACTGGAGCCGGTATCACGCTGTCCGGCCCCCCAACAATGGGCAACGGTGTGCGGACAACCCCACCGAGGAGGAGTACCTCTCCCAGCTGCAGGAGGCCAAGGAGTACTAGCCACAGCCACTCTCAAAGGAGCCACAACCACCACTGGCTTACACCCCTGCGCAGCCTGGCGAGCCCTGGCCCTGCTCATGGGCTCCTCAGTGGTGCCAAGCAGAGCAGGGAGGATGCACCATCTGTCTCAGCCCCTCAGAGGGGTGCCTCAGCCCCCCTCGGATTTCTGAGGGTGCCGGAGGTTATCGTGGTGCAATCCCTGCCATGCCACCCAGGGCAGTCCTGTAATCCAGGGCTCCTGGGCTGGCACATGGGGAACAGCAAGGGCTCAGAGGTGTAAAGGGAAGAAGGGGCTGCTCCTGCCCGCTTTTATTCTATACGACCTTTCAATGCAACCTGAAAGCTGAGGGCGGGGTGAAGCAGACACAGCTCCTACTGGCTTCATGCCTTGTCTGAGGAGCTGGTGAGGCACGGCTGCCTGCTCTTGCCTGTGCACCTGCCCTGGCACACACTGGTTTATGTCTGAAACTGGGGGTAGGTCCTTTAGAGAGCACATGGCTGTGCCAGCCATGTGTACAGAGCAGGGTTTGCATGCTCCTCTGGTTTGTGCATGCACAGTTGGGAAGGAGCAGGGAAAAGCTTAGCAGGGTCCATAGGCCCAGGGTGGGTGTGGGGCAGGAGGAGACTGGCTGCCTGGGCTCTCTTGGCAGGATTGCCTTGCCGCCGGGGTTTGGGTTGCCAAAGCTAGACATGGGTGGGCTTCAGCGGAGGTCACCACAGGGGACACATCACCTGTGTGCATTTCAGCCCCTCTGCCTTGGTGCTTGGGGGAGCAGGGTGGTAGCACCCGTGCAAGTCCCAGCACTAGCCCACTGCCAGGCCTTGGTGCCCTGGCAGCCCCCAGAGGGTCTCAGTGCTCAGGAGCCCCCATAACACAGCCTAGAAGGAAGTCCTGTATTTCTCACTCACAGGCCTGCTAGAGGCAGGAGGCACCTTGGCCACTGCACATGCCATTGCTGGCGAGGAGCAAAAAGCACCAAGCCAAGCTCTCCATGGGGATAGGAACAAGTCAGCTGCCATTAGGAGCATCCAGCATTGCCCTCTCTGGTCTGCTGCTGGACACGGGCCCTGCTCCATGCTGTCTTTTCCCAGGTGCCCAGCAGGATACAGCCCAGGGAAAGCGAGGCGTGGACACACCCTGCACCTCTCAGGCTCACTGCCGGGCCAGGCGAGCAAGTGTGGCTCCAAAGAAGGAACATGCACATGCTAATAATGTCAATACCTAGTGTCCACAGATCATGGATCATGATGCTCTCTGGTGCACTTTGGTCTTGCCTGGGTTTCATTCAGCTTTTCACAGGTCCGTGGCAGTGTGTTCCAGCATATTTTGTGAGCTTTTCTGCAAAGAAACTGGACTGAGCACCTTTATCCCTGGACATTCAGTTGTTGAACCTGGCAGAAACTTTGCAGCTTTCATTTGGAAAATTTTATGCATCAGAGGAAATAAAAGAGCGAGTCAAGCACACATAAAGAAGAATGGAGTAATTTCTAGACTAGAAGTTTCATCTGAGGCTGTTTGCTACTCCATGTATTTCTGCGGGACACTGTTGGACCAAAAAAATATGTCTGGTTGCAGAGGTCCTTGGCTGACCATCCAGTGCTGTGTCTGTCCTTCTTGCAGTTTTCTCCAGCATCAGTGAATATCCATGGTCTGAAAGCAATCTGGGGAGTCTTTCTGGGAGCATCTTTATATATTTTGAATGTATATTGATCCTTTTGTCTTGGTTACTGATAGAATATTGTGTCTTTGTTCATCAGTATCTAAGACTTCCTAGCTGGTTCCTAGGGAAAAAGGGGTTCCAAGCTGGTAAAACAAAACTATTAATGAAGTTGTCACTGAATTATTTGACTGTTATTCCACACTTGTATCCCTAGATTCTGGCTGTGGGTTCTGTCAAAACATAGGCAGGCATTGTCCTTTTCCCCACAGGTACGCAGTTTGAGATGACCAGTGTTACATAAGTGGTAATAAGGAAGACAACCAAATAAGCACGGATGGAGACATAGACCCTGGAAAATTTTCGTGATCATTTCATGTTCCTAGTCAAAATGGTCATTCGCTCGCTAGTTTCTGCTAAAGAGGTAGGTCATAAAGAGGTGGTCAAGGGGGGGGGCAGTGTCTCGTCAAGAGACATGGAGGCTTTTGTATGGGAAACAAACAAATTGAGCAGACGAGGCCATGGAAGGGTGAGCTTGTTATCTTCTGTCATTCAGCACAGCATCTTCGTATTTCCTCTCCCATACCATATATCATCAATAACATCATCAGACTCTTGGAGTTTATTTACCATCAGTGCTGACTTCTTTAAAACAGCCTCCTGTTGAATGTGCCTAGTGTTTGGTATTGGACCCATGCATGGAAGCAGGACTTCTGCAAACAGCCTTTCTTGAAGGAAACTTGCAAAAGCTCAGCCAGTTTATTTGTTAGACTGGCAACTCTCTAAGGAAGTGCTCTTACAATAAAGCCTGTTACTCAGGCTTTGCACCCTCTTCCCCTTTATACTGGCTATGTCAACCAGTCTAACCCTCAGAAAAGAAACTATGATTTCTGTAATAACTGGAGTTCCTGTCTAAGGGCAAGTAGAAAAATTCCTTGCATTGATACCCCCCCCACTCCCCGCCTCCCCCACAAAAGGTAGTTGAGAGCCAAGTAGCTGTTCTGCTTCGCTGCCTCTATGGTTTGGACAATATAGGCGTGAACTGGAGCATAAGAAACAAGAAGCAGTGTTGTTCCTCATACAAGCACCTTACACACCGGGAGGCTTTGCAGAGCACTGTGAGAAAAGCAGACATTAAGCAAGTGTTTATTTTTATATCCCATCAAAGATTCTGTCCAGCTCACTGCTGTTTAAGTGATGAATTTCTAAGGTTTTACTCCTTGGGTTTATTGTGGGTATTTTATATATAGTATATATAAAATGTCTTTTATTCCTACAAAATTTCATAGAGAAGAATTCTTTATTCTGATAAAGCACTTTATATATATACACACACACATTCATATATATATATGTCATGCTGATGTCATTCAGTTGGAACTGGAGCATATTATGCTATTTATTTTGGTTGAGAGGGATGACACTATGTTGAACGCTACGTCTGGGGTTCCCAGTGCCAGTTGGGGCCCTGATGGCTTTGATTCCTTCCCTTAGGATTTACATTTAGTGATGTCTGGCTGCAAAAATCACAGGTAACAAAGACTATCTGGAGCCCACCACCACAGCCATGGGATATGTGAAGTTCTACTTACAGGGAAGGAAGCCTCCTACAAGGCCATCAGGGTCAGTGCTGAAAAGCAAATGTGTGCCCCAGGTTTTATTCCATGGTGAGCCTGGCCAGAGTTGGGTACTGGCTGATGTTACACCAGCACACTGCTTTAGGCAGATATTGAGCATGGAAGCAGGGGGAAAATAAAACCCAGCATCATCCCAGCTGGAAAACTGGTTTGGCAAACCACCTCCAGAGCCAACAGCTAATTATAGCAGGGTGATTTGCAAAGCTTTCCAGGGATCACAACTTCTAGTTGCTGTTAATTTGCTGCATAAATCATGACCGCTTCCAAGATCTTGCTGTTTCCAGCTGTTCTCCCTCCTTCTCTGTTGCTCCTTTTGCTTTGTGATGTCTGCACATCTGTCAAGGGTTATCTGCTACTCCAGCACGGGACTCTGCTCCACAGCTGCCTGGCACCATTGCTGGCCTCTACCTGGGCGCAGCAGACAAGTCCTCTCAGTGAAAGGATACTCTGAGCTTCCCGCGGGTCTTCTACAACATCCAAAACATCACTGCATGGAGCCCAGGCTTCTCAGACAAAATCACTCTTTCCTTGGAGGGGCAGTCAGCAGTTACATGCCTAACATTTAGTGATGTCCTTTAGTGATTGCCTTTTAACGTGCCTTTATCCTATGCAACAAGGTCCTGTGCCTTTATCCTATGCAACAAGGTGCTGGATGCTGAGCCCTGCTGCAAAACTCCTGGGCTATAGAAATCCCACAGCCAGAGAATGGAAGCAGGAAGAATTTGTGCACTAATCAGGTGCTGAAGACCTGGAGATGTCACCTGAAATCACACAGTGAGTCTGTGGCAGAGTCTCAGGCTGCACTTTTGCCCACTGCATTGAACATGAAACCAGCATCATTGCTGGCCATCAGCATTGTCTTAGTCTGCCAGCCTGGACTGGAGCTCGGTGTGGCTCAGCTGCACCAGTTCCCTGGCATCTCCCTTGAAGATGAGTTTCTCTGCACATACAATGGGCCACGCCCAGATTTTGCTGAGGCACAGGTGGCGTGAGTGCTGCCGATCTCTCAGGGATGACTGTGAAATTTCATTACAGCAACAAATATTCTGTTAGGTCTGCTCTTTCTCAGGGCTCCTGCACCAGTAATCTGCTTCTTGGAAAGCACACAAAAAAACCCCAGCTGGGCCCAGAAGGAGCTGCTTTGGAATGAGAGAGCAGGGGATGATAATGCAAGGAGAGTTTGGCCAAAGCCTATGGAGCAGACCTGAACTCCAAGGCCTGGCCTTGACCTAGGCAAGAGCAAAGTGTGATTGTGATGGTCTGTGGACCTTGAATTAAAAGTAAAGTTCTGGAAACAAAACAAACATTTCAGACACCCCTGTTCTGGTCTGCGAAGGGACACACCCCACTGTGTGGCTACAGTAGCCTTCTGGGCTGGGTGTGCTGGTGGCACACAGCTGCCAACTTCTCTTGAGCAGAAAATTAAAAGGAAAAAAAACATACACTTGCTGCAATTTTTCAGCTGTAGCCTTGCTGGCTGCACTTTTCCACTTGGTCAAGATAATTCTCGACCCTAAACTTGTCTTCCAGTGATGATGTAATTTTTTTTTTTACTTTTAAGTTACCAATTATCTATACTGAAATGTACTGCATTCATTACATCTTTATTAGGCCTTCCCTTATTTACTAATAAAAATATTATATAAAGTATTACCTAAAATCTTAATAAAACTCAGATACTCTGCCAAAGAAAATCATTAATTTGGCTTGATATGAGTTGTGCTTGATGTAGCCATGATACAGGTGTGTTGGTTGTTACTTTTTCACTGATTAGTCAGGTATTTTATAGGTTACTGACTGCATTTGTATTTTTTTCATTAATGGATGTAACAAATTGATCTAGTTCTCTTGGCCCTCACCTCTTTCACTTTTTTCCTCCCTTCCTCTTCCCAGTCCCACTCCTCATTGAATTCTGAAATGTTGTTCAACTTTCCCAAGTGAGTTTCTTAGGATACTTTGTCAGGCCCTGTAATACTGGAAACAACCAACTATATTCACTTTTGCTTTAAAAAAACATTTAAGTTTTTCCCATTTTGCCATTGAAGTAGGGTTGGGATGATGTTTCAAAGCAGTTTTAATTGTTGCTTAGGCTGGAGACCTTCAGTCTCTGATTTGTGGTCCAATTTTCCCATAGAAGTGTCACACATATAAGTGATCAAAATACATGAGGAAGGGCCGAGTCAGCACAGCTCCATCTAAACCCACGTCCAGTTTCTGACAGCAGTCAACAGTGAGTGACTAGGAAGGAAAAGAGAAGGACAAGCACACTATTTCCCTGAAGTACTTTCCTTGTTTGCCAACAGCTGGTAGCCAAGACAGTTTCTGAGCTAAATGAGAAGGTTGTTCTTTTTAATAGCCCTTGGTTG
The DNA here is from genome assembly GCF_003031625.1 of Empidonax traillii. Classification (NCBI taxonomy): domain Eukaryota; kingdom Metazoa; phylum Chordata; class Aves; order Passeriformes; family Tyrannidae; genus Empidonax; species Empidonax traillii. Next base: position 670,347 of record NW_020955325.1, on the reverse strand, counting down.
TTTTATTCTTGCAAGATTTTCTTCCACTCTTGTTCTGAATCCATGAAAACTTTTAGTGGCACCAAATCACCATTTGCAAGAAATTCCAAAATTCACTAAATGTGTCCAGAGACCAATTTAGTTTGTTGTTTGATGGTTACTTCTTACCTCCTCTGTGTGCCTCATAAAGGCATAGCCAGTGAGCATCCACCTCTGACCTCATCATTGTGAAAAAGTCATACTTTATCTCGGTTTTCTGTTTTTTTAACCTTTGTTCTCTTTAATTCATAAGAGCTTCCCTCTTATCCTGTGTTAGTTCAGTCTTAAAGAGCCTGTGGGTTGGAGTATACTGGACCTTGCATTTCTCCCTCATCTTATACACATCCCTCCCTTCTCCATATAGATGAAAGGCTGGCTCTCCTGACACTTCCAAGTAAAGCAAAGGTCTGGGGTTTCTCATTAGCATCATAGAGCTGCACCAGATGTCATCTGTAGCTGAAGGAGTGTGTCTCTTTGCTGGCAGCAGGCAGATGTCATGCAGGGACCTTCACTGGCATGACTTGAAGCTCAGATCTCCTCTGCCAAGGAAACGGCTGAAGCGGTGTAAGGCCCTAATTACCGCTGCTGTGCCCGACAGGGCTGGCACGTCATGGCACACTCGGTGCACGAGCGCACAGCCCGCCCTTTTAGCACAGGCTTTCCTTTGCCAGCGGGTCCGACCAAGAGGTGCACATGTGAACAGCAGCCAAGGCATGGCCACATTACACAGCCTGTTCTGCTGCTGTGGGAATGGTGATTTCCAGCCCGCAGAGCAGGGAGCCAGCTGGGGCAGCACCAGCATAGCTCAGGGCAGTCAGCTTTGCTGGAAGAACCCTCAAACAGCCTCCAAGCAGCCCTGAGTCCATGAGCCCCATGAATGTGGGTTGCTGGCTGAGGCCAAAGCGTGTCCTATTAGAGTAGCAGCAGGATGCCCAAAGTAAACCCTGCTTGTGATGAAAGGAAGGCAATTAAAATTCCACTTCAGTTGCCTTCCTGTCCCACTTCCTAACCTTCCAGCAGCAGGTGATTAGCGGGGCTTGCCTTCTGCTGCCCTGGCCCAGCTGTGCCAGCAGAGCCTGCAGCAGGCGAGCGCTGCTCCCACAGCACAGCTGCCGAAGCACAGACAGGACATTGCGACTCAGCTGTCGGGTTTGCCTCAAGTTAACTTAGAATGAGCTCATTTTTCCAGTTTTCAAATAATTTTGCTCTTCTCCTACCAAAGTTTTTGGCTGTGAACTCCCTCGCTAGCCCTGCTGTTTAAAGATTTCCCATGTTCCTGCCCAGGATTTCCCAAGCAGGAAACCAAAAATGCATGCTGTGCAGTAACATCAGCGTGCCTGTATCATGCTACAGTCTCGCGGCCTACCAGATGTGTACACTAGGTCATCTGTGCACAAAATTCCTGGCAAAACACCTGCTTCCCTTTTCCCAGCCAGGCAGTGCTGTAGGGAAGACAGCCCTGCAAGACACAGGGAAGCTCTACCATATCTACAGGTGCCTGCACTTTGTAAAACTTCCTTTGCTGTCACAGATCAGCTCACAGGGATGAGTTACACCATCCAGAATTTAGTTCCATACTGCACTCTTGATATCTGCCTGTACACACTTTATCATTAATTTTTCACACTTGAGCACTTTGGAGCAATGAACACAACAGGCAAAATGCTCTTTTTAGTTTAAAAGGCAACTCAAACTACTATATTGAGGTTTTTTGAAACAAGCTTTGAAGTTTTGTCTCCTTGCAGTCACCATATGCCATTCAGATTTTAAAAAAATGAAAGAAAAATTTAAGAAATCCCCTAAACAATACAAGTGAGTTTCTCTTCCTCACCAGTTAAAGCAACCGCTTAAGTGGGATGAGCCAAAAATACTGCACTCTGTACTCTAAATAGGGGGTGGAATTTATTCCTGTAAAGTAGTTTGCTTTGGCCTGAAGCACTTGGAGGTAGCTGACCCTGGGCCCCACAACCTGCTAGAACCATTCTGTAGGCGGGAGTTTCCCTAGCAGTGATTTGCTGATTGTCTTGGACATCCGATGGCTAAAGGATAGTCATTCTTGTAGAGCAGAGTACTGGAACTGTAAGAAAGGACTGTGCTGAAGAAGGGGATGTGCCAAGGAGAAGAGGAACAGCTTGAACAGGATTACAAATCCCTTCAGAAATGGGAAGGGTTTGAAACATTTACTAGCGGCAGATCAAAAGCAGAGAGAAAATGAGCAGCTGCTCCAAACTAAAAACTGCATCAAGCTCATGCTCTCTACTCCCCCAGAAGCGAGGAGTAAATCACATTGGCATCATCACTCCTCATTGATCGGTGTTTTTCCAGACAGATCCCTCCCTCAGTCTATCGACCGACCCTTTGAACTCAAGCTGATCTGAGGACACAAATTCCGCAGTGTTTTTTTAAGTTAGGTTTATTTAGCAATAGAAGTATGTACATGTAAGAGAATCCCCTGCAGCACGAGACATGCACAAAGCAGTGAGGGACTGAAAGTGGTGCTGCTCAATAGCCTTCCTCATCACCTGTCATCCCACTTTACTCAGCGGCAGGGCCAAGATTAGAAACGAACAGGCGAGAAATTTATCAGTCCATGTGGCAGAGTCTTCAGGCAGAGCCTCCCAGCAACCGGTATTAAAACAAGCGGGCGCCATAGCCAAATGTCTGTTTTATGCCCTCGAAGTAGTAGCGCTGCCAGCCTTGCTTTGTTCTTTCCTCCTCACTGGCAGGAATGCCCTTGCCTTCCAAGCACACCTCTGTCTCACCACCTTTGTCGTGGAAGTTCAAGGTAATGGTTGCAAAGTGCCCTAGAGGAACCAAAGCAAATCTGTCAGCAGTGTGCAGTACAGTGTAGACAGCCCCAACGAGCTGCATTTAAAAGACTCTTGAGGATCCTTCCCAGAGGATCTACTTATGACAGCTGCAGGCCTTCCCTAGAAACACAGGGAGGAGAGGGCTCCCTCTTCATGGGGTTCAAAGCAGTTGCAGCCACAGCTGAGCAAGCTGCCACTTCATCCTTCCTAAGCCCTGGTCACTGCTCCAAACAGTGGCTGATGATTCAGACATGACAGTCTGGGATAGGAAGGTGAGATGACACTGGTGCAGCTCCCAGAACACCGTGTGCTCCCTGATCATGAGCCAGAATACAGTGTGGCAAACAGGGCTGGAATTCTTCAAACACAAGCAAGGGCAGTTAACACCATAGTCCATTTTTTGACTACTTACCAGCTGGCCAAGATTTAAATCTCCATTTCATAACAAGTTGCTTCTCAGGAACCTTGACAAGAGAGAGAAAGACTGCGTAGTAATTTTTTGCAAGTCCTGCAGTCTAATAGAAAAACAACTGGAACTGTGTTGATATGAAGTCCTAGAGATCACTTGAGAAACACATTAAGACAGAGGGAAAAAGACTTTAAGTGTCCTTTTCAATTGTGTTCTAGAAAGGTAGGCCACAGTACAGCCGCAAACACCAAGACAGGGCCCCTGTGCAGAAGACTTTAGTGGCAGTTGGGCCAAAGAGGAAAATGGTCTATCTTAAACTATCTTTAACACTCCTCCAACCCTTAATAAATAAGTAAAATCATACCAAGGTAGGGCAGATCTATGACTGGTGGCCAGATTTTCTCCCAGACTGAAATCCCATCTATTAATCCATGCTATTAGGAAAGATTCAAAGGCCACAGAAGTTACAGACAACTACTGGGCACCAGGTAGAACTCCACAGTTAGCTGACAGAAGCACTGCTACAGAACTGATACCTCAAAATTACAAAGGCTGCCTCTGGACAAGATGCATCTGCACTAGTTAGTACTTACTAGGTCAACAAACTCTCCTGTGACACTGCCGTCCAGCAACTGAAACTTGCCTCCTTTATCGGCCTCCAAGGTGGCTTGTGCGTGGGTGAAAGCTTGGACCATCTGAAAAGAATTCAGGAGACCTGTATTACTTGACATTATCTGCCTACAAACTTTTTGCCTAATGCCTCCCATCCAGGTAAAAAATTTCTGGAAGAGGAGGTAAGTCACAAAACTACAGAGTATGTAGAGCAGAATATGTAGAGTTGCAAGAACCCACAAGGATCATCAAGTTTACCTCTTAGGCCTGCACAGGATCATCCCCAAGAGTCACACCATGTCCCTGAGAGTTATCATCCAGACACTTCTTGAACTCTGTCAGGTTTGATGCTGTGACCACTTCCCTGGGGTGCTCCAGTGCCCAACCACCCTCTGGGTGAAAAAGCTTTTTCTAACATACAACCTAAACCTCCCCTGACACAACTTCAGACCATTCCCTGGAGTCCTGTCACTGGTCACCAGAGAGAAGAGATCAGTGCCTGCCCCTCCTCTTCCCCTCACAAGGAAGTTGTAGAGTGCAATGAGGTCTCCCCTCAGTCTCTTCTCCTCCAGCTGAACAGACCAAGTGACCTCAGACACTCCTTGTATGGTTTTCCCTTAAGGCCCTTCACCATCTTTGTTGCCCTCCTTTGGACGCTTTCTAATGGTTTAATGTCTTTCTTACATTGTGGCACCCACAACAGCACACAGTACTCAAGGTGAGGCCACACCAGGGCAGAGCAGAACGGGACAATCTCCTCCCTCGAATGGCTGGTGATACTTTGCCTGATGCCCCCCAAGACATGGTTGGCCCTCCTGGCTGCCAGGTCACTGCTGGCTCATATTCAACTTGCCACTGACCAGGACCCCCACGTCCGTTTCCATGACACTGCTTTCCAGCATCTCATTCCACAGTCTGTACGAATATCCAGGGTTGACCCATTCCAGGTGCAGAATCCAGCACTTTCCCTTGTTGAACTTCACGTTTGGTGATTGCCCAGCCCTCCAATTTGCTGTGGTCTCTCTGCAGGGCCTCCCTGTCTTTCAGGAAGTCAGTAGCTCCTCCCAGTTTTGTGTCATCTGCAAACTTGCTCAGTATCCCTTCCAGTCCTTTGTCCAAGTCATTGTTGAAGATGTTGAAGAGCACAGTGCCCAAGATGGAGCCCTGTGGAACCCCACTAGTGACAGCTCACCAGTCCGATGCCACCCCATTCACTATTACCCTCTGTGCTCAACCTGTGGGCCAGTTGCTCACCCACTGCATGGTGTGTTTATCCAGCCGTGTGCTGGACGGTTTGTACAGAAGGATACTATGAGAGTCAATAATGTAAGGTCTTCAACAAAACACAGAAACCCCGCCCTGGCCAGAAAAGCAAGGTTATAGGCACTACAGCAGAATTCTGCTTGCCCAGGGGAAGGAACCCCTAGCTTTCCAATTCTATGCAGTGTTCTGAGTCACACATGGACTTACTTTGTTGATTTCTTAATGAAACCTAGATCTAAAAAAAGATAATATTTTTTCCTTTGTTTTCCTTATCAAAATAGAAGGAACAAAAGGCTAAGACAATTTTTAAATTGCACAATGGTAGTCTCTCTTCCTAAACTATGTAATAGTGTGCAGGAGAGGGAAAGCTATCCCCAAAGTACACTTTAATACCCACCTAACCTTAAAAGGAAAAAACAAAACCAAAGCACAAGCACAGAACCATAAATCCCAAGTGAACTGGCCACATGCAATAAGGGATACACCTACGGATAGGTGCTGACAGCAGCCTGGAACTGGCTTCTGGCTGACATTAATCCCCTTGTCAGCTGTGTGAAAAGATGCATACACAAGCTTTAACCACCTCCTCTGAAGACTAATTTTCTTATTATTCCGTCCTCATGGACTGTGAGTGTCCTACAGAATGCCTTAGGAAGCTTCTTAGGAAGAACTTCCTGTATGTAAAGAACAACTCTCAGAAGAAGCCAAACATTACCTCCTGAGTAACGAATACCCGGTACAGTTCCTCAGGAGATGTTAAAAAGGTGTCCTTCAAGCTGATCTTACAGGTAGGGATCTTGACTCCTATGGATTTGGACTGCGATGCGGCAGGACTGCTCTTAGCAGCCATCTAACAAAACAACAAGCAAAACAAACACACACACACTTTTTTTCACGAAAAAAGCAAAAATCAGTAAGTGGTTCACATATCCAAGAGAAAAAACAAAGGCTTTTAGGTTTTTTGTAAGGACGCAATTAGATACAACCATATTCGAGTGCAAAAGGGAGATTTATCATTCTGCTTGGAAGAAACATCATGTCCTGCAAATGGAAACAGTCATGTCTATACCACAGATTGCCAATTCCTGAATGTATACAGCCTATACACAACACAGGTTGCTCCTGTAAGCCCCAGTATCTAATACCATGTACCTTTCTTCACAGATCCCAAAGCATGTTTGCACAGTTTTGTTTACCTTGCGGTCTTCTGCTTTAGGAGCCACCTGAGGTGTTGTTTCCATATGTTCACCATTCACTGTGGGCAAAATCATGCCCTGGGTGAATTCTGGAAAGAAAATGTGCCAATGAAGCCAACAAAAGATCAAGTAAACCTTTTAATTGTTCTTTGAAATACACAATCAAAAAGGGTTTCCTGGTTTCCCCCCTGCTCCTGGCTAGCATCCATGACTTGAAACAGTTTCCAGAAAAGGAAAAAGACCTCTTTTTACAAGCAATTAATTATTCTTGCCCTCACTATGCTCCACCAGAGGCCCTGTCAGAATCTATCTACCCCAACAATTAGGAACTTACCTCCTCTTGGTAGCTTAGACACACCATCTTCCACATGCTGCTCTAGCATTAATGTTAGTTAGCCTTAGACTTCTGTAGCTTTTCTTCTCTCTCTAATATAATTGCAATCACATCTCAGTACTTTTGCCTTGTTGCTCTAGAAAAAGTATTTGTCTGACCAAACCAAGCTTTTCCATTTCTCTTTAGATTGGCTCTTCATTTCTCATAATGTTGTAGTAGAGATTAGTTACTTCTGGCTCCCTCTTCAATTTATCTTTTTTGACACCAGATGACAGGACTACACAGGGAAATGCAGGGACTGTCTCACCAATGCCCTGTCCAGCAGCACTAGCATTTTGTAACTCCACCAGAATCTTCAGACTCGTTCAGAATTACGTTTGCTTTTTTTCCAGCTCCGCCACTTCTGCCTTTACCAATTATATAACATTTTGCCTTTTCTCCTTTCTCTTCATCTGTTCAAACTGACAAAGTTCCATTATACAGTAGAATTTTATCATGTGTATAACCTTGTATCCCACAATACTTGGTTCCCACCTACTCTTATTTGTTACAGCCCACAAGATCATACAGTTTTTCCTGATTGACATTCTCATCTTCCACTGGGTGACTGCATCTCCCACCCTGAACACTACAACACCTGAAAAAAATCAGCATACAGAAATTTGATCCTAGAAAGTCAGCCATCAGTGATGGTTGTACCCAGCATATCTAGCACATGTAGTGTAATATAGGTAAATCAATATAAAAAGCAACTGTGAGTTCTCAGCCTGTATTTGAGAGGAAAGTCAAACTTAACCAAGATACAGTGATTTAACTCCAACTGCTAGACTCAGATTTAACTTAAAAAAAAGAAATTTGATCCAGTTGCTGAGAAAGCTCATTAAATAACACCAACAAAAGCTGCTGAGCAATTTCCAGACACCAGATATTCTAAAATCTAAGTAGCACTAGATGCCTTTATGAGTGTGGCAAAAAAGAAAATAACACAAACTGGAGAAGACATTGCCTTCCAAGGGAGTAAACAAACTGAAGGCCCAGTTGTGCCACAGGCAGTAACCATGTCACTGGGGTAGCAAACACATTTTACTGGCTTTATTTTCTATATAGTTCAGCTTCAGCACATGAAGGACGTTCTCAGTTTTAAGACATAAGTCCAAAAATACTGTTTATTACTGGGTTACCACTAAACCTGTGCCACAGTGTCTAGACACAGAAGAGTTTCTTGCCAAATCCTAACAATTTCCGAAGAGACAGAAAAGTTGCTATTACTGCTCTGACACCTTCCTGTTGAGATGGGGAGAGGAACTCCTCTTGTTACCCCCATCCTTTCTTTAGCTTTAGCCCATATGGGTTCCCATAACACTTCTCCCTCTCAGTTACATACCTGTTTTGAGAGTGCTGATGTAAGTTTTCATCGCATCTCTAATTTTTTTTGCACCCTCTTGCCTCATCAGCGTCTTCAAGTTAGTGTCAGGCTCATCTTTAGCAAGGCTGACAAGGATCTAAACAACAAGGACAAGTATTAACAATGCCATACTTGCACAGTCCTTTTGTTACTCAGTTCAACATCACAGCTGATGTGTTTCAATTTAGTTTCAGCTAAACTTTCACAATCAGCAATGCAGTTTTATTCACCTTCCACTTCACCTGTCTCAGCCTACAATAACAGGCTGTGTACCTAAATACCTTCATGTGCTACAGAGCCCTTACATCTAGAAGACAGGAATAATTTGATAAAGATACAACATGATGTGGAGCAACTCTCTGTCAGAGTGCAGCGAGAGAACGAAGCATGACGGTTTTAAGCTGAAAGAGATTAGATTTAGATTAAATATGGGAAGGAAATTGTCTGCTGTGACGGTGGCAAGGCACTGGAACAAGTTGTTCAGAGAAACTATGGATGCCCCATCCCTGTCCTAGACGAGGTTGGACAGGGCTCTGAGTAACCTGGGCTAGTGGAAGGTGTCCCTGTTCAAGGCTGAGAGGTTGGACCTAGGTGATCTTTAAAGATCTCACCCAACCCAAACCATTCTTTGATTCTGTTAAATTCAGCAATGTCTACTAACATGGAAGGAAATATTAATGCTGTAAATATTCCTGTTAGAACAGCCATACAGCCAGCAGCATTAGTCTTCAGTTGTGCTTACCTCAACTTCATCGATGTCATTTTCGTCCGAGAGATTAGGAATCTCCACATAACCTTTGTACTTCACTCCAGTCTTTGAAGTGCCTGCAATGACAATTACGTTGTGCAGATCAACCCTTCTTACTCTGGTAACAGCAAACTTTTATTATTATTTCCAAAATGAGATAAGTATCCTTATCCTTAACATTATACACGAATCTGACCTTGAAACAGGAGGGGAGCACATCACTCACCAGTCCAGGCCAGCTTGATAGCCCACTCGTAGAAGAAGATAAGTTTCCCTTTTCGGTTGTTGATGGAGGCCTCTCCATCCAGTTTGCTCACTTCTGTTACCTCACAAGCCCCTTCCTCACCCTCCACCCTGACAGGCAGGAGAAGAGTTTTCAGCCGCTCCGTGGACCAGTTGGAAGCATCCCGCTCTGTCCTGCGGGAAAAGCAGACAGGGTGAGAATCTGGAACAGGCCAGCAAACACCGGGACCATCCAGTGTTGCCTGGTCCTTGTCTCCCTGCCCCGCTCCAACACACACACACAGAGTCCTTCCCCATGGCACCCCCACACACGCATGGAGCCGGGGGACGTCCCGGGGGATCAGCCCAGACACCCCCGCCTCAGCACCAGCGCACAGGAAGGGGAGGGAAGGCGGCGGCCCTGCCCAGGGCCCCGCCGGGAGCACCCCTCGGCCCCGGGCCTCCCCGGCAGGCCGTAGCGCGGCCGCCCCGCTCACCAGTGCCAGTTGTTGACGTTGGTGGCATCCGCCCGCTGCTCCACGATCCAGCGCGGGTCTCCCTCCCCCCACTTGGCCATCGGGACCGGCACCGCCGCTTCAGCTCCGACCGCCCGTGGAAGCTGCTAGAACGGCCGCACCGCCTCCCGCCTTCCGCCCGCCCAGGGCCTTTCCGGCACGCCCCCGCGGAGCGACACTTGTCTTATTGGTTCCGCGTGGTGTGTTGGTTCCGCCGCGCCGCCGACAGCTGAGGCTGCAGCTGTGGCTCCCGTCCCGTCGCGGCTCGTCCCCGCCGGAGCACAGCTCTCGGTAAAGGCCCGCAGCTCTCGGCACAGGCCCACGGCTCCCCGAGTGCCGAGCCCAGCTGCCGGCCCGGGCCCCGCACCGCCGCGCGCGGCCCGCTGGGAGTGGTAGTCCGGCACCGTGGCCCGCGGGGCACGGCGGGACCAATAGTGGTGGCGCGGGGAGGGGCCGCGCTGCGGCCGGCGGGAGAACTACATGTCCCGGGGTGCCCCGCGCCGCTGCCGGCCCGCCCCGCCCCGCCGTGCGGGCGGAGGCGCAGCTGGAGCGGGAGGGGCGGCGAGGTGAGAGCGGGGCCAGGGCGGTGGGATCGGGATTAGGGGCGGGGACCTGGACCTGGATCGGAACCAGGACCAGGAGCAGGACGAGGACGAGGGGTGGGGGCGATGATGGTGATGCCCCCGAGGCAGCCGCTCGCTCCCTCTTTCCGCTGAGGCAGCCGCGCGGTGCCGTTGCAGATGAGCAGGGCGCGGGCGGACGAGGAGGAGTACTGGCACAGCTCCAAGTTCCGGGCTTTCACCTTCGACGATGAGGATGACGAGCTCTCGCAGGTAGGGAAGGTCCGCCCCCCTGAGACACCCGCGCCGGGCAGGGCCCCGTCGCCCTCCCGGCCCAGGCCTGGCCCCGCGCATCGCTTGGGCTCCGTGCTCCATGGTGCATGGGACCGTCGCCTTCTGCCCTGTGCCGAGGGTACCAGGGGCTCCCGTCTCGCCCCCCACAGTAGCTAGTCCGAAATCTCATCAGGACTGTGGTTCCCTTCACGAAGCTGCATTTCTTCCTGGTTGAGCTGTTTGTGTCTGTGTAGGGGAACCTTCGGGTTCCCAAGGTGAGGAGGGACTACTGTGTCTGCTAAACACCTACAGGACTAAAACACCTCCTCCAGAAGAAGCAATGGAAGCTGAAGAAGCTGTATTCAAAGCTCCAAGGGATGGTAACGGGAAACAAAGTGCACTCTTCAACTCCGGTGGTCCTTATTCCAGCTCTTTTGTCCATAGCTAAAGGAATCCAAACGGGCAGTGAATAGCCTTCGGGATATCGTCGATGATGATGATGATGACCTCGAGAGGGTCAGCTGGAGTGGAGAACCTGTGGGAAGTAAGTGCAGAAGTAGTGCAAGTTATCCTTGAGACAGAGAGAGTTTAAAATTACTGCTTGAGTCATGTCACTTAGGTCAGGAGTATTATTTGCTATCTAATCCTGCATATCTAATCTGATCCTAATCTCCCAGGTCAGGTTGTGAGCCTGAGTGAGCACTGGATTTACTTGAGTGGATCCACTTAAAAGAGAGTGAGCAGAAGCCCAAATTAAGTAAGGAAGAGGAGTGTAGACAAGTGGAGGGAATGCACCATATTTTTTCTAATATATAGCTTACAGCAGGTATTTTGGAGGTTATGGTTTGATATTCATCATGCTCAGGTGGCCTGCGAGATTCTAGGTGATCATTTCCTTCACAACACTGCCTGAAATGGCACCATTTAGAGTTTTCTGCGTTTTGACCCCACAGCACTTTAAGGAGATATTCCAAGGTTTAATGTGTATTTATAGAATTACTCTTATGCTTGAAATTTGAAAGGGAACTGTAAACATTAAGTAAGTGTGTTTCTGGTGTTGAGGGGAGTGAGCTCACGGCCCACACACTATACTGTGGGCTGCTCTTTGGAGTTCATGACCCACAGAATATGTGGCACTTACTAGCCGGTGCCAAACAATGAAAATTTACACATGGATCACCCAGAGGACCTTCAGAGACTCTGATCTTCTTGTCCTTTGCTGTAGCTCCTCCCACAGGCCATTTCTTTTCCTGCCCAAGGTATCTCTACCTCTTGGGTTTTTTCTCTATCACCCTGGTTCTAAGATGGGTGTTGTGCAGTTGCATGAAAAGAAGGGGAACTGTGTCTTAAACAATCAGAAGGAAGACACATTCCTTGTTGCTAGCAGCGTATGCACACTGATAGCTGTTTTGTCTCTGTGGGAAGTCTTCTGGTGTTAGGAAAGTCTGTTCCTAAGCTTCTGCAATTTGAGGTAGGCCAAGGACTCTCTGTCTTGCTTTGTACTTTTAGAACAAGGACTATGCTTTGCCCTGTGCAATATCATATAAATGTTGGGTGGTCTGTGCATTTTTTTACCTAAGCCATAACCAGCTGTACAACAGTGCTGAAAACAGCCATTTCTGGAGGACAACTTGCAACCGCTTAACAAGCAGTATTACATGAGACTGGGCTTCTGCATGGATAGATGCCCTGCATCTACCTAATGCTGAGGGTCAGAGTTACCAAGATGTGCTAGGGCAGAACTGGCCAGCACATACTTGGTAACATTCCTGCCATGCCATAAGATCATTCTTTACAGACTCTTTTTCTCTGTTATAAATGACCTTTGTCTGCACACAGGTATCTCCTGGTCAATCAAAGAGACAGCCTCTGGCAGCACTAGCTCGCTGGAGGGCCGAGACTCCAGCCTACAGAAGGGCTCTTCCTCCTATGCTGCGTTACCCAAACAAGCTTCTTCATACTCCCTAAGCAACCTGTTCAAAGGTGAGGATCATCATATACCATATGGACAAATGAGTTTTTGCTCAGAGTATCAAGGGGCAATTGTGCTATCTTACGTAAATTGTTTTATTGCAAAACAGGAACGTTCCATCTTGCCTCAGGTTAAGAGTGTATTGGTCACTAGTCAGAAACTGGAGACTGCCTTGTGCATGAGAGATTGCATGCTTTTGTGGTATGGGAGCAGGCTTTGGAAATTACAGCTTCTTAAAATCCAGGTTCCACAGAACAGCAGAGTAGAGCACAGCACTGTACAGCAATCCATTTGATTAGTGGAAAAGAGCAAGCTATGAAGGGACTGGCTTGATCCATGTAGCCCTCATTTGATCTTCAGTTCTGTAGAGAAGACAGATTGATTATCCTTTATTTGGAGCTCAGCTGGCTGCTGTTGATGTTGGTTCAGCAAACGTGTGGTAGCAGCAGTGGCAGCGTAGCTGGTTACAGGGAGAACTGTGCAGCAGGCCTTGGACAAACCTACACAGCTTGAAAGAGTTCAGCACTGTTGTCTCACAGCCAGACAACAAAACAGCTTTTACTTTGTCTCTCTTTCTCTGAGGTGGTTTTTTACCCTCAACTTTGATAATAAAGTGGTAAAGGCATTCAAATTGCAGCCCTGGTAGATGAAGCTGTCCATGGCCTATGCAGTGCTGTGTGCTTGAGCTTCTGCTCTGCAGGTAGATGAGTGCATTCAGGCATTCTAACTTCTTGGCCTCAGCACCAAGAGGGCAGACAGGGACGAGGTGTGATATGGTTTATGATGCCACAGGAAACATCAAAGCCTTGCACTGTAAGCAGGTGAGCCCAAGCTGTGCCAGTGTCATGTGAATCACTATACAGAGTGGCTTGTTCTATAGTGGCATAGCTGCAGCAAACTGGCTTGCAGTCCAAGCTTATGTTCCCTGTGGAAGAGATGTTGCTGGTGAGGAGACAGTCTCACATCAGTGTTTGTTTTTCTTTCAGGACGAAACAAACTTCCAAGTTTCCAGTCTCTTTCAGATGGTAAGCTTTGGATCCCTGCCTCATTTTGGGAGGGGCGCAGATTTACATAAAACAAAGCATTTGCAAAAAAAGGGAAGTGTCATCTGCCTTATGGGGCAGAAAGAGAAACTGAAACATGGCCTGTCTGAAAGTTCAATCATGGATTTTTCTTTCATCAAAGAAATTAAAAAATTGGCATGATGATTTGGGGTAATTTCTTACGTACAACTGACAGCTGTTCACTTTAGAGCAATGTTGTGTTGCCATTTGGTGCTTAAGTTGGGTCTTCTACCATGAAAACCAAGAAAAGGATGGTTTTGGAAATGGATGTGAATCTGGATTTTGATGTGCTACTCAGCTATGCCTTTCCCTCTCAGCCCTCACTGACACTGGAGTGAAAAACTATGCCCCAGAGCTGCGCAGACCAAAAGCTGAGTACAAGGTGAGCAGCCTGTGCTTGTTGTATGCTGAGATCAGAGAACTTCCTGCTCCACTGGTTTCATGGGAGGTGATTAATTGGTATTTCGGACAGCAGAGGGCAATGCAGGGAATAGGACAGAAAGCTGCAAGATGCAGCCTTACAGTAGTTTAGGTATTCTCTGCTTTTTCTCAGAAGTAAGGAGCTTTGCTGGGTGTCTTGGTTACTCCTTCTCATAATGAATAGCCCAGCAGTTTTTGTGAAAAGGATTTCTAAACAGTGCTTTGTTTCTAAACTGCTTTCATGCTGGGTTAGATAAACAGGCATCACGTGTGCTTTTTACATTTTTAAATCTGAAAGCTTTGAAATTTCTTTTCATCAGTCACTGGGACAACACAGAGGGAGAGTTCCAGCTGAGGAGAATGCGGAATGTTTGTCTCCCATATCGGCAGTGTTAGGTGTTGGAGAATCTAGTGGATTTTGGGACTGGGTGGATTCCTTCTGCTAGGTGTGAGGTTGTAGTTCCACGTCCCTAGGTCCACCTAGTAACAGGACTGAGCACATGTTCCCTACAGATACAGACATGCACAATGGGAACACAGCCGCCTGGATGGATTAACACAGACAGAAACCAATGCTTTTACAAACAGACACATAGAGTAAACACTCCAGCTTGATCCTGAGCCTCCTTTCTGTCTAAGCAGGATTGAATTCCATTAGTGGAACATAGACACACTCTATGGGTTCCTCCAGCAGCTGGTCTTAGACATCTGGTTTGTTTTGTAGCTAAATCTCAGATCCCAGTCTCCTCTGGTTGCTGGCACTTGGACCCTTGAGCCCCTAGGGTTCAAGGTCCCATGCCAATTCCTGGTTCTCAGACTGCTTATTCTGCTCACTGGCTGATGGATCTTGAAGTCCACTAACATTCATTCATATGAGCACATGGACTTGAACAAGTAGGGATTGGCTCAGTTGGTTAGAGCATGGTACTTTTCTGTGGGCCTTTTGGCTCACAGTTGTAATTCAGAAGGCTGAATTACAACTGCTGGCTTGAGTGCCTCACAGAGACCTAGACGCATTTATGGAGTCTGAGTTCAGGAGTGACTCAGACCACCTCCACTTTTTATCCACTGCTTTTAGGTCAGTGTCTGCAGGCTGCAGGGGAACAATTTTGGTTATTGCAACAGTGGTAGCATATTGCCTTAAAATGGTCTTGCTACAGGCTTCAATGCCCTTGTCACATTGCACTTGTCTTACGCGACTCTGTGCTGTTGTCCCTGTACTCCCTGTGCTGCTGTGGAAGGCTCACCAGCAGAAGTCTGAATCCTAACGTGAAACTGACTCCTTCCCCCTCAGTTTTGGGTTTGTCTGTTTTGAATGTATTTTGTTTGTCCTTCTGAAAGCAACATGGGAGTTTTAATTTGCAAGGAGGACAACCTGATGAAATGCACTTCAGGATATGACAAAGGACCTTTCTGAGGCAACAGAAAGGCTGTGTTAATGTATGAGACTTTAGCATCCCTCCCCACCAGCATATGCAGAGTCTGAGGGCTCAGAATCTGCACCTCAGCACTGTAGGGACATCCTACTAACACTTACCCTGAAGCAGCTGAATAATAAGTGTGAGAGGCTACACATCGGCCAGCACTGATGCAGCACAAGTGGAAAGCAGCTTGGAGACTGCTGACATGATCTGGCCTCTTGAGGCTTAAAAGCACTTTGTTTCTCTTGTGGCAGGATTACAGCAGTGACTGGAGCCCCAGAGATACAGTTAGGCGAATGCAGAGGGGCAAGGTAAGGACTTTCCATTCCCACCTGCTTGTAAGAGATGGAGAATGGGTTTACACTTTTCTATGCTCCTGGCTGTTCCAGGAGCAGGGAGGGGATCTGTGTTTCTTGCAAGACTTAGCAGGGATGGTGCTCTGCCTGTCTGTTGCTTTGCCAGGTGGCAGTGCTGGGATCACACTAGCTCAGGAGCAGCAGGAGACCTTCAGGGCTTTGTTGCTTTGTTTACTTGAGTTGTCCCCTCAGCGAGGCTCTGACAGGAGGTATCTATACTGCTGTGTCCCTCTCTACCCTTTCTGCTCTCTGGGCCTAGGTTTATTTTAAAAATCTGAGGGTGTGGGGCTTTATCTCCATTCTCAGTGGCAAGTGGAGGAAGGAAGATAGAATTGGTCTTGGTTACACTGGAACTGGAATCTTAGTCTCAGCTGCCTCAGTGTGCAGAGAGCACATAGGGAGGTTGTGGTTTTACTCTGCATGTGTCTCCTCAGGCTGAGAGGCCACAGATGTGGGGTAAGAAGAAGGGAGAAAGTTACAACTCTACTCTCTGTTTTCCTCTATGGAAAGGGCCCTGCAGAGTTTTCTTCTCCTGTCAGAACTAGTGGTTCATGGTGTACAGGAAAGTTTTGCTGTGTTACAAGGGTGTTTGTGCTGAATATACATTGTCTGCTGTCCTAGATGGGCATTAATGAAGGCTGGCTCTGCAGCTCCTTGGGACAGATTTCCAGGGATTATGCAGCCTGTGGTTTCAGCTAAATGAGAATTTCTCCTCTGGTTGGGAGGGCAGTTATTCATGTTACTGAAGGGCTAACGGGAGGAGGATAGATAATACCTTGTGGGTTGGTTCAGCCTGAAGACTGTCTGATTCCCCATCTGCCTGCTTATACCTCTTCTATCTCCAGGTCTGCTCTCTAGAGAGATTTCGCTCCCTGCAGGACAAGCTGGTGCTCTTGGATGAAGCTGTGGCAGGGCACGATGGGAATGTCATTACAGCTGTGAGTCCTATTGGGGCCATAGAGGGCTGGGACTTCTGGATAATCCCACAGAGGGTGCTTGTGAGAATGCATTCAGTTGGCCTCACAGTCTTGCAAGTTAAAACCAGTGTTTAGTTAAAACCAGTTACTGACAAGTGTCAAAGCTTAAGACCGGGAAGTTCCATAGTATTGCTGGCTCTTCTGCCACTTTGCAGAGTTCATGTTAATTCGGGTTAATAATAAGGAACCTGATCCATCAGCCTTACAGATCTTTGGAGTAGTTTCTTGAAGGTCAAAGTTTAGTTTGCTAATTGCAGCACAGAAAATTTGAGGGGTCTCACCATTTTTTCTGGCTTCTAAGACATCAGACAGTAAATGGGATTGTGTCAGAGCTTCCCTCATCTAGGATATTTAATCCCTTGGATCTTGCATGGAAAAGTTTTTCTTTGTAAATCTTGGTCCCACTTACCTAAGCTCCAAAGTAGGAGCTTAGGCAGGCATCTAGGCAGCTGTAGCCCTGGCTCACTGTTTGTCCTGAATCTAGTGGGTACCAGAATTCATTTCAGTCCTGTAAGAGCTTCCCCAAGCCTTGACCAGTCTGCTGTATGTTTGTTTGTCTGTCTGTCTTAATTCTGAGCTGCCTGTCTGTGCTCACAGGTCCTGATATTCTTGAAACGGACACTACGGAGAGGTGCGTGTGACTCAGGCTGGGGTTTCTATAGTGTGTTTCAGTTAAGGGCAGAGGAGCTAATTCTTTCACTGGGTGCAAGTCACAAAGAGAGCAGCTGGGGTATTGCCGTGTTTTACTGAGCAAGAAATACTTGTAATGAGTGTAATGTGGGAGGGGGGACAGTGATGCCCACAAAGAGCCTAGAGAGGATCTTTAAGCATTGGTAAGTGGTGGTGATGGGGTGAATGAAAATCTGTAGAGGTAGCACGTGGATGTGAATTCAGCTGGCAGCCCAGTGAATGGGCTCCTATGCTCTAGCCTCCAAGACTGTGACTTAAGATGGGATAGGGTTGTTGAATCCTGCCAGTGACTTGCAACTCCAGGCACTGTGCTTAGTCCCCTCTGGCTCGGTAGTGCTAACTTACTTTACTCACCTGTACATAATCTCTCTCCCCTGCAGAGATCTTGTTTCGGGAGCTGGAGGTGCGGCAGGTGGCCTTGTGTCACCTGATCCATTTCCTTAGAGAGACGGGTGAGCAGAAGTTGCTTCTGGATCTGCTCAGGTGAGGCTCTTGACCCATCCTGTGGCAGGGCTGAGCACACTGCTTGGAACCTGCCTCCAAGTTAATGCTTGATCATTCCCTTTTGCAGGTTCCTAGACAGGACTGAGGAAGTTGCTGTGAGTATTCCCAGGAGCATAAGCTCCTTTAGTGAAGAGGGAGTGTAGTGGGCAGGTAGAGGCTGGCTGCAGGGTGTCTGGTAGTCAAATGAGAGCTTTCCATCCCCATTTTGCCCTCTGGAATCCTGTATCTCCCAAATCCATGAGAACAGACTGCTTCTTTACCCTCTCTCTCCAGCTGTCCCAGTATCGGGAGCACTTGAACATCCAGGATGTAGAAAAAAGGAGGGAATTTCTAAAAGGCTGCATTGGGTAAGAAGAAATGCAAGAGGGTGGGAGGGATGTGGGTGCTTCACAGAAGGTGATAGTAAAGAAAATTAGACTCTGTCCCAGTGCCACAGCTTATGTGGTTTGAGAGCTGACGTTGGTTTTGCCTCAGTGGGAGTGCCGTGTTGCAGGCACAATGTAGACCAAAGAGGAGGTGATCTCTAGTCCAGCACCTTTTGCTACTTACTTGGGGGCAGAGATGCTTCAAAGGACTTTCTGATTGTTGACCCCTGAGGTTGTGCAAGATGGAAGTTTGGGTGCCTGAGCACTTGAGGAAGTGTGTAGCATCCACTTCAGGTTCTATGAGAGGTGCCACATGTTTCTTTCTCTGGAGCCTGTCTAGGAGGGAGCCAGTTGGAGGGGGCACTGTGACTGGGACTTGAGTACCTACTAGCCACTCAGGCTGGGGAGAATGGGAGCTGTTCCCACATCTCTGTCTGTGGGGAGCTTGTTTGGTAGAGAAGAGCATTTTTCCAAGTGTACTTAGAAGTGAAGGATGCTGTACTTGTTAAGAGCTGGTGATAATGTCTCCCTCCTTCGTGTTCTGGCCAGGCTGCCGTTCTCAGCTGAGGATACCTCCCACGTCCAAGACCATTACACCCTGTTGGAGCGACAGATCATCATTGAGGTATGAAATCTTCCCTGCTGGTCAGGGGATGGCTGGGATTACCTGTGATATCTCTTTCTGTCCCCAACTTTGGATCTAACCAGCCTGCCCTGGCTAGTGTAGTTTTAACTGCTCTCCAAGCTACATGTGAAATACCAGATCTGAGACTTCATAGCATGTTGAGGCTGTGCTTGCACATTACCATCACAACATTCTCCCCAGGCCACTATCCCACAGCTAAACAGGCAGTTCCCCTGGCTCATGTTCCCCATCTGTCTTCCTGATTCTGCAGGCTAATGATCGGCACTTGGAGATGTCTGGGCAGTCAGAGATATTTCGGAAATATCCTCGCAAGGCTTCAATTCTCAACATGCCACTAGTGACCACCCTCTTCTATTCCTGTTTCTACCACTACACAGAGGCTGAGGTGAGGATGATGTGGGAGAAGACAAGGGTTACATCTCATCCTTGTAGCCCTCAAGATGTGAGGTGGTCAAGCTGGAGCATGTTAAGGAAATAAAGGGAGACATCCCTCAGACAGACCTTGTCTGGGACCAGTTTTGAGTTATGTTTTGTGCTCTGAGACATTCAGCCTGGAATAGCTTGTCAGGGAGTTGCCTCCTAGAAACCACTGTCTTTTTACATCCTGCTCCAAGGAGCCAGAGTTGGCCCTAAATCCCATTAGGTTTAGGTGGGCAGTACTGGTCTTGGAAGTGCTGGAGTTACACCAGTTGAGGATGTAAGGAAACCAAACTGGTGGGAGAGAGCTAGTTGCTCTCTTCTGCCAGCTGGTTCCCCTGTGGCACTGATATGAGCAAAAAGCAGTAAAATCCTGGGGAGGTTCACCCTGTGCAAGGCCTTACAACAGGTGTCTGAACCTCTCCCATGGCCTGTCCTGCTGAGTTTGCACTAACTTGTCTGCTTTCTCTAGGGAACGTTCAGCAGCCCCACCAACCTGAAGAAAACATTTAAGGTGCGTGAGTCTCCCTCTGTTGTGGCAGCAGTAGCTGAAAACATGCACAGGCAAATTGTATGCAGTAAGGGGGCTCAGTAGGAGGAATTTGAAGGGCTCAACACTGAAATATGGAGGGGGGCATGGCATCCTTGTTGAGCAGGACCCTTCTGGAGCCTAGAAAGGTAAGTGGGAGCCATGTGGAGACTTTCAATGGAAGCACCCTGTCTGCAGCAGAACTTGCAAATCCCCACTTCATACTCCCTACAGTGCTGGCTGTGGCCTTGGTCAGTATCTTGCTGTTTTGCTTGGCTGTTGATGTGGGTCCTGACAGGGCTGGGGCAGATGCCATTCACGTCCAACCTACACAGGCTTTCTGAGCTGTGCTAGTGCTCTGACTGCAGCTTTCTGCCTTGCAGATTCCTGATAAGCAGTATGTGCTGACTGCCCTGGCTGCCCGTGCCAAACTGCGAGCCTGGAATGATGTGGATGCCCTCCTCACCACCAAGGTGAGCTGCAGAAAGCTTTGCTGGGGACCCAGTTCCAAGTACTGTATCTGCTACTGATAGCTGGCTTTTTCTGGAGTTACTGGACAGAGTGGTTTTATTTTAGCAGAGCCTAGCACCTCTTCTGCAGAGTGTTGCAATACATTTCTCCTCTCCCTGTGTAAGACCTCTGCTGGGCCTAGCTTGACTGCAGCAACAAGGCTGGAGAAGGGCCCTTGAGCTCCGTTACCAAAGGGTTTACAGGCAGCCTGTGCCCAGCCCCTGCATGAAGGGCTCTGCCAAGCATACATGTCTCAGTTTAAATGAGACACGGGTGCTTTGCTGAGGATGAGTTATGAGGAAGACCCAAACTCCTCCCTCTGAGCAATTGTAAATCTGAAATTAGGAGGCTCCAACTGAGGGAAAAAAAAAATTGTGGATAAGGAAAAATAACAGCTCTTTATTAGAAGATATATGTAGATTGGCAGAAGCAATGAAAGAAAACAAGTAAAACAACCAAACAATACTCCTATACCCACAAATAACCCCCTTCAAAACAAACCAATAAACAAAAAGGTGAACATTTCAGTTTTCACCCTTTGGTGCAATTCTAACCACAGTCAACAGAGGGCGCTGTTGGATCACCAGAGATGCAGAGCTTGTAGTGTCCTGTGGGAAGAGCCCTGTGGGGCGCTGTTGGATCACTGGTCATTGCCATGTTGGAGACACCCTCCTGGGTGTATTGGAGAAACCAAAAATGCATTTCCCTTCCCCCCCCCCACTAGGAAAGGGGAGAGAGAGGAGGGAAAGAAAAAAAAAGAACAAAAAAAAAAGTCCTTCCCAACGGGAACTCACTCTGTTCTGCTGGCTGAGTCGTGCGGTATAGTTTTTCTCTCTCCCTTTGTGCACAAGAACTGCTGCCAAGAAAGAAACAAACAGGAATGGAGAAGGGAAAACCTCCCAAAACAGTTCCTCTCCGATGAAAATCCAAGCAGAATCCACAGCTGACGGACAGGCTGAGAACAAAAAGCACACTTCCAGCTCCAGCAGCCAACCTGAACTCCTCCCCCCCTGTTTCCCAGGAGTTGAGAGGAAAAAAAGTAAAAAGAAACTCCTCACCCCTCCCCAAAGACAAGGTTCTGAGGTCCATCAGCTAGGAATGTGGCCTTACCAGCAACTTCTTTTGTGTTACTTAACTGCCCATTCAGCGTTCCCTCCACACAGGGGGCAAGTGGGGAAGGAAAAAATTCCCCCTTAGTTTTTAAGAACCAGTGAAACCTTGACAGTGCATTTGATGGCTGGTACAGTATGTTGCTGGCACTAGGAAAAAAGCATTTTCCTGTGGCTGGAGGAATTGCCCTTCTGGTTTAACTAAGGTATGGTTCTTGTTTCAGAACTGGCTGGGCTACACCAAGAAGAAGGCACCTATTGGCTTCCACCGGGTTGTGGAGATGTTGCAGAGGAACAATGCTCCTGTGCAGGTAAACAAGGAAGCACTGCTTATGTCCTCTTGCCCTTTGTTAGGATTTGGTGTTTTAATAACTCCCTAAGTGAGCTGCTTCCTAGTTTGGAGTGGGAGAACAGTTTGCCGAGCTGCTGGCTCTGCCGGGTGGGCACAGCACTCGGCTGAGCGACCCATCCATCATCAGAAAGTGTGGGTGATAGTGAGGGCTGGGTCCTAGGTCTGACTGCAAGTGTGAACTCTCTCGCTTTGTGAGAGAGTTCTCACCTTTCTTTGCTACGTTGAATTTTCTCTTGCTTAATCTGGCTGGCAGTTGTTAACCTGATCCATAGGAATGAGGTAGCCTAGGACTCTGAGCTTTGTCAGCAAAGCTTTACTGCCTCTGGGGTCCTGAACAATCTTTTCCAGGTCACTTGTTCCCTTAGGAAGGACAGGGTCAAGTCTGTGTGACTGGCAACCTTGAAAGGTTTTGGGACTAAGGTGAGAGAACAAGGCGAGAGGTACCTGCAGAAGGGAGCTGAGACATTCTTCCATCTGGGGCAGGTGCTGCAGGAGTACGTGCGCCTGGTGGAGGATGTGGAGACCCGGTTGAACCTTGCTACCAAATACAAGTGCCATGATGTTGTCATTGAGGTAAGCGCCTGCTGTCTGTGTGAAGAGATGGGACATGAGCCTGCTTTTTCTCTCTTAGCTTTTTTGTGCTCTGCCACATGCCATTGCTGTCATGTGCCTGGTGTGGTTTCTTGATCCCTGTGGCCTGGGAAAAGTGAAAAAGTTCCCAGTGGAAGTTCAGTGAGCCAGGAGAGTGACTCCTAGTATTTGTGTTATGAAGTAGTTCTGTGCTGGGAACTTGATGGGGTATTGTAGAGTTGCCCTGCTCATCTGCAGGGCACCAACTGTGGAAGTGTCCACTCAGCTGGGTGTTGGTTTTGCTGTTTATCTAGACCTACAGGGATCTAAAGGATCGTATCCAGCTGATAGCATATAAGTGCAAGGTGGAGCGGGGCTCTGCAGAAGAAGAGAAGATAAACAGTATTCTTAACAACATGGTAAGAAGTGCTTACTTTTTCTTCCAAAAGCTCTCATCAGAAATAGACATAGATAAGGTGTGAGGGCATGGTTGTCCTACATACTTTCTGTCCCTGCTGGGAAGCTAATCTTATGATTGGGGTTGCATTCAGCATAGGAACGTGCACATTCACGTGCACATGCACAATTCAGCACATTCAACTACTGGAACGTGCACCCTCTGGTCATAGCAGTCCTTGTCAGGGTTTGGGAGTCACTAACTTGGCCTCTAAGGGATCTGTGTTCAGCATTGCTGTTAGTCATGTCTTGTTCTCTCTTTTAGCAAATCCGGTGGAAGAACTGAGCACCTGTGAAGGAGCCTGTTTGGCCATTGCCTTGTCAGTGAAAGCAGAAACTGCAAAACCCAGTCCAGTGCCAGCAGAGCAGCTCTGTTTCTAATCATTGCATGATCAGCGTTTGTCAGTGACAGTGGGTGCCTGTGGCTTGAGGAACAGTGGCATTCAGGCTGGTTGAAGGCAGCTACTCAAATGTAGCCATCAAAATCATGGTACTGATCCATCAGGGTTGATTCTTTTTGGAATCTAATTGTCTTTGACTTGGCTGTAAGCCAGGCATCACTTTTGTTTATGGAGGGAAGTTGCTAGGCACAGCAAGGTTAATGTTTGCTCTGGGTGGTGCCTGGGCTTATTCTTGCAAGAGGAACGGTCAGTCACACTTGTGAGTCTTTCCACTGGACAGTGTTGCCCAGTCCCTGTAACACTCAAGCTGGCTTGGGCATCACCAATCATGGCTGTGGCTGGAGTAAAGCCTACTGGACCTAGTTCTCCTTGTGTCCAAGTATTGGAGGAAAAGACCAGCTGC